>NC_140178.1:63651321-64252594 GCF_963971535.1 Notolepis coatsorum | reverse complement strand
TTACGTCCACGTGCTGTAAGGAATCAGGAATACGGAAAGCACATTGTCTTGTAATAGAATGACTGAAATCACTGCAAGAGCTAGTATAGGCTAGCTAGCCCTCATGAACCGGCAGACAACAACAGTCGAATATGCACTAGGCTACTGCATGCACCTGTCATGTTACTGTTGGTTCCTTCCACTTGAACTTCATCATCATTAGCAGCAGCAGCGGGTAAACATGTCTGTAATTTTAGAACATTGTTCTGCGTCTTTTACTAGCAATTTTAGTTTTTTAATTCTAGCTTTTTCAGCTCCACCCTTTCTTTTTTTGCATTCTCCATTTCTGCGCTTCTAGGCCTACTCGCGGTTGGGAGGAAACGTGAATCTCATTCACTGATGTCTCATGTCTCATTCAAGACTGGCTAACAAAAGCATGTCTTTCACTTAACACCAAGAAAACAGTGTGTATGATGTTCACAAAGTCACCAGTAGAGGTCACTCACTCTAATGTGTTTCTGGGAGAGGCGGAGCTGGACATTGTACATTAATTCAAGTATCTTGGGGTCACATTGGACTCTACATTGACCTTCAAAAAGTCATGTGAAGAAAGTGACAAACAGTCAAGTTTAACATCGAAAACTTCAGGCAGATCAGGCCCTGCCTGCCAGTTAATGCTGCAAGGATGTTTCTGCATTCAATGATTTTATCACACATCGAGTAGGCCTACTGTTTTATCAACTGGTCTCTTTTATATGTCACTACTCTTACACCAATATAATTACTCTACAAAAAAGCCATAAAAGTATTTGATAGGAAACCAATTTCATTTCATCACTGTAATGTTTTAGAAAAACATAACATGCTAAGTTTCGAGAATTTCCAAGTTTTCAAATATACTTGCTTCATGTACAAGGTTCTGCATGGACTTGCCCCTCCCCCATTGAATGAGTTCATCCAACAGAAAGCAGACACTGGCATTACCACCAGGGCCATCAGTAGAGGGGACTGTAAGGTGCCTTTTCGGTATACTACCATTGCAAAAACTGTGTTCTCTGTTAAAAGTGGTAACTACTGGAATAGCCTTCCAGTTGTGATTATAGAGTGCCCTACATACTCCATGTTCAAGACCCATCTTAAACTGCATCTTAAGGCAAACCAGAACTGTGATAATTTTTAATCTGATTTAGTTTATGCAACTTGTTTATTGTTTTATTGCCGGCCCACACACTGGCCCACACACCGGCCCACATAATGGCCCACACACCGGCCCACATATGGCCCACACACTACACCGGCCCACACACTACACCGGCCCACACACCGGCCCACATTAGTGGCCCACACACTGGCCCACACACTGGCCCACACACCGGCCCACACACTGGCCCACATACTGGCCCACACACCGGCCCACACACCGGCCCACATACTGGCCCACACACCGGCCCACACACTGGCCCACATTAGTGGCCCACATACCGACTCACACACTGGCCCACACACCGGCCCACAGACTGGCCCACACACCGGCCCACACACCGGCCCACATACTGGCCCACACACCGGCCCACACACTGGCCCACACACTGGCCCACATTAGTGGCCCACACACCGACTCACACACTGGCCCACACACCGGCCCACACACTGGCCCACATTAGTGGCCCACACACCGACTCACACACTGGCCCACACACTGGCCCACACACTGGCCCACACATCGGCCCACATTAGTGGCCCACACACTGGCCCAAAAAAAAAAGTTAAAAAGTTAAAAAAAAAAAAAAAAAAAAAAAACGTTTTTTTTTTTTTTTTTTTTTTTTTGGACCAGCCCACTTTGGTCCCGGCCCATCGGGATTCGTCCCGAACGTCCCGATGGCCAGTCCGCCACTGGACTGCACACACACTCTCACACACACACAACTGGGTGTGTAAGAATGCTGATCAACCCACCTAACGCTCACTTCCTCCTTTGTCTCGGACTCTTTTTCACTTATCTCTCCATCTTTCCTTCTCTCTCATTTACACAATCACGATCACAGACCACCTGAGCATTGTGGACGTTCCAACCGTACTTCAAGGTAAATAACAACCTGAAATTCATGAATAATAAATAAGGAACTCAAAGTGCTACAGACACATACAGTAAACACACACACACACACACACAAGCATGCCTGCGTGTGTGGACACACACTTACACACACAACTATGTATGCATAAACACACACACGAACACTAAACAAATCAGTATGCTGACACCAGAGACAGACTTCATCAACAACCTCTTGATTTCACTTCTGATTTTAACTTCCCCGTTTGGGGAATGATCATCATCACCACCACCTACGCACAGGCGCTATTCAGCTCCTCACACATCACTCATCATGCCCACCTGCCAACTACAGTCAGTCACTCCTTAACCACAACCACTCATTCTCATAATTTATCATGGAACCTTTTCTGTCTGTCAATCAGGCCATGCAGCAGGGCATCGGAAGGCAGTGGGACCACAACTGAGCACACTGACAATTCAACCTCAGAGAAGAGGAACCATGAAGTCCCTTTATTTTTTTTGGACAGCTCATGTATTAGCAGTTGTAAGGTCAATCTGAATCACACAAAGTGTGAATGTGATTGATCATTTGAAAGTACTTAACCTCTACTGTCTTTAACTAGAAACACTCCAACTTATCGTCTATATAATCAAGTTTGAAAACAATGGACCTCATGATCGAACAGACTTAAGAGAAAGTTACAAACTCATTTCTTCGTAACTCCATTAAGAACTTCTGGGGGTGATTTTGGCATGATCGAACATTTTTTTTTCGGAGAACAGGATTTTACGAATGCGAATAGGCAGTTGTAGATAGGACAGACTGGTATGCTGTCTTAAGGGCTTCATTTGGGAGAAATCATTGGTGATTGGGTTCACATCGATTCTACAGACATCCTCGGAATTAAATAATTATTTATAATAATAATAAATACAAAAATATTTGTATCAATTACGTTTTACATTTATAGTCATGACTCAACAAGGCATTGTGATGTCCGAAAATAAATAAAAGCACGACACAAACACTGCAAATGACAGTGAATAAATAAATACATAAGAACTCAAATCAACTCAAAGTACGGATATAGCTATAATGGAAGAGACTGTATTAATATTCCATATACCGTCTTGTTCTCTATTGTTATTATTTATTGTTGGTTTTATTTATTTTTTACATTGCTTAGTGTGCACATTGTAAGATCCAGTGGAGAAACATTCCACTGTTCATGAGTTGAAATGACAACAGACACAAAGGATACGTTTAACAGATTCCATAGAAATCGATTTTCATTAGCAACGAGGCGACAGCCTGATGCAGGCAGCTTGGGGATGATGCACAAGGAGCCGCATGCTCCTGGGCAGCTGTGCTCAGCGCTAGGCCTACACACACACAATATGGCATATCTACTGCTGCTGGAAGATATCGCTGATCGTGCACAGAGGAGAGCGTCCACATGGTCGCCAGTACTGTGACCATGCGGACCTATTCACAGAGAGTATCTAGTGGGACGGTATCTAGTTCAGGCTACCAAGACATGTGCAATACCCTGGAGCCAGCACTGAGGAGCCGGACCAGATGCTCAAACCCTGTGCCACCACACATCCAGGTACTGTCCAACTTGGGCACGTGCGCATCAAGGCACCCTCCCCAGATGCATTTCCATATCTCAACAGAAAGCAATACCACTCCATCTACATTCAAATAATCTGCGACGTACAGAACCACCTGGTCTACGTGGTCTCCCACTTCCCAAGAGTTGTACATGACTCCTACATCTTACAGAACAGATCTGTGGGTGTGCACCTCGAGCAAGGAAACATTGGAGGCTAATTGGTACGTACTGTATTATGTGCGTAATGAATCGTTCCACCAATAGTATGTTCTATTATTCTAATGACTTATTTTATTAAGAGATTGCGCTGGCTCCCTGGTTCAGGACCACACTCACCAACCTCCAGACGGAGCAGGAGATGGCCTACAATGAGAGCCACGTATTAGTAGTTGTAAGGTCAATCTGAATCACACAAAGTGTGAATGTGATTGATCATTTGAAAGTACTTAACCTCTACTGTCTTTAACTAGAAACACTCCAACTTATCGTCTATATAATCAAGTTTGAAAACAATGGACCTCATAATCGAACAGACTTAAGAGAAAGTCTGAGAGAGCCCATTTCTTTTTCACTTCAGCCACTGTGCGCTCCTCTCCTGACACCACGTTAACCTCACCTGTTAACTCGTCCCATGCCGCTTTTTTTGGGTGGCCTTGTACCCGTATTGACACTACTAAATAAGATGTCATGCTAATATGTCATGTTCTACTGTATGACTTACTACTATAGGGTCTTTATACCTGTATCACTGTACATATTCATGAGCACTATTGCTCAGTAGTATTTATATATTGTAGCCTATACCTAGTGTCGTGAATTTATCTAAATGAAACATGAAAATAGCAACTGAACTGTACAAAATGATAAGACGGAAATGCTGATTTGACAGAAGGGCCACTTGGAAATCCCATGTTGGTATCCTCTGTGGCACCAGGCTAAAGAGGTTGAGAGACAGTGACTCCCCCCGACCAGGTGGCCAGTACCATTAAGGTCATAAACTGACCTCTCAAGACTATATTAAGATAGGGCAGGAAGGAGTGGTATTTACTTTTAGCAAAAGAAGAACAAAAGCTTACTTAAAAGGACCCATTTCCCCCACCGGGCGAACCTATTTGGTAAGAGACTAAAGAGGAAGGAGATAATTATCTTTGAAGAACAGGAACCAAACTGAAAATACAGTTGGGGTCAAAAGGTCTTATTTACACTAGCTAAGCAATTTCAGGTTACGACACGGCGGTCAGGAAACAGAGTAAACGGACTGTAAACAGAGCCCTCCAGCCTGAAGATAGATGACTCAGTTTGCACCCAAGTGAGACCAGGTGTTCAGTGCATCAAGATTTAGAAATTAAGCCCTGCCTAGCAGGGGCAAAGAAGGAATTAAATTAGGTGAAACAACAAGCTGAGATTAGCACCAAACTAACTCAGAACTGTGAAAGCTGTGTTCTGTTAATAATTTGAGTAACTGGATATTAAAAACTGGTTCAAAACGACCAAGGATAACAGTAAAACAATAAGAATGCATTTAATTGGTAAATATCAGAGGTTAAGGGTTAGACCATTTGCTAAATGTGGTGTTTCAAGGAGACTAGAAAATTGTCCTACACTGTGAAAATCAAATAAAGTAAAATGTGGACAAAACTGAAGAAAAGACTGTTAGTCACTGTTTAGACAATAAAGAAATAATCATATTATTCTAAAAGCAATTAAAGTATGGTAAAGTGTTTGTAGATGGAAACAGCTCATGTTCTATTCTTTGTGCCACGGAGAGAAGAGATAAGGATCCCCAAATAAGGTAATATAATAGAATGGCAAACTGCTAACAGGGAGGCGGAGTCTACTGTGTAACGTTGTGTCAACAGAACAGGAGGACATGTCACTCACAGACGAGTTCCTACTAGAAGGAATTTGGCCAATGGGGAAGCCCGATTGCGGGGTGACGTCACCTGACAGGCAGGGGAAAGGTATTTTCTATCTCATTAAAAGGGCAGGCGAGGAGACACAGAGAGACCTGGAGATGGACTGAGACACAGACCTGGAGCGACACACACACCGGCTGACAGAAGGAACCTGGAGACTGGAGCGCTGGAGACTCACCAACCTGAGACTCGAGAGCCGAGCTGGAGACACACAGAGCGATGGACACAGACGATGATAGACGATCGCCTCGCAGCAGGGGAGCCAGACTCCACCGAGCGTAGACGAAACCAAGCGCTCCCAACCCGCTGAGGACCCGAAAGCAAGGTTGCCCTGGCGACCACCGACCACAAGAGAAGCCGCGTGTTGTCATGGAACCCGAGAGACAACAACACCACCACCGGAGAAGAAAGCTCTGATCGGCCCCAGCTGATCAGATCAGGGACAAAACTGCCACATCAAAGAGACGATTAGATTACAGTAAAGATCTTGTACTTGTTTGATTCATAGCTGTGGTTTATTAAGAAATGGAAATAAACACCGCAGTTTGTTTGATTAGACCACCTCGTCTGCGTTTTTCCTTAATAGAACCGAACACCAGAAATACAAAACAATGCAGAGGAGAAGAGTAGACTATATGATCACAGAACTTAGATATAAATGGAGTGAAAGATACTTCAGTTGGTCCGTGACCCGTGCTGTGTTCGACCAAAGCCGGTTAAAGACGACGAAAAACTACTTCTGGAAAATGGACCGAGAGATTCTCGCCCTCATCGACGCCTCTGCGACGGATTGACCCTTCACCTCTTCAGCCGAGGACAGCGAGTTTGAAGGTAAGTAATAAAGATGCATTTAAAAATTGGTAGAGGTCGAGCGGTCTCAAATTGGGGTGTTGCTATAGGTAAAAGTGAATGATGTAATGGACCAGGAAAATGTTGGTGTCGGTAGGCACCGGAGACCAGGATTCACGACCTATTGTCTCTGGTTTCGGCCGCACACCAACGCAGCACTTAAGGTTAGGGTATTGAGGGGTGTTCGGTTAGAATGCGTAAGATTGGTACAATGCCAGATGTGGTAGGACTAGTCTAGGTAGGATTGATACTAATGTAATGAAGAAAAGGGGCGCAATCCGAGTGAACGGTACAGTAGTGAGGCGAAAGGGGAAGTGTTTATAAGCAACTATGGAGCTATAAATAAGGAATTGTTCAGGGAAACAATTGAAGGTCTGGGGATAAGTGACGTTTTTGGTTGATGAACGGGTTAAATGGAGCGCTGTTTTCACTCGTCAGAACCGGGCCCGCTCTGGGAAACGGCTGACGGAGGAACAAGGGTACCATTGTGGATTTTCAAGCCCTTCATCGAACAGTATTGTGACTACCAGTAAAGAGAGGATATAGATGTCTGTATTTAGTTCAGATCGCGCACAGCCGAGGGTTAGGGATTCGCGCCAGTTTGCTTAGCGGGATTAAGGAACTCTCTTAGAATCGGTACGACTGAGCAATGGACTTTGGAAGACGTTCCATAAGCGAATTGCCGAGACAAATCCAACGTCATTTAGGCTCAGATTGGCTATGGTCCAGATCTGAAGAACATCGAACTCGTGGAGGAATGAGGAAAGTAGGAAATATGGAAATGAGGGTTAAACAAACAATTTGACCATCTAAACCTCCGATTCAAGCCGACAGGTGGCTCTACAAGTAGGAAATATGGAAATTATGGTTAAGGACGATTTGACCATATAAACCTCCGATTCAAGCCGTCAAGAGGCGCTACTAAAACTCTCCACGAGCTACTATACATGAATGGAGCGGGTTTCTCTGGGTATAGCAAGGCGGATTTACTAGAACTCGGTAGATGTATGAAGCACTTTGAAAGAAGGAACTGCGCTTGTGATTAGAACATAGGAAAGAATTATGTGAAATGGGCGAGGTAGGAAATGCGCTTAGAATGAATGTGGCCAAATGAATAGTATGCTTATGAATAGGACATTGTTTTGCTAAGTATATATGTTGGGATGGATGTATGTTAGAAGCTATGAGGGAATGCCAATGTATTTTTTGAATTATTATAAAGCTCTAGTGACCAAAACGGCAGCGGAGAAACCATAACACTGTCGTGGGACGGGGCATTTATTTAGCTGGCTCCGTTAGCCGCGGGACGGCAGCAGTAACGTATGGACGCTGTGTTGCGATATCGAGTGGATTGAGTGAATGGCAAGAGTGATGGAACCAAAATGATGTGTGAAGTTCGTTGAATTTTTTTGAATCGTGGTATTGAGGTCTAAATTTAATGTAGTGGTATCAAAATAAACTGAGTTTTGGGAGCTGATGACGTCACTAGGAACGTCTGAACATTGGGAGCGTTGGATTTAAAATACTGTGTATTTCGGCCAGGCGGGGCCCAACAGGCGAGCGAACTAGAATAAAGATAATGATATATGTTCTGTAAACTGGGGCTAAATAGGATTAAAGTTATGTTGCGGGGTATAACAGGGTTGTGCAGACGTCGCGATGTGTTGTGCCGCTCGAATCAACAGGATAATGGGCCGTATAGGGGAAGTTATGGTGGATGCTAAGCTAAGCTAATGGAGCTAGCAGTACTGAGGAACGAAGCTAAAATGCTAAGCTACCTGGGCTAACAATGTAGCATGGTTGAACTCTCGGGGAGTATCACGTGTTGCTACTCTTGGTGGCTGGCACAGGACTTTAGGGAGGCGCGGACAGGAACTTCCGGTATAGAGGGGTTCTGGGGATTGTGGTTTGTAATTGAGGTGAGACGTCGAGTGACGTCGTGTGGTGTTGTGCTGCGTGATGACGCACTTGTGGGGGAGGGTGAGGGCGCCTCCTGCAGGACGTTGTGAGTACTGTAGTACGATAGTGGTGGTGTACTAAACATTACAGCAGGGGGCAGCGTTGCCTCTTTGATTGATACACCTCTCCTTCACATGTAAACGGGGAGCCGTAGCGGGCATTTTGTAGTTTTTATAGTTTTTTTGGTTTTTGAGTAGCGACCATCTTGGAATTTTGTAGTTCTTTTTATCGGTTTTTCCAGTTTTTGATGACGAATGTATATACTTGTTTAGTTATCGATCTATATTTGTTGTGGGCCCAATATGATGGCGCTGGTGGGGTAGAAATGTGATGGATGTGTGGGTTTGTTTTGTGGCTTTTCTAGTTGTATTATTCCAATGTTAGGTGGCTGATGAGGTGTCTGGTGGTTGGGACATGTAGACGGTATGTGTCAGTCTGCGCATGCGCGCCGCGGTCTGTCGGCGCAAGGGGGATGGACTATGAGCTTATATTAAGGCAGTGGACAGTGAAGGGCTATAGGGGGCGATGTTGGTCAAGACTAGTTGGAGTGATAACAGCGACGTGGTGTGCTGTGACGGGACTTGCGTGAACCCCCCCCCCCCCTTATTCCTCCGTGTCTCTTCCTCCCTCTCTCACTCTCCCCTCCCTCTCTCCCTCCCTGCCTTCCTCCCTCCCTCCCTCCCTCCCTCCTTCCCTGCCTCTCGCTCTCCCTTCATCCCTCTCTCCCTCCCACCCTCCCTCCCTCCCTCCCTGCCTCTCTCACTCTCCCCTCCCTCTCTCCCTCCCTCCCTCCCTCCCTCCCTCCCTCCCTCCCTCCCTCCTTCCCTGCCTCTCACTCTCCCTTCATCCCTCTCTCCCTCCCTCCCTCCCTCCCTCCCTCCCTCTCTCCCTCCCTCCCTCCCTGCCTTCCTCCCTCCCTCCCTCCCTCCCTCCTTCCCAGCCTCTCTCTTCTCTATCCCTCTCTCCCAGCTTGACTTTGTTGAGATAACAGGTTCACGAAAGGAGTTTTGTTCAAGGTAGATTGCCTTTATGGTGAGGCTTGGAGCATTGGTTATATTACTGTAGTGTTTACTTTCTAAATTAGGATTACATAAGGATAAATAAATTCATGGTCATTTTGGAGCCCCCCCCCTCTCTTCCTTCTGTATGTCTCTCCCCCTCCTCCCTCCCACTCTCTCTCCCTTCTTCCCTCTCTCTCTCCCCTGTGTCTCTCCCCCTCCTCCCTCCGCTCTCTCTCCCTTCTTCCCTCTCTCTCTCCCCTGTGTCTCTCCCCCTCCTCCCTCCCGCTCTCTCTCCCTTCTTCCCACTCTCTCTCCCCTGTGTCTTCCCCCCCTCCTCCCTCCCGCTGTCTAATTCCTTCTGTCTGTCTTTCCCTCTCCCTCTCTCTCCCTCTATCTCTCTCTCCCTCCCGGTTTCTCCCCCTCCCATATCCCTAGCTCCCTGCTTGGTACTGTTGGGCTGCCAGGTTTGCAAAGGTGTTTTTATTCAGGTTGTAGTGCCCCGGCAGTGAGATTTAGAGTATAGTGATAGATATTAGGAACTCCATGCAGACTCTATTAGTCTGATTAAAGTAGGGTTTGATTTAAGTTAAAGTTGGCAGCAGATGATGTAGATAGTGTTTGAAGTCCTGTGGGTTGGCTGGACCAGGCAATACGGTAAAGTCTGCTAATTAAGTATAGAAGGTTTTTGTTAAAGTTAGTGTTGAATTGAGAGCCCCCAAACCCCCCCCCCCTTTCCTCCGTCCCTGTATCCCTCTCCCCCTCCCTCCCTTTTCTCTTCCCTCCGCCCCCCCCTCTGTCTCTCCTTGTATTTCTCCCTGTGATTCTCCTTCCCTCCCTTCCTTTCTCCACGTGTGCCCCCCCTCAATGGCTTGCCTGAGAATGGTTTGTGGGTAGGCTGCAGGCCATTGCTGGGTTGGGTGGTGGACCCGTCAGTTGGGGTCCTTGGAAGCAGGGTTAGCATTGCGGCATGTTGTGTGTTATTGGGTTGGAGGTTTATTTGAACTGCGTTGTTATTGTGTATGTGGGGTGCGTACCGGAGGAGCGCTGGCCTGTCTAGGTGCGGGTGATGGTAGGATGAGTTGTGATATTCTTTGAGAAAAGGAGCTTGGGGTGTTTCTGTTCAGGTTCGAAACTGAAGGGAAAACGCTTTGGGCTGTGAGATGACGGGTCTCTGTGAATTCAGAGATCTGGGAGGATATTGCTGTGGATATAGTGCTGGTGTCCATGAGTTTAATAACATGAACAACTGGGCTATATGACGGTCGGGGGTTTAGTGATCTAAATTACTAAAAATGATTTTTTTCCCTTGATGGTAGTTGGAAGCAGTGACAACACTAAAGGATTTTTTTTTTAGTGTTGTGAGGGGGAAGTGGAAGTGTGTAGGAGTGTAAGCGAAGTGTGTGAATGTATAAATGAAATTGATGTGGTATGAAAGGTGTAAGGCAAAGTTAAAATTACATTTATATTTAGTCAATACGCTAAGCGGTTAGGGAGGGGATTAGGCATCCCGAACCTCTAGCCGCTAGCAGGCGGCAGTGGGCTCGCAAGAGTCTGGGCGCACGTTAAACACGTATTATAGTGCTGGGGAGTTACTGAAGGCCTCCGTGCGTAACGAGGTATGAATTAACATACCACTGTGGAACCGCCTAGTCGGCCCAGGAAACGTCGCACGTAAGTTGGTGTGGGCACTGGGTGGTACGTGGACGACAGTCCACACCTAGGAGCAGGGCGGTGCACCGGAGGGGGCACAGCTCCTGCCGTGAACAGGCAAGGCTGGCGAAAACGGTCAATATTTCCATGCCCAGAGCAAGCGGGTGGGGACAAGACCGTCGGTTTCTAAACTGAGTGGCTGATGGGTACTACGGACAGTCAGCCGCTTGGGGTCCTGACTTGATGACGGACTATGAGGTCGCTATCGACTGGGTCGCCAGCCGGTTGGGAGAGCGTTATGGCAGAGACCATAAATGCACCTGGCTCAATGTACAGTCAGGCCACAGTAACCTTACTAGCCGATACAGGGTTAGTAGGCGAGTTGTGCTTCTGTGATCAGTGTTTTTGAAAAGAACCACTGGGAAGCAGAAGGGTAAGGGGTGTCAATTCAGAGGAATCTGGACTGTCACTCCTAAGATTGGAAAGGGACCCAGCCTTAAACTGCACCTGAAGGTAAAATAAGGGGACTTTTTCCGTTCATGAGAGGAGACCTTACCGCCGGAAGTGGAGACCTGCATCTCTGTTGGGGGAGAGGGGCCGGCGTCGGACAAGGCAGCCCTAAGAAAGGAGCTGGTTGTTCCGTCGTAGCGGACTACCTAAACCTTACGGGGAGAGGTGCATCTAAGTAGGGGAAGGAGTGCATCCGAACGGGAGGAGGGTACTCTTAACTGGAAGGAGGTTAAAAGGGTCAAAGCGCATTTAAAGTATGAAATAAGATCAGAATGAACGGATTCATCAAAGCAAAAAGAAATTGGAACAGATGGCTAATCAGGTTTACCAAGATTATTAGACAATTGATAGGCGGTGTGGGACTAATGATTATGTTCCCCAGAGAATCAGGTGAAGAGAACACACAAGGGATTGGAACCTCCAGTTTTTCCTGTTGGAGGAACGGACAAAAACAAGCTAAGCTGTATCGTTGTATTCAAACAGATCACACCAAATCTCTCTGAAAATATTAGTATAGTGTTGCCCGACATTTCCAATGCATAACAAAATAGTGGAAATGACAAGGGAAATGCCACTGATGTTAAGTATGGGTGTTTTTGCTTTCTTTCTGCACAGGTGCTCGGCTGGACAGATGGGGCTCTAACGATTTCGATAACCAACTGGGGAAACGGCTATATAAGCCTTGGTATAAGTATGAATGATAAGCCAGTTATCAATCCTTGTCTGCACAGTAAAAATTTGACAGTGTGAGTGTTTTAACTCAAGTAAGTAGAAATAGTTTTAGAGACGGAGAAACTTGTTTTTTCAAACGGTTATTGCAGGAGTGTTTGAAAGTGGAGAGAATGACGGTTACACAGGAAGTTCACCTTAGTGGAACATTGATAGGAACAACTGAAGCGTTAGAAGCAGTAACAATGGAATAACAAAAACGAGAGTAAACAATCAGTCTGTTTCAAAAACCTGTAGTATAAAATTTTTTTTTTTAAATATAGAAATGGCCCACAGTAGTCAGGCCGTTGGTGGGAGAAAGCCGAGAACCTCTGCAGACATTTCCCAGATAGACTTTACCAGTGATGATAATCTGATTGATTGGAATAGGATGGACTTCTCTCATGTGACCAGTACTATAGAAGGACTTGAAATGTTGTCTTTGACTTCAATACAGGAGGTCTTACAGGAGAAAGAACCAGAGACAACGGTATTACTCCAACCAGAACCGATCCATGCTGGAGTGTTCATTGCAGGCGACTGCAGTTTAACCAAGGGACAGAGAAAGAGACTGAGAAGAGCGGCGTTGTTACAGCAGTCCCACGAAGTCTACTCTGGCCGTACGGCTGGTACAGAGACCGACAGCAGGTATGGAACTATACACGAACAGTTTCTACAGCCCACCCGTTTCCCATGTCCAGTCGTCCCTCGAGACCAAAGCCGGGATGAGAGGCGTGGGCCGGTGACGGGGAGCCAGCCAGCGGGGGCCAGGGTGGAGGAAGAGGAGAGGATGACGTGCCTCTCTCCAGAAAGACAGAGAGCGTTTATAGAAGCGTTCGAACGACATGAGGCGGTTCATCGAGACTTGAGGAAGACAGAGCGGGCGTTTGGTCAAGCCGCACACGAGATGCAGAGACTGGAGCAAGAACTGGCTAAAAAGAATGAAATGTTGAGTGGTACAGTTCGTGATGTCATGCTTCGGGCGTCAGACCTAGGCTGCCGTGATCAAGGAGTGCCCTGTGCTCCGTTGCCCGGACAGGGAACTGGGCCGCGACAGGGTGAACAGAACCGCAGGAGGGGTGAGTTTCCAGGCCCCTCCCAACAAGAAAAGGCCCGAGGTGAGGCAGCAAAAAAGGACAGGTATGCCCCTCTCTCCTCCAGGCAACAGGACAGGCAACCAGAGGACCGGAAAAGGGTAGACCTGGCGGGAGCTGTGGGATGCCAGCCGGGAGACTGCTGGAGTCGTGGTAAACTGGGACCGCCTGGATGGCCGGCATCGGCTGAGTGCTGGCATTGTGGAGAGATCGGCCATCTCGCTCGGTCATGTGACAAAGGGTGGCGGGCTCGGCAAGGGTCCAATAGACGGCGAGAGTCCAACGGACAGCATGAGTTCATCAGAAAATAGACCTGCTGGACTTGCAGAATGTTGGGTCATTCTCAGAAGGAGTGTAAAGAGGTTGTGTCTGCAAAGGTCATAGATTAAGAGCGAAGCGGGAATGCACAAATAAAGCTGAAAGTGCTCGGGAAAAGTTATTAATAAATTAAAGTGGAAAATGCGATTGATTAGAATAAAAATAGAAATGAAGATACATAGATAGGTTAAAAGGTTTGATTAGGTGTGCAAGTTACTAAAACGGTTTGGAAGACTAACAAGGGTAAGTTGGGGCTATAGAGGGATGAAGTAACTGGAAATTGCATGGGCTAATAGTACTAACAAAAATGATGGTTTTAAACAGGAACAATGGAACATTTAATATTAGACAGAGTTAAAAACAAAGGACTATTTATAGTAGTGATTACATACTTGATCCAAGGGTGGTCAAGGAGACTTAAAAAAAAAAAAAAAAAACGTTATTATTTCATTACTTATTTTATTTCTTTTTGGATTTTAAATTTTTCTGTCTTAGTTTTTACGGGGGTAATTGTGCCTCTAGATGATAGTTTAATTCTGTTGGATGGGTGTGTTGCATGAAGACACTCACAATTTTTAGTTTGTTTGAAATTTTCTTTGTTTTTGTTTTGACACTCTGTTTTGTTTAGGAACTGGCTGGCTGGGAGGGATCTCTCGCCGGTCAGGGATAGCAGGTGGTGGTGACACAGCGAGACTGGTAGGAAGTCTGATATAATGGGCTGGAACTAAGAGTGGATGGGAGCTGGTTCATGGTTTGTTTTCCGCTCATTGAGAGTCCAGATGTAGAATCTGGGGGGTTGTGTCACGTTTTGGGATATGGTAAGTGTTGGGGAAACGTGTTTCTCTGTCTATAGGTAAGCTCTGTAGGTTTTTGGTCGCAATTGGCCAAATAGTTTTCATGTAGGGTGCAGACATGTGAATTTGATAATTGACTTATGGGAGACTCTGCACCGGCTTGTTGAAGGCTGGCGGAGTGTGTGGGATGTGTGTTTAAAGGGACTGTGGTTTGTTGCCATGCACGTAGGTTCTGTTGGTGATTGGCCTCGTCTAGAGCTGGCTGTCCGGACCGAGGAGGCTGTCTGGAAACAAGGTATTGATAGTGAAATAAAATGGTTATTCCACTTTCAATGGTGGAAGTAGTAGTTGTGTTGAACTTGAGATATTTGATCTAGTAAAATAGTACAGCACAAAAACAAATGAGACAAAGGTGATTTGATTGAATGTCAACATAACTAATTTGGAGAAAAATTTATTGTCAAATGCAGAACAGTAAATATGTATCTGTGAGAAAAATGAGACCTTCCAATCCATTGTGTGTTTGTAAATAACAATCCAAAATGCAAAAAAGGACAAAGGGAAAATCGTTTCCTTCTGTGGAAAATCGAAGCAGTACCAAAAACTGCCCACAACAAAGAAGATGCTGTGGTTAGCACAAAATACAACAAGAAGAAAACAGTCAAAACGAGTTAGCCGTAAAGACCTCAGGAGGTTTAAACAGGGATAACTGACAGGGATGAAAGCGAAGAATAATTGAGGCCTCAGTGGTCTTTTCAAGGAGAAGAGATGATTTTTGTTTGCTTGTTTGAATTTCCCTCAATGTTTAGTTAATCTTTTATTGGTATGATGTATTAATCTTTTCTTGCAGAGTCAATTACACAAAACAGACACATTGAAGCTAATTACATGGATAATGTATAGTCATAATTAGAAAAGCTGATAAGATGGTACGATGTTCTTTTTGTATAAAGAAACGGACCTAGACTGGATGTCGTATTAATAAATGATAATGTGTATAACTGTGCAAGGAGAAAAAGGTAGGTGAAATGATGAATTTTGTAACTGTACAGATGGAAATGGGTTTGGTAGTTCGATTTGTGTAAATTTTGGATTTTTTTGAAATTTTAGAAAATATTAGCAAAAATGGTAAATTATGGTTTTAACATGTTTAATTTAGAACATTGGTGCTATATAGTGGGTTATAAAACCCACTAAGGGTGGATTGTCGTGAATTTATCTAAATGAAACATGAAAATAGCAACTGAACTGTACAAAATGATAAGACGGAAATGCTGATTTGACAGAAGGGCCACTTGGAAATCCCATGTTGGTATCCTCTGTGGCACCAGGCTAAAGAGGTTGAGAGACAGTGACTCCCCCCGACCAGGTGGCCAGTACCATTAAGGTCATAAACTGACCTCTCAAGACTATATTAAGATAGGGCAGGAAGGAGTGGTATTTACTTTTAGCAAAAGAAGAACAAAAGCTTACTTAAAAGGACCCATTTCCCCCACCGGGCGAACCTATTTGGTAAGAGACTAAAGAGGAAGGAGATAATTATCTTTGAAGAACAGGAACCAAACTGAAAATACAGTTGGGGTCAAAAGGTCTTATTTACACTAGCTAAGCAATTTCAGGTTACGACACGGCGGTCAGGAAACCGAGTAAACGGACTGTAAACAGAGCCCTCCAGCCTGAAGATAGATGACTCAGTTTGCACCCAAGTGAGACCAGGTGTTCAGTGCATCAAGATTTAGAAATTAAGCCCTGCCTAGCAGGGGCAAAGAAGGAATTAAATTAGGTGAAACAACAAGCTGAGATTAGCACCAAACTAACTCAGAACTGTGAAAGCTGTGTTCTGTTAATAATTTGAGTAACTGGATATTAAAAACTGGTTCAAAACGACCAAGGATAACAGTAAAACAATAAGAATGCATTTAATTGGTAAATATCAAAGGTTAAGGGTTATACCATTTGCAAAATGTGGTGTTTCAAGGAGACTAGAAAATTGTCCTACACTGTGAAAATCAAATAAAGTAAAATGTGGACAAAACTGAAGAAAAGACTGTTAGTCACTGTTTAGACAATAAAGAAATAATCATATTATTCTAAAAGCAATTAAAGTATGGTAAAGTGTTTGTAGATGGAAACAGCTCATGTTCTATTCTTTGTGCCACGGAGAGAAAAGATAAGGATCCCCAAATAAGGTAATATAATAGAATGGCAAACTGCTAACAGGGAGGCGGAGTCTACTGTGTAACGTTGTGTCAACAGAACAGGAGGACGTGTCACTCACAGACGAGTTCCTACTAGAAGGAATTTGGCCAATGGGGAAGCCCGATTGCGGGGTGACGTCACCTGACAGGCAGGGGAAAGGTCTTTTCTATCTCATTAAAAGGGCAGGCGAGGAGACACAGAGAGACCTGGAGATGGACTGAGACACAGACCTGGAGCGACACACACCGGCTGACAGAAGGAACCTGGAGACTGGAGCGCTGGAGACTCACCAACCTGAGACTCGAGAGCCGAGCCGGAGACACACAGAGCGATGGACACAGACGATGATAGATGATCGCCTCGCAGCAGGGGAGCCAGACTCCACCGAGCGTAGACGAAACCAAGCGCTCCCAACCCGCTGAGGACCCGAAAGCAAGGTTGCCCTGGCGACCACCAACCACAAGAGAAGCCGCGTGTTGTCATGGAACCCGAGAGACAACAACACCACCACCGGAGAAGAAAGCTCTGATCGGCCCCAGCTGATCAGATCAGGGACAAAACTGCCACATCAAAGAGACGATTAGATTACAGTAAAGATCTTGTACTTGTTTGATTCATAGCTGTGGTTTATTAAGAAATGGAAATAAACACCGCAGTTTGTTTGATTAGACCACCTCGTCTGCGTTTTTCCTTAATAGAACCGAACACCAGAAATACAAAACAATGCAGAGGAGAAGAGTAGACTATACGATCACAGAACTTAGATATAAATGGAGTGAAAGATACTTCACTAGTTTAATCACCTGTGCATTGTATGTTACTATTGCACTTTACTGTTACATTTGTACTCTGGTTAGATGCCAAATTAATTTCCGTTGTAATGTACTTGTGCTGTATAATAACAATACATTTTAATCAAATCTTTTTTTTTTATCTACTTTTTTCTCCCATTTTCAATTTTTCTCCCATCCCAATTTTCGTATTGTCCGATTCTACCCTCCCCTGTCTCGAACGCTGTTAGGCCATGCCTCCCACTGGCCGGCTGCAATGTGGACGAAGCCTTCCATCACGTGTCCCCTCCGGTACACAAAGGGGCAGCCGTCGCATCTTTTCACCTGCACAGCGCGATCTCTCAGCGGCGAGGGTCTGCGTGGGAGGGTCACGCCGCCCCCGTTGCTTCCTGATTCTGCTGCGCAGGCGCACCAACCGACCTGTAGGAGTCGCTGTCCACAACGTCCGATCCCCACCCACCAGCTTCCCACCCCTAACACTGCCAATTGCGTTAGTATGAACGACCAGCCAAGCTGGTAGCAATGCCGAGAGCTGGGCTCAAACCCAGCATCTCCTGCATTAGTGGCAAGCTCCTTGCCCACTGCGCCACTTAGCCGCCCCCATTTTAATCTAATCTAATCTCATTTTGATCAGTGGCAAATGTATTTTGCACTACCCATTGAATATGTTTTTCACACTGTGCTGTGGTTACACCTTATAAGGAGCTGGCGGGACGTTTCTGTATGCAAATTCCGGTGTACAAGAACACGCTTTCAGTTTAAGAACGAGAAGAAGTTTAAGAACGTTCTTCATTCAGGGGAGTGCAGCTGAGAACACTTTGTCCATTTACGAACACCTTTTCACACATTCAGGCATCGAGAGGAGATCTTTCGTAAATTTGTTCTTACAAACTACTTACGAAGATAGTTACGTACACTTTCGATCATGAGGTCCAATGTTCATTTGAAAAGTTAACATGATATGATATGATACATTTATTTATATTGCGCCCCTAATAGTTACATCGGCCCGGGGCACAGCCCGGGAAAATTTTTAAACAGAAAGACAGGAACAATAAGAAAACATACAGAAATACATGAATGAATGAATGAATGAATGAATGAAAACTTTATTTAACAGATTGCAGAATGGGTACAATACAGTATGGCTCGATACACACAATTATTAAGGGGATGCAGACCAGAGAAAGACGTTTTTGTCTTATTTACATTAGGGTCCCTGAAATGGTTCGATTCTGTTGATATCCAGGGAGATAGAGATCAAAGGGCTTTAGTCATTATTTTCACAACAACAACAACAGCAGTTCTAACATTTTGGGTAATTTTACATCGACATGCCTTCTGTTAAAAAAAACACACTTTTCATTGTACTGAACCTTTTAAGTCTACTGTAGGGGAGAACGGGGGACGTTGTCACACTTTTTACTCTAGTGTGAATTGCTCATTATCAAAACATCTTTCAATAGTCATTCCTACATTAAATTGAAGCTTAAGATGTTGGCTTGAAATGTGTATCCCACTCATTTTCCAACGTATTGTAACAAAGAGTTAATCACCTATCCAAGACACTCTGACACATTGTGACAACCAACCCCATCATGGGGATGGTTGTCACACACTATGGGGTTGGTTGTCACCATGTGTTTTAATGGGAAAAATATTAAAAAGAAGACAAGAAACTCAACTGAGGAGGCACCTGCTTGGGTCAAGATAGAGGAGGAAATGGTATATCACTCATCTCTGGAATCCTTCCTGACACAATCAGACAGACCTATACCTTTTAAGAACCCTCTAATGGCGTTTGCCAGGGAAACTTGGAATCAGTCGCACAGGCTGACTGGTGATAGCCCATATCTGACTACAAGAGCCTCTATATGGTATAATAAAAAACTAAAGATTGGTAAGAAATCAGTCATATGGGACGACTGGATTAAAATGGGGATACATGTACTAGGTGATATAGCCAGGGAAGATGGGGTATTACCTTTTGAGGATATTAGAGAGGACTTTGGTATAGATAATAAAAACTTCTATAAATTCCTACAGATTAGACATTGTATATCATCATCAATGGGAGGGCCAAAATGTGGCCCGATTACTGCAATTCAAGAAATATTTTATAAAGGATGGCGTAGGAAAGGCGGTGCGTCAATATTCTATGATGTTATAAGGGAACACAATGCACCCAAGTTGGCGGGTCTGAGGTTGAGCTGGGAGAACGATGTACGTGAGGATATTACTGAGGAAATATGGGAGAAGCTGGTATCCAAATGGGGTAAATTCTCGCGGGAGGCACAATCACAACTTATCTTTTACAAAGTTTTAAACAGAAGCTATTGGACGCCTAGTAAACTGGCCAGACTAAAGTTAAGGGACAGGGACATCTGCTGGAGATGTGAGAAGGAGACAGGCACTTTACTAGATATGTTATACGAATGTGAGAAAGTCCGGAAAATGTGGGATCAAATTGTGATATTCCTAAGTAAAGTTTTGAATGTAAAGGTGAATAACTCCCCAATGGCATGTGTTTTGGGTATAGTACCGAAAGAGATTAAACTGCCTAAATACCAGGGAATGTGGTATAGAATGGCCATGATATCAGGATGTAGAATTGCCTTACGACATTGGAAATCACCCATTGATATTACTTTTAAAGAATGGATGGAACTAATGTTCCGGACAGCATCATATGAAAGGGTAACATATAGAGTCGCAGGGAGAGAGGATATCTTTGCTGAGGTATGGGACAGTTTTCTACACCTGACTGAACGGTCTGGGGATGAATGATTAAGGTGGGGTTTCAGTATTGTAATGATCTGGGGTCTTGTGTGTCACTGTACCCGGGGGGTGTGTTTCCCCCCGGGAGAGATAGGAGGTGGCACCGGAAGTTACGTTGTGTTCGTGAAAATACGTGAAGCTAGGAAGCTGTGTGTGTTCCTACCGAGTGAAGTATTGACCTGTATGTACTCATTGAAGTGGAATTAAATAACCCAAAAGAAACATGAACCACTCCTCATTCTTCCTAACTAATACGGGTACGACAGAACGCTACATTTGGTGTCTGAAGCGGGATCAGTGAACTCGGATTGACGCGCACTGTGTACCCTGTGGAGCTCCGCTGTTTGGCTAGCTACGTCACGTTAGCTTAGCAATGACGGCAAAAGAAGAGCCACGCCACGAGATTAAACAGGAGAGGGAGGATGAAGGTCTGTCAAGTGGACTTCCAGACCTGGAAAGAATGCAGGTCGGGGTTGGCAATCTCGGAGGACGGGAGAGTGACGGCCACGCGACGGCGGCGCTGGTACTCCAACCGGCGGCGTCCGGTAGGAATGACATGCAGAGCGTGGCACCATGTGGAGGTGCACACGGCGGATGGAGAGCAGACCAGGCGCTGAAATATTCGGGTAAAGGCAGTCTGGAGGCGTTTTTTATGCAATTTGAGCTGGCAGCCGAACTGAATGGCTGGCCGATGGACAATAAAAAAAAGGCTGCCCGTCTCGTTTTGTCCCTCACGGATGATGCCCTGGCATGTTTGAGTGCACTGGGACCGGAAGAGCTGAGAGACTATGGAGCTGTGGTGGGGGCGCTGCAGAGGCGTTTCGGTCGATGTGACAATAAAAGCATCGTGGTCACAGAGCTATGTAACCAGCACAGACGG
Organism: Notolepis coatsorum; assembly: GCF_963971535.1. Taxonomy (NCBI): domain Eukaryota; kingdom Metazoa; phylum Chordata; class Actinopteri; order Aulopiformes; family Paralepididae; genus Notolepis; species Notolepis coatsorum. The sequence goes on along the minus strand of NC_140178.1, from coordinate 64,231,493 downwards.
CCCGGTGAGTCCCTTCGTGCACTGGCAACTGACATTGAGACACTCACGAGACGGGCATACGGCCACATGCCCCCCGCGGTGTTGAGTGAGTACGCCAGGGATCAGTTTGTCCGCGCCATCGAGCTGCGAGACCTGCGTGAGCGGGTTCCGCTGCGGCACCCGAGCACGCTGCAGGGGGCCTTGGAGCTGGCGCTGGAGAGAGAAGACCTGCGGGGCGAGACCACACAGGAGGGCGTGAGGGAGGCCCCTCCCACGGTGAGGGTTGCGAGGGAGAGCGGCCCAAGGGAACCGGAGTGGGTGGGCGCAATGATGGAGCGGATGACAGAGCTGGTGCGTGCCGTAACATTGCAACCACAAGGAGGTGCGGCTCATTCACCGGGGCCCATGCGCTGCTGGGGGTGTGGCCAACCCGGGCATCTCCGCAGGGACTGCCGCAATCGCCAGGAGAGGCAGGGAAACGGCAGGGGGTCCGTGTAGATGGGGCGGAGCGGATCCCTGGCGCCATGTCCCATGCTGCTCTGCCTCCAGCGGAGGGAGCCAATCAGCACAGCCGGGGGGGTGGGGCTCTACTCCCCCCAGAAGCAGACGTTGACACTGAGTCAGTCATGGTAGTGGGCTGGACGCATGCAGGCAATTTTTGCTATGTTCCCGTCACCCTGGCTGGGGCGCCGTGTTCGGCCCTGGTGGACACGGGTTCGACTGCGACGCTGATGAGGCCCGACGTGGTCCCGGTGGGGACACAGCTGGAGCAGACGTCGGTGCAGCTGAGGACAGTGACTGGTGAGCTAGCCCCCATGTTGGGGAAGGGAAGGGTGGTCATAACAGTGGGGGGCCTGTCGGTGGAGTTCCGGGTGTGGGTGGCAGAGGTGCAGGACCCCTGCATATTGGGGCTAGACTTTTTGAAGTTTGCCCGATGCCTGCTGGACCTGGGGGAGAACACATTGAGTTTCCCTGGGGGCCCCACTGTTGAGATGATATCACCCCCACTTCCTCCGAGGCCAGCGCCACTGGCAGTGAGGGCAGCAGAGACACAGTTTCATTCTGCGAGCCCCCTGGACAGTCACGGTAGCTCCCGCTCCCGGAATACCCGCCTGAGATATTCCCCTGCCCACTCGACGGCTGAACGCACACCCCCCATGCCCATGCCCATGCCCATTGCCCCTGACAGGCAGCTCCCTGCACCTGCTGGCAGTACGCCCCTGTCCCCATCAGCAGCCCCATTTACACCCGGGGGCCCCCTCCCCCTGGCGCAGCCTAACATGGAGGAAGAAGCTGACAGGCTAGCAGTTGTGAGGGGCATATGGGAACGCAACGGTGCCCACTTGGAGCCGGAACAGCGAGAGGAGCTGTGGCAGTTGCTAAATGAGTTCAAGGACATTTTTGACAGATGCTGAAATTGGCTGCACTCACTTGGTGCATCACCAAATAGACACAGGGGACGCCCGGCCTATCAGATCACCAGCCCGCCGCCTTCCCATGGCGTACAGAGAAGCTGCAGAGTGCGCCATTGATGAGATGCAGCGGGCGGGGATCATAGAGCCCTCTGCCAGTCCCTGGGCTTTGGGAGTGGTGATGGTAAAGAAGAAGAACACTCCCAAAATGAGATTCTGCGTCGACTACAGACCACTGAACAAGGTGACAAAGAAAGACTCTTACCCGATGCCCCATGTTGATGAGGCGCTGGACACAGTGGCTGGGTCGTCCTGGTTCTCCTCACTAGACTTACGGGCTGGCTACTGGCAGGTGCCCCTCGACCCAGAGTCTAAACCTAAGACAGCCTTCTGCACACCGCGGGGGCTGTGGCAATTCCGTGTCCTCAGCTTCGGGCTGTGTAACGCCCCAGCCACGTTTGAAAGGCTAATGGAGAGCGTGTTGGCTGGCATTCCTCCAGAGGAGTGCGTGGTGTACCTGGACGACATACTGGCCCACGGCAGCTCCTTCCAGGCGGCCCTGCAGACGCTGAGACGGGTCCTGGGGAGGATAGCTGAGGCAGGACTGAAACTTCACCCCGACAAGTGCCACTTCATGAGGAGAGAAGTGGAGTTCTTGGGACACAAACTGACGGGACAGGGTATCAGCACGCAGGAGGGGAAGATAAAGGTGGTCAAAGAGTGGCCCACCCCCGCAAACAAAGAGCAGCTCGAGAGCTTTGTGGGGCTCGCCTCATACTACAGGAGGTTTGTGAGGGGGTTCTCCTGCATCGCTGAGCCCCTATTTCGACTGAAGGAGAAAGGCGCTGACTTCACCTGGACGCCTGAGTGTCAGCAGGCGTTTGACCTCCTAAAAAAAGGACTAACGGAAGCACCTGTGCTTCGACCCCCAGACCCCTCCCTGCCGTTTGTCCTGGACACGGATGCCAGCAACGTGGGTATGGGGGCCGTGCTGTCTCAGGTGGGGCCGGACGGAGAAAGAGCGGTGGCTTACTTCAGCCACACATTCAACAAAGCGGAGCGGAATTACTGCATCACCCGCCGGGAGCTTCTGGCTGTCGTTGAGGCAGTTAAACACTTCAGGTACTACCTCTGTGGGCCGCCGTTTACAATCAGAACTGACCACTCCACTCTCCAGTGGCTGACGTCCTTTCGAGAGCCGGAGGGGCAAGTGTGCCGCTGGCTGGAGAGGCTGGCAGACTTCAACTTCACCGTTGAGCACAGGGCCGGCGTCCGCCACACCAACGCTGACGCCCTGTCCCGACGGCCCTGTGCTCCGGAGGGGTGTCGATACTGTGAGAAGAGGGAGGCAAGAGAGAGAGAGCTCCGGGAGGAGGTAACAATATGCCCCGAGCACGAGGGCGACGGGCCCGTCTGCAGGGAGCTGCAGGTGATCGGAGAAGCGGAGTGGCGAACGCAGCAAGAGCAGGACCCTGATTTAAAACCTGTTTTGCAATGGGTAGAGTCAGGTCAGAAGCCACCCTGGGCGGAGGTGGCAGGGGGCACCACTGCTACAAAGGGACTGTGGGCAGACTTTGCGGCTCTGCGGGTGTGGGACGGGGTTCTACAGAGAGCGTGGAGGGAGCCGGCTACGGGAGAGAACAGGTGGCGGGTGGTGGTCCCCAAAGCAATGAGAGAGACCGTGTTAAAAAGTTCCCATGGCACCGTGGGGGCTGGGCACTTTGGCATCACAAAGACTCTCCGCCGCCTCCGTCAGGGGTTCTACTGGGGACGGATTAAAAGGGACGTAGAGGATTTCTGTCGCCGCTGCGACCTCTGCGCAGCATACAAGGGCCCACCTGATCAGTCCCACGCACTACTCCAACAGCTGGGGGTGGGAGCCCCCATGGAGAGAGTGACGGTGGATGTTATGGGGCCGTTTCCGTGCACGGACAATGGCAATCGCTACGTGCTGGTCGCCATGGACTATTTTACCAAATGGCCGGAAGCATATGCGTTGCCGGATCAGAGGCCAAGACTGTGGTTGACGCGCTGGTGGAGGGCATGTTCAGTCGGTTCGGCGCAGCGGAAACCCTCCACAGCGATCAAGGGAGAAATTTTGAGTCACATGTCTTTGCCACCATGTGCGAGCAGCTAGGCACCAAGAAGACCCGAACCACTGCTCTGCACCCACAAAGTGACAAGTTAGTGGAAAGGTTCTGTGGTATAATATAATGTCCTCATGTAAATATACTCCCCTCCCCTGTGTCCCCCTTACCTGTGCCCCCCCCCCCTCTCTGTGGAATAAGACATTCCCCTCCCCTTTCTCCCCAAACCTGTACCCCCCCCCCCCCCATTTGACCTATCAAATGGGACCACACACCCCCCCTTGTTGAACTATATAGGGCTCCTCCCGACCACAATCGGGGTCTTCTCACCTGGGTCATTTCAGCTGATCACCTGGGGGAAGCCCTCAGCCATTCTCTCTATGTAATCTATCTGTTTGGTTAATAAACCTTGTTATTATCCAAACCTCGGTTGACTGAGAACATTCTTCAGGATATCCACAAATATCCCACAATTGGCGTCTACGAACTTGTGACGGACTCTTGCGTCCTACCGGCGTGCTGTATTGTTTCAGCTATACAGAGAAAAGTGAGTATAATAGACTGGTCGACCAAAAATGTATGGCAAGGAATTAAAACCTTCCCGCTTTTCTCTGTGCCAGGTGAATATTACAGAATGTTGTCAAATATTGAGATCATGGCTGAGTAAGAATAATGTGCATTAATATATCTGATCTGTATTGAGAATCGTTACCAGGGCGCGCGTGCACCTGGGTCCTTATCAGGCGGTTCTGAGAGGATGGGTTATATGTGCTATTCCCAAAAGTTTAGGCACAAAGGTTGAAGTGCTATTCCAGGTCGAGTTGGAGCCGACCAAAAGCTAAGGCACACAATACAGGTTGTTGGATTGCTAACCCAAGTCTAGCTAATGCAGACTAAAATATAGGCAACAAGGCAAGAAACGTGGGCTTATTATGATGTGATATCCTTGGAAAACGCTACTCTGTTGGAACCTATTAATTACCAGAGTAGCGTCATAATATTCATTGTTTCAACCTCAAACTAAACCCACAATCTCTTCCATTCCTGAAAACGATGTATTTCGGATTGAATTAACCAATTGATTATACAGATAGCGGGAAGGTGACCGGCGATGCCTCGGCAGTACGTGAATGTACATTTAACGAGACATTAGTCGCGGGTTGAAGGGACCGAGAGTATGATTAAAAGGTATATATAATCTAATATATCGCTGGTAAATTTCGAAGTCAGGTTCGGTCGTTATGACTTTAATAACGATGTATAGGTTATCAAGGGATAAATGCCTTGTCGCAGCAGATGCTGGTCGACTAAACGAACAGCGATCCAATACAGTCAGATATACACACACGTTAACTTATATGTATTAATGTTTGTTTGTCTGTTTAAAGTCTCGTTTGTATGTGCACAGTATAGAACCCGCCGCGGTGCTGTATTGAGTAAAGAAACCGACGGATAGCGCGACGAGCATAGGGAGACGAGTACCGTTATACAGAGGATAACATTGAGGTGCAACTCACGGGACAAACTAGGATAGTAATTTCCGGAATCAACAAAACCGGCCCACGGGAACGACCATTTGGGGAAGTATAGTTTTATCGTTTCAGTTTGTTTACGTTTCACATATGCACAGGCGCGTTCATTCGGTAACAAAACGCTGGTTTAGGAATTCCAGGCTATTGAGAGCTCGTGGGAAAAATACTGTATGGATTGCAAAGCGTTATTTCCGAGGCGAATGAGAACGCACGAACGTCGCATGGAGCGATGACGTCACGCTATGCGCGCCGTGGAGTTATGATTTTATATGAAACTATCCATAGGCGAACGTAAAGTTTAATGTGCCCAAGGCCGAGGGTGCGTGAAATCCACGTGTAGTATATGTTTTATTTGTATATGTATGTGCGCGCTGCTATTGGAAAATGTTGAGTTGCGGTGGCGAGATGCAGAAGTGTGTTTCCAGGGGTGCATTATCCCAGACCACCGGAGAAACGAACCGAACATTGCATTGACGACACGTAACGTGCTACAGCCTCAGGAACCACTATTCGATTAAAGATACACATGGGCACAAAAGGGGGTAAGTTAATATGGTTATTCAATAACTGAACTGAACTGTGAGGATCCAACGTGAACACAACAGCTTTCCCCGGTGAGTATGAAAATCATAATATAGATGCTTTGATTGATTGATTGAAAACTTTATTAACAGATTGCAGAATGGGTACAATACAGTACAGCTCAATACACACAATTGTTAAGGGGATGCAGACCAGAGAAAGACTTTTGTCTTGTTTACATCAGGGTCCCCCATTTTCAATTCATCAGGACATATATGACATACATGACATACAGATAGTCAGTACTGCTACATCTATACATTTATGACATACCAGATTTGCAAATTCAGTACTGTTTGTGATACAAAAGGAGTCAAAAAAAGGGAGTATATACATTTGACGTAGAAACTGTACATACACAACTATCATCTCAGTTACAGTAAATTACAACTATCTCAGATCACTTGAGTGTTTATGTTGCTTTAATTTACACATTATAAGTCACATAAAGCTAATTACAATGTCTGTTTCAGAATTATAATACATCTGTGGGCGTACCGGTCATACTGACCAATACGGGGAGCTAAACAAACACTTCCGGTTTCCAGTATATGGCAGTACAGGAATTGTAGTCCACATAAACAGCGTTAGATTAGACTTTATAAGCTTTTAATGTTGAAAACTTGGACACAAACAACATAGATTATGTTTAAAAGTAAGATGTTTAGGTTAACAAGTAGGTTATATTCACTGAAGTTAATGTGTTTATCTAAAGAACCAATGAAAGATAACTAGCCCTTTCCATCGTAAGACATTTTAAACATGATTCAAAATGTGTGGTTCCACATTCATATGATGCTTGTGTACATATGCGATATGATTGATAAATGATAACACTATCATTACATCCTAGGATGGGATGGATGAGAACTAGCTGATGTTTTTGTTAAACTCACAGACAATCAACAAAGAACCCACTCAAATGGTCTTAGGAGTGGAAAATTAACATGTGTTTTTATTTTCAGTCAGGCTCTGAGGCGAGATGCAGAGACCTACACCCAAATTGTATCACAAAAGACTGAACCTCCAACAATTTGCATGTCAACATGTGTGGAGCTGAAAGACAATCGATTGACCAGTTAAAACAAATCTGCATCCAAACACCCACATGTAAATTGTGTTTACAGGAAGCAAACAGACAATCAAGAGACAGAAAGGGACTGAGTTAATCTACATTAGAACAAAGCAGTTTGGAGCTAAAGGGAAATCAATTGTGAGACGATAGCAAACACTATTCAGGATGGGCACTTAAAACCCACAGGTGATGGAGAAGAGAAACAAAGCAATGCAAATGCCTGCATCTGACCACAGACTTGGTGGACCAACAGAGAACCACTTAGTTAACATGAATCAGACACGGGTGAAGAATTTGCAGTCATGAAAGACACCATATTTCCCATACTAACAAAATAACATAACTTGCATGCTATCCCCTCCTTCTATTCTCTGCTTATAACCAATAACATGCATGATTCTTTTAACAAACTAATACATTTCCATGACTGCAAAATATCAACCACCAAAATTGAAGCACAATTATCTAAATGTACAAGGTATACACATACATTGATCATTTAGCTGACACTTTTATCCAAAAGCGACTCACAGGTTCTGTATGACAGGACATCAAAAAGGGCACAACACTATCAGCTGAGTAACAATGGTCATCAAAGTGTTGAATGCTACAGTGTAGGTTAGTTTATTAGGACAAATGCATGACAGTAAGGTTAGCTAGGGTTAGATTTATTTGTATCAGTTGAAAGCAGGATAATCATTTACACAATGATTATCAAAATGCACAAGGTGTATTAGAGGTAATTAAATTAATGCTATTTAAGAGTAAATGAGAAAACGAATGATTGTTTTTCATGCAAAATTAACTGGTTGCCTAGAATTTATGTTTTTTCCCCCATGCTAAATTATGATGAGCACACTAGAGGTGTGAGGAAAGCCAGAGAAGTCGTGACGAGGTAAGTATCCTGAGGTACACCCATCGCACGCATCCTGAGGTAAGATCAACTTCAATTTGACATCACAGATTATAAAGATAAAAAGAAATTTTCTGATTCCATGCAAAGATCGGATCCAAACGATATCAAATGCATGATGGTATTACACAATGAATTGAATTAACCCTAAATGATTTTCCTCTTTAGCAGAAAGGCGTTGAATCATTTATGTGAGGAGGTTTTCTAAGGCAGTTTTTTATCATCCTCAGATCATAAATTGGTGAGAGGACAGGACGAGTGAGACGACACGTGACCTGAACCACGAACGACGGCGCGACCAGGCAAGGAGGAACACAACCCAGCGACCTGAGCGACCCACGACAGCATACTACCACCAGGGACGCCGCCAAGGAGCTGCGGACACAACCAGGACGACGACAGCAACCGTGGGAGAGCCGCCATCCAACCCAGCCCACAGACATCCCCAAGAAAGTGGAGCAGGGGACCACGAAGGAGACTGACCAAGGAGACACTGACGAAGAGGAGACTGCGACCTGAAGGAGATCAACCTTTGACGGCCTCCACCCCGGCACTGCAGACCACGGCAGACCAAACCCATCACCTGCAGATGGGAACCAAAGCCTGTCCTACAGACAGGCCACTACACCAGCAAACCCTCGCCCCTCTGGTACCGCGATGACGGGGAGCGGGGGACCAACCACCACACAGCACGTTCAAGACCACCCTACCGCCATGTCTCAAGGCCTGATAAAGGTCAAGCGTGAGCACAGTGGCAGACATGTGATGGTGGTGGAGAACAACATAGGCTCCAGGAAAAGAGTCTGGAAGGCCACTATAGTTGACCGCCACACTGCTACAGGTGACCCTTGACAGGGAATGAACGGCGACCAGTGAATGTTCCCGACTGCATCGTCAAGAAGAGACATCATCAGAGACCTGTGGAACAAGATACTTCTGAACACACATTGTCCACATTGTTATTTATGTATTTAATTTTTACTGTGTGACCCTGCCACACGACCGACAGAGAACACCTTGTCAACAACGACGCAACATCATTCAGATTAATACCTTCACAAGAAGGAAACTTTTCACACAATTGTATGTATCTGCAAAACGATGAACTAGGGATGTGATGAAAAGAAATCAATGAGAAAGCATTAACAATGGTTAGTAATAATGAGCTAAAATGTATTGCTGAAGGAAGAAGTGGTCACATGATCACATTACATCACATTTGAATTACTTAGGTTACAAAATTGCCTGATTCTAAGTAAAGATCAATCTTTCAATCACAGATGAAAGTGACACTCAAACTCAGGTTAAATACAACTGGATCCTAAGTAATTTCATCAAGAATCATTATAAAATGTGCATATATATATTTTTGAACAGTTTCCCATAATCAATCATGTTAGTTTTATTAACCACCAGGTTAACGGTTGTTAAAATGTTTTTGTACGCATTAGCCTTATGTGTAAATCCTATTCCTAATAATTATGCACACAATTTTGTTTTTTCACCCTGTGCACTCTGACCACACAGAGACAGTGCATGTATTTAATTGGTTTATTACGATGCCTGTATGTACAACCATCACATTAGCTCCCCTGAGTCACGACATGAACGACTGAAGGTATGCCAAGATATTTGCACAGCTATAGCTTCTAATGATTATGTTAATTGTTGTTTGATATCAGAGTTGAGGACCACTCATTGATATAGGTATTTTGAGCGATTAATAAAAGAAAGGGTGATATCTATTCCCACATCTCTGATATCAAAATAACACAGACCGCAGTCCAGTCGATCATGTCATGAATCATGTATATAAATAATACTATTTTAAACTGTTATGCCAACCAACACATTGGCCAACATTTTCATTATTTTAAGTATTTTCTATTTTATTCATTATCTGATAACCGATGGATTACACTTTTACCTGTTTTTACCCACTTTTACCTGTTCCAAACAACCCTGGTATATTATACATTAATCTCACCCACATTATAACAGAGAAAAGTGAGTATTGTGGTATAATATAATGTCCTCATGTAAATATACTCCCCTCCCCTGTGTCCCCCTTACCTGTGCCCCCCCCCCTCTCTGTGGAATAAGACATTCCCCTCCCCTTTCTCCCCAAACCTGTACCCCCCCCCCCCCCCCCCCCATTTGACCTATCAAATGGGACCACACACCCCCCCTTGTTGAACTATATAGGGCTCCTCCCGACCACAATCGGGGTCTTCTCACCTGGGTCATTTCAGCTGATCACCTGGGGGAAGCCCTCAGCCATTCTCTCTATGTAATCTATCTGTTTGGTTAATAAACCTTGTTATTATCCAAACCTCGGTTGACTGAGAACATTCTTCATCAGGATATCCACAAATATCCCACAGTTCAATAGGACTCTAGGCAAGCAGCTAGCCATTCTCACAGCAGAGCACCAGCGAGACTGGGACACGCACCTCCCCCTCGTTCTCATGGCATACCGATCCGCTGTACAGGAGTCCACCTCCTGCACGCCAGCACTGCTCATGCTCTGGCCGGGAGCTCCGGACGCCGACGGAGGTGGCGTTTGGCAAGCCCCCCGACACTCCCCCCGTTCCCCCGGGGAGGGAGTATGCCAGGAGACTCCAGGATCGAATGGAGCCCGCCCACAACTTTGCCCGGGGTCAGCTGGAAAAGGCGGGCATGAGACAAAAAAGGAACTATGATGTGCGGGCTAAGGGGAGGCATTTCCAGGCCGGGGAACTGGTCTGGGTGTATAGCCCTTGGAGGAAGAGGGGGCGGTGCCCTAAACTGGACTGTCACTGGCAAGGGCCATGTAGGGTGCTAGAGAGGGTGGGGGAGGTGGTATACAGGGTACAATTGCCGCTCAGGGGAAGGAAAGTTGCTCTTCACAGAGACAGACTGGCCCCGTACAGAGGGGATTGCCTCCCACTGCAAGACCCAGCCCTCCCAGCGGCCTCACCTAGAGACAGTGTTCCGACCACCACTGGGGCCGGATGTAACCGCCGTTCGAGGGGAGTGCACCGTGGTCCACCAGCGGGGGGTGTCCCCTTTTCCCATACGGGGGGCCCCTCAGAATCACAGACTGTGTCCCCGGTGCGGGACAGACATGGCAATCCCCGGACGGTTCCTGTTCAGCAGCAGCAGGTCGATTCAGTCCTTCGGGCAGGGACAACGCGTCCGCAGAGGCGGAGGCTGCCGCCAGGTCGTTTCAAGGACTTTGTGTAAAAAAAAAAAAAAAAAATGTGTTCTGCTTGAAATGGAAAATGTTATTGTGAATGTGCTATTGTTGATGTGTCTCTCGGGGCGAGAGCTCAGAAGGGGGGGGATAGTGTAATGATCTGGGGTCTTGTGTGTCACTGTACCCGGGGGGTGTGTTTCCCCCCGGGAGAGATAGGAGGTGGCACCGGAAGTTACGTTGTGTTCGTGAAAATACGTGAAGCTAGGAAGCTGTGTGTGTTCCTACCGAGTGAAGTATTGACCTGTATGTACTCATTGAAGTGGAATTAAATAACCCAAAAGAAACATGAACCACTCCTCATTCTTCCTAACAATACGGGTACGACAGAACGCTACAGTATTATCAATGATGAAGGTGAAAAATGGGATCTGACCTGATGGTACCTATACTTTATATTGTATTATGTATGTATATGCATTAACGTATATGCATCTTGGTTATATATGCACATATAGTAATGTTTTTTTGTTTTTTTTGTAAGTACTTTTTTAATTTCCATGTCTGTTTTTGGTATGTCTGTATAAGTCTTTTGTATGTTTTATATGTCAATACGAAAAAGAAAAAAACAAATCTTGGACTTTGCATATTATGCTGTTGAAAGATGTTGAAAAGACAAGAAGGCAGAACTAAATTCGAAGGTTTAATTGCATTGACAAGTTGACAAATACATAACTTAATGCATCTTAACATGAACATAAACAGGAACACATCTTTAGGCCATCCTATATAAAGAAAATAAGAACACTCATTCACTTGTTACAGTGATGGCAAATGTAGGGTCTGGGCACTCCATGTGACAACCAACCCCAAAGAAAATGTGACGACCAACCCCAATTGGAATGTCTTGATAGCATCAAGGCTAACAGCCATCTAACAACTAGTTAGCTAGCTAACAACAATCTAAACTATAGCTATCCCTTCACACGTTTTAAGGTTAATAATTGTTTCATTATAAACCAATTGTGTAAAAGCCTAGGAGCGGAATATTTACAAATGGACATGAAAAACACAAAAAGCCCTCTCACCTCAAATTCAGCTGTTTCACTCCAAAGATGACAATGTACAGTAGGTGAACTCTGACCCCAATTCTGGACATTTAAATACCAAAGTATGGGAGACAGGACCCTCTGGTGGTGAAATATAATGAATGTGACAACCTACCCATGTGACAACGTCCCCCGTTCTCCCCTACAAAGCTGTTGTCATGGCAGAGGAACCAGGCCAGTGGTTCCAAGTCTAAGCAGGGGGCCCACAGGGGCCATAACAGAACGGCCACTTATATTCTCATTTTCACATCACTGCCTAAGGAGGGAAATAACAATAACGTTTTGTCCCAGATAATACTGAGTGGCCACAAACTGACACGGTCTCTTCTCATTATTACCCACATTTATGCCCATAATGTCACGATGATTAATTTCAGTACGGAGGAGCTAATTATAACACTGCTGTTTATGTCACAAGGCAGGACCACCACCCCTCATCCTCACATTTAGTGTATCTGCATGGCTAAAGAGATATTCCACTCACTTTCACAAGCCTATCTGATTTGTCACAACAGTCATTTTGGACAAGGGGTAACAACAACAACAACAACAACAACAACAACAACAACAACAACAACAACAACAACAACAACCACCAAGTTTTAACATGCACATGCACAACCAACAAGATTTTAGAAGTAAGGCAATTCTGTATGACTCTATGCTTACGTATTGATTAAAGTATTGATACTTGGCACCAGTGTGTTAACAATGTATCAGGAAATGATAATAAGAGGCAGTTCTAGTTTCCAAGGGCAGTCAATATGTGAAGCAACTTCCATATGAATCAGATTCACAGTATAGTATAGGAGTTGTGGCATTTAAAGGTTTTGACATTTGATTATAGCTCCACCATCTGCCGGGTTGGTGTAATAATATTTTTTTTATGCATTTGCACATCAATATCTAGCATTGTGCCAAATGTAATATATCTATTATGTACCATCTCACACCTATTTGCATTTTAATAATAATAATAATAATAATAATAATAATAATAATAATAATAATAATAATAATAATAATAATAATAATAATAATAATAATAATAATAATAATATCCTTTCCCAGCTGTTGTGCTGGTTGTAGCAAACATTTCCAGGTACCTGTTGCACATAAACATGATTTTCCAGAGACACGGTTTGTTGACTTCCACTAGCAACGCTAATAAATATTAATTATTTCAGCTATCTCAAAAGCCAAAACAATACTGCAGGTGTTCATTCTATACTCTCGTTTGTGACAAATCTGATAGGCTTCTTCATGGTGGAGAGATAGTATTCCTTTCATAAACACAAACATCACTGGTAGACACACACTTCACAACTAGCTAGGCAAGTCAAAAGGTGTGTGGCCAGGGGAGTGCCCGCGGTGAGCCACGGGGGAAGGTGGTGATGGACCTTGAGAGAAAACCACTACGATCTTCTCACATCACTGTGTTCCACTTAGAATTAACATATTAATTGCCAAAAACTAGTTAAGTCGTTATTGCCCGGCACGCCATGCGAATATCGCCAAAAACTAGTTAACTCATCGTTATTTCATTTATTCGCTATATCTATTCATAATTCATGCCTGCAGCCTCTGCAGACCCTTCAGACCCTGTCTGAGCTGGCAGACGGTCAACACCGCCCTCTACTGCCTTGCGGAGCTATTGCACTCCATTGGAAATGGGCTGGTGTGTTTTCTGAGCCGATCTGAGCCGTGGGGGCAGGGTTTAAATACTCAGGCGAGGCAGGCCTTTACAGCGATGGCATGGAACACTAACCCCGCCCGCCCGTTCATGTGTAACGCTCTGTAATATCGGGGACAGGATCGCTGTGGATAACTGGAAGGGCGATCAGATAATTGGATTTTTTTTTTACATTACATCAGACACAAGGTAAGAACACTATATATAAAACCTTGCGTTGATCTGATTATTTCTTTCTCCCACGATCAAAGCTATCTGTGTGGACCGTGTTGTGCTTTCTACCGTTGGCTGCGGTGGGGGGCGCCCCGCTACGATTTCATGTATGCACAAGGAGATATAATAATGATAATCTAGCGTTGATTTCAGGATGATTAGATAATCAGCCAAAAAATTACAACGTGATGACTGGATTACACTAAAATGCCTTTTTCTCGTCTTTTCCTGGAATTACTCAGAATCACCCAAACCATACTCATATTCAAAACGGTATAAAACAGAAATGTACGGATGAAAAAACAATCTGTTTTTTGCATGTTGACCAACTCACTGACAGTCGACGGTGTTATTAGATCCATAGTTATAATATAAAATATAGTTTTAGGACTCGCAAGTTTCGCATTCTAAAACTATATCCATTGAATAAACACCTGGCGCTGAAGGGGGATCAGCGCCCCCTGCTGCTGGCGGTCAATGTGTTATTACACTTTTAGAATGGAAAGTGTCTTTCATTTCAGCCCCAATTATTATACAAATATCCTGACCTGATGCAGTATAGGCACAGATAATGTAAGTTGCATTTAAACCAGTATGTCAATTGTGATGTTGTCCCATTAACTAAATGTTCTACTGTTGAGTAATATTTTATAAAGCTGAATGTCATTCACATTTGAACTGATACCAGCACCAGTTCCTGTAATTCGGTATTGGTACCAAACAGTACCTTTTTTTGGTAATTATCTATAATAAAACACCTTTTTTTATTTCAGTTGTAAAAAAGTCCAAACTTCTCAATTTCAACATTGTTATTTGTTTAGAACATTGTTATTTATTGTTGTAACACACCACATAAAATAAATTGCATGATCCTGTATTATGTTTTAAAATGTTTAAATATCAACATCCTCAGTAATATCAAACTCCTCTGACCTTCACTGTAAACCCGCATGTTCAAAATAATCAATTCGTTTGAGTAGGGTATACTCAATATTCTATGAAAGTTCTACTAACTTGAATGTCTTGAGTTCGTGTGACATGTTCTTATGTTTTGAGTAAATAAAACTCATAGTTTTTGATTGACTTGGAACTATTCACTTATTAAGTAAGTATAATGTAAAAGCATAACTTAAGTACAACTTAAGATAATTAAGTAGATACAGACTGTAAACCGCATGTTCAAAATAATCAATTAGTTTGAGTAGGATATACTCAATATTCTATGGAAGTTCACCTAACTTACATATGTTGGCAAACCTGAAGAAAGTGATGCCGTCCTTTTTTCAGCACATCGCTTGCTCCACCAGAGGGAAGAACACACTCGACCACTGTTATTCCCCGTTCAGAGCCGGCTACAAGGCAGTAGCCGCTCCGCCATTAACGGGGTCCTCAAGCTCGAGCGACCACGACTCCATCTTGCTATTTCCGGCATATCAACAAAGATCACGTGACGCCGTCGTGTCACGTGAGACAAAGAAGTGGACCGACGAATCAGAGGCCACGCTCCAGGACGTGTTTACAGACACGGATTGGGATATGTTCAAAGGAAGTGCCAGTGACGTCAGCGAGCTCGCAGACACAGTGGTGAGCTACATAACAACAATAGCTGATGGTATTGTCCCCAGGAAAATGGTGCGGGTTTTCCCAAACCAGAAACCGTGGGTGGACAGCACTATTAGAGCAGCTCTGAACTCTCGCACCACCGCCTACAACCTGGGTAGAGAGTCAGGAAACATGGAGGAGTATAAGGCTTCAGTCTATACTCTACGCAAGGCTGTTAAACTTGCTAAGAGGACATATGCTGACAAACTGGAGACACAAATGGCACAAAACGACACAAGAGGATTATGGCAGGGACTGAAGACAATAACTGACTATAAAGTCAGCGCCCCCTCAATGGGGAGCGACGACGCCTCCCTCGCGGACAAGCTCAACACCTTTTACGCTCGGTTTGGTGTAGACAGTGGCGCTGCTGGCTCTCCGGCTAGTGACGTCACTGGCGCGCCGGCTGTTGTGGAGGGAGGGGGGCAACCGCGGGGGGGCGGGGACGCTCTCTCGTTGTCGGAACACAGTGTGAGAAGAGCATTTATGCAGGTGAACACCAGGAAGGCTGCTGGCCCAGATGGCATAACAGGACGCATACTCAAGTCCTGTGCCAACCAGCTGGCCCCAGTGTTCACCGCCATATTTAATCAATCCCTGGCGGAGTCAGTGGTCCCTGCCTGCTTCAAGATGTCTACCATCATCCCTGTACCGAAGAAACCCTCCCCAACATGTCCAAATGACTACAGACCGGTGGCACTCACCTCTGTGGTCATGAAATGTTTCGAGAGGCTGGTCAAGGACCACATTTGTGCCTCCCTCCCCAGTGATATGGACCCTATGCAATTTGCATACAGGACAAACAGGTCCACCGACGACGCGGTCTCCCAGGTACTGCACAGCACCCTCTCGCACCTTGACCGTCAGAAGGGGGGCTATGTGAGACTGTTGTTCATTGACTACAGCTCAGCGTTCAACACCATAGTCCCCACCAGACTGGTGGACAAGCTGATCGAGCTAGGTCTGAGCTCCGCCCTGAGCACCTGGGTACTGGACTTTCTGAGCGAAAGACCCCAGGCGGTCAGGGTGGGGGGTCAGACCTCCAACACCATCACCCTGAGCATCGGGTCACCCCAGGGCTGTGTTCTGAGCCCCCTGTTGTACTCACTCTACACACACGATTGTGTGGCCAAGTTCAGCTCCAACTCCATAGTGAAGTTCGCAGACGACACGGTGGTGGTGGGGCTGATCTCGGACAACGACGAGAAGGCCTACCGGGAGGAGGTTGAGGTACTGGAACGCTGGTGCCAGGACAACAGCCTGCTCCTGAACATTGGTAAAACCAAGGAGCTGATCGTGGATTACAGGAGAGGACAGCAGGAGACGCACACACCACTGATGATTAACGGGGCTACCGTGGACAGGGTGAGCAGCTTTAAGTACCTGGGGGTCCACATCTCAGAGGACCTGACATGGTCAACACACATAGACACAGTAGTAAAGAAGGCGAAACAGCGCCTCTACCACCTGAGACAGTTAAGGAAGTTCAGAGTATCGGGGAAGATACTCCAGTCCTTCTACTCAGGAGCTGTAGAGAGCATCCTGACCGGAAACATCACTGCCTGGTATGGAAACAGCACGGCACAGGACAAGAAGGCCCTACAGAGAGTGGTGCGCTCAGCCGAGCGTACCACGGGTATTGCACTACCTCCCCTGCAGGTTCTATACAACAAGAGGTGCAAATCCAGAGCCTGCAGAATAATGAAAGACCCCCACCACCCCAATAACAGCCTGTTTCAGCTGCTGAGGTCAGGCAGACGCCTGCGAACCCCAGCTACTAGGACAGAGAGGCTTAGGCTCAGCTTCTTCCCCCAGGCCATCAGAGTCCTGAACAATGAACATTGAGTACCACTGTAACACTTTAGCATGAGCGGGCACACACTCAGGCCGCACGCACCCTCACTTATTGCCAAAAGGAAAGGCCACTTTAAATTAGTATTAGCAACAGTAACAGTGTATTGCACTACTATTACTACTACTGTTAACTGCTAACTGTTACCCGTTATTGCACAAATTTATTGTTACCTGCTACCTGTTATTGCACAATTTTATTGCACAAATTTTTTGTATTGGATTCTATTATATGTTATATAATATACCAATTGCACATCGTTGCGGGCAAGACCACCCGCATTTCATTGTATATCCGTATGCCGTGACAAATAAAACTCTTGACTTGACTTGACTTGACCTAACTTACATATGTTGAGTTTGTGTGACTTGTTTTGATTAAATTAAACTCATCATTTTTGATTGCCTTGGAACTATTCACGTATTAAGTAAGTATAATGTAAAAGCATACCTTAAGTACAACTTAAAAGAATTAAGTAAATACAGAGTATTGCGGTTCAGTGGTAGAATTCAATAAAGGAATATCTTATCTTATCTTATAAAAATATATATTTTCCACTAATTTCTATGTTTCAACATTACTGTCTGATGCAGTAACATTAGTGTGATGATTTGTGCATGAGAACATGCAACCTGCATGTTTTTGTGAGCACTGGATGCAGAACCACAGCCACCCGCAGGCTGGGGTCCCGCAGGCTGAGGCCTGGAGGCTGAGGCCCCTCACGCTTCCATTGGCTGATTTGGGTCACGTGACCGTCCCACCCAATGGCTGAATTGGAGTGTTGCACTGCGGGCATTGAATGATTTGGGTCACGTTGCACTGCGGGATTGATTGATTGAAAACTTTATTAACAGATTGCAGAATGGGTACAGTGACTGTGACAGGCCCGGATTGATTGATTGATTGATTGATTGATTGATTGATTGAAAACTTTATTAACAGATTGCAGAATGGGTACAGTGACGTCACAGGCCCGGATTGATTGATTGATTGATTGATTGAAAACTTTATTAACAGATTGCAGAATGGGTATAGAGGTGTGATAGGTGTGATAGGTGTGATAGGTGGGATAGGTGTGATAGGTGTGAGAGGTGTGAGAGGTGTGAGAGGTGTGATAGGTGTGAGAGGTGTGAGAGGTGTGAGAGGTCACACCTATCACACCTCTCACACCTATCACACCTCTCACACCTCTCACACCTCTCACACCTATCACACCTCTCACACCTATCACACCTCTATACCCATTCTGCAATCTGTTAATAAAGTTTTCAATCAATCAATCAATCCGGGCCTGTGACGTCACTGTACCCATTCTGCAATCTGTTAATAAAGTTTTCAATCAATCAATCAATCCGGACCTGTCACGGTCACTGTACCCATGAATTCAATAAAGGAATATCTTATCTTATAAAAAATATATTTTCCACTAATTTCTATGTTTCAACATTACTGTCTGATGCAGTAACATTAGTGTGATGATGTGTGCATGAAAACATGCAACCTGCATGTTTCCCAGATAGCAAAAAACATTAATTAAATGTTGGATTTTGGTCAGATTGGTTATTTTTGGTTGAGGTTGAAAAAGCTATGTTGATTCAATATTTAATTACAGATACCATTTCAACATTTGAAAAACTGTTGTTGAATCAATTTAGTATAGATTCCCCCTCCCCTCCTCCCCCTCCCCTTCGAGAGGGTAGTCCTAAACAACTCGCGAGACCTAGAAGATCTCACGGGACTAAGTAAACTTGGCGCGATGGTGTCTTCACTGGCTTGACAAATAGTCCTAGTGTGAGCCAAACTCCTTGGTAAGGTAAGTCCTTGACAATATAATGTATTGTGCCATTCACATACCATAATCTTGCTGTCATCGTTTGACTACATGCTACTTTGTGAATTATTACCGTGGTGGCAACTAGTACAGTGCAGAATGAGCTTGTTAGCATTATTAGCTAGCATGCTAGATACTAGTTAACTGGTAAGTGAGTTCTTATGGGAATAGTATGATCCCATTCAGATACCATCACCGGGCTGTTATCGTTTGACTAAATGTTATCTCTGTGCCGTGGCAAATAGTTTGGAGCTTGTTTTAGCAAATAGTATTGCATATTATTACAGTAGCTAGCATGCTAGCTAACGTTAGTCCGCCATTTTGTTTCGTGATTAAAATGTACATTTTTAATAGTTGCATAAGCATTGTTGTAACCAGTGTTAACAAATACTTTATTATAGTTCAATTGTGTTAAACTTGGGACACAGCCATGGCTCTATATTTTATTTCGTTTTGTATGTGAGGCATTTTAGCTTGAAGTTGTTGTGTTGCATTGTGGGTCTTCATCTTGAAGTTGTTGTGTTGCATTGTGGGTCTTCAGCACAAAGGAATCCCTTGCTGAGGGTAAGATGGTTTTCTGTCTGCTCAGACTCAGAATACTTAATTAACATGATCTGTGCTTCATAAAAACAGATATTGTTTATCTGGTTTTGGTTATTTTGCACAGTAAATACTTATTCAAGCCTACCTGCAATTCAGCATTTAATCCAGCAGGGCGGCAGTGATGTTCATTCTGCCTTTTGTTATATATAAAAAATGGGGCTTTGAAAGACTGACATATTTGAACTTCTAGCTCCTGCTACTCTAAACATATATATAATATACACAGGCTTGATAAATTGCATACAAGTTTTTTTGAATATTTTGATCGTCTTCTTTTTAGAATTCGCTGGCAATCATCACCACCCCCAAGGCTATCAAGGTGAGTTAACTAACACATTCTCAAATCATGTTTTGTTTTTACCACCAGACATGCTCTAGGCAGTGGCGGCTGGTCAATAGGGGCGCTAGAGCGCCGCGTTCCCTGGTTAAAAGAGAGAAGAAGAAGAATTTTTTTTTACATTTTTAGAGCCCTATAAATAAAATAAAGATGTTTAAAATGAATAATATTTACTCATTTTAAGTATGTTTGTGTTTCCAATGCACAATATAACGTTAATATATCAAATATAAATAATTGTTTTCAGTTAACAGGAAGTGACTGTCTGATAGAGAATACGTTCCGTAGCCGCATTTCTCTCGGGATAGCCGTAGCCGCATTTCTCTCGGGCTAGACGCAATAGCGCTTACAGTGGGCGTGTACTGGTTTCATCGCTGTATCCGTCGCAGCCAATCAGTGCGTAACGCGCTGTGCGTTGAAATATGATGTATTATGATGGAAGCCGGGCGCGTTTTAAAGCGATCTATTATCATCTAAGCAAGCAGCGGCAGTATTTTCCGTAGCTGCATTTCTCGGAGACGCTCTCTGATTGGCCGACGCGGCGACGCCAGTACTTTTCCGTAGCCGCATTTCTCGGTTTGGCTTATAGCAGGGCGATAGAATGCCAGGTAGTTTGCACTTTGCAGCTGTTGGTCGGATGCAGTCTGGACAGGTCAGTGACGGGCTGACGGCAAGTTCTTTCGACGGTTAAGCTTAGGCACTCTTTCAAAGTTGGTTAAGGTTAGAGTTTGTCTTAGAGCATGGCGATAGAACGCCAGGTAGTTTGCAGGCTGTTCGACGCTGTTGTGATGCAGTCTGGACAGTGGGCAGTGGATATACATCGACAACAGTCTGGGACTGTGGGACAGTCAGTGGACATACACTCTATCAAGCCCTCCGGCTAGACCACGTTTCAATTAAACAAAGTGAGTTCGTTAATATACTCTCTCTCTCTCTCTCTCTCTCTCTCGTTTAAAATGACAAGATATATATGTGTTCAATATTGGATTGATGATCATACGTGTACTAGTGTAGTATGAATGAACTCGCGCCCACCCAAATGTAGTTCACAGCGGCCGCCACTGGCTCTAGGTATAACTAGGTACACTTGCTACTGTATATGGTGCTCATTGATAACTACTTTGATGGTGCTTATTTTCCTTATTTTGTTAATTATGTCGCTCTTTCTGTAGGAATGCCAATGTATAACTCCAGCCCCTACCACACTGCCATTGTCTCAGCTCAGTAAGTATTATCTTTCAATTCAATATTGTCCGTCTCTCTCACCCCCCACCCCACTTTGAACTTCACACCTTTCTCTGTGTTTTCATCTCTGTCTTTCTGTCTCTCTCACCCCGACCCCCTCCACTTCACACAACACCTACATTGCCAAAGCCTTTGTCATTTGAAGACACAGCAGTGCTATGTCTGTCTCTCTCTCTGGCATAAAACATTTATTGTCGTATTCAATATTTCTTCGCCAGAGGAACTTGAAGCCATTCCCGAATTACCACCAGAGACCAGCAGTTGCACGCAGGCCGAGACTGCCTGTAGCGTGAGTTGAATTTTATACACAAGTTCACTAGTGTTTATTCTTATATAAAACTTCTCTAAAGAGGTATGTTTACCTTTGCATTGATTGGCGGATTTGTGACTGAAGACATTGGATCTTGCCTGCTGTCCCATTCAAGTCCCAGGTTGTAATGACGTAATCATGACACTTAGTTGATTCTGAGTAGACAATTACTCGTTGCATCTGGGCTCATAGTCGTCTACCTATCTTACCATATAGGAATGACCACTACACCGTCGTGCCAATAGCGGCCGAGGGAGGGAGAGTTTCGCAAGTTCTTTTTCGTTCAGACAGATTCTCCTATCTGCACCTATCTGACACGTTATTCTTATATAAAACTTCTCTATATAAATAAAGAGGTATGTTTACCTTTGCATTGATTGGCGGATTTGTGACTGAAGACATTGGATCTTGCCTGCTGTCCCATTCAAGTCCCAGGTTGTAATGACGTAATCATGACACTTAGTTGATTCTGAGTAGACAATTACTCGTTGCATCTGGGCTCATAGTCGTCTACCTATCTTACCATATAGGAATGACCGCTACACCGTCGTGCCAATAGCGGCCGAGGGAGGGAGAGTTTCGCGAGTTCTTTGTCATTCAGACAGATTCTCCTATCTGCAACTATCTGACACGTAGCCACTGATGGTGGAGAAGTGCTGTCCAATTAGCCAATTAGCAATTTTGGGGAAATTCAGGCGTAAAATAATATTCTGTTGTGTGTCACTGTCAATCCAATATTTCAGAGATTCTTCACCAGTTGCGGGAACTTAGTCACCACCGCTGAGAAGACGCAGACCACCACCTGAAGCCCATGCAGAATCATGAGTTGAATGTTATACACAATAGATTATTCTTATATAAAACTTCTCTATATAAAGAGGTATGTTTACCTTTGCATTGACGGCGGATTTGTGACTGAAGTCATTGGATCTTTCCTGCTCTCCCATCAAGTCCCAGTTTGTAATGACGTAATCATGACGCTTACTTGATACTGAGTAGACATTTACTCGTTGCATCTGGGCTCATAGCCGTCTACCTATCTACCCATATAGGAATGAGGTTAAACCGTTGCGCCAATAACGGCCGAGGGAGGGAGAGTTTTGTTCGAGTTCTTTGTCGTTCAGACAGATTCTCCTATCTGCATAGGGACTCTGAAGCTTTTACAGTGGCTGACACATAGCCACTGATGGTGGAGTAGACAAGTGCAGTTCATCAAAATGCTAACATGTTTTAGGACTTACCCTTGTTTAGTCTATCCATACAGTTGATTTGGAGAAGTATGGCCTGTTTTCTTTCACCTTGTTACAAATGAATTGGCTTGGTGTTCTGTTCAAAGTGATCAGAAGTTTAGTAAAAAAAAAACACAACTCCATATACTTAGCTTTGTGCTGCACTTTGTAGAAACCATGGATTTATTTGTGATTATTATGTCTCTTTCATTCCTTCAGGACACGACTGATGAGCCAGAGCTTCAGGGTGTTGCAGTGGACCTCCTTACTGTCATCAGTGACCATGACACAAGTCCAGTTCACTACCAGCCTGTGACAATCTGTTGTCATTGAAAGTCACATCATGATCAGCCTCCCCAGATTTGGTGATTCCTTCCTGGTAATGTTTGGACTAATCTATGCACTACACCTCAGCTACCCCAAGGGACTTACCAACATGTTTGAATTCATTCAGAAGATTTTACTAGGTCTAGAAGCTGGGGAACTGTCTCCCAGGTTGCAGACTCTCAAGAATGACTTGATGATGCATTAAACTTTTGAAGGTATTATTTTGACATGACAAGGAAAAAGTGTGTCTATAGAAACTCATCTGAAATGTCTTGTCATGTCAAAATAATACCTTCAAAAGTTGCTGTACTACTTTGCAGATGTTCAGCCAATAGGTCCAAACTACTCAATGTACCTTGTTTTTTTTTCATGTAATATGTTTACATTTGAGAGTTTTACAGTTAGAATTTTCTTAACCGTCTATAGCATTATTGTAATTTCATCCAAGTAAGTTTTAGAGTTGAAAGAGTTTATCAGAATCTCAAAGGCAACATCCAAGTCCCAAAACGTTTGTTTCTCGAGGAACAATAGGAGGCAATGGGCATAAATGCCACTCTGCTCTGACTGCTTCCATTGCTTGTAAGCAGTGGTAGAGTGTACTGTATAGTGTTCTCAGTACCGAGCAGGGGTGTAAAAAGTACCCAGAAATTATACTTAAGTGGAAGTATGGGTACCGTCTCAAAATCTGACTCAAGTAAAAGTCAAAGTATCTGGCTAAAAACACACTTGAGTAAAAGTAAAAAAGTCCTACTTTTAAATGTACTTAAGTACTAAAAAGTCAAAGTAATTTTTTTTTAAAGGGATAGACCAAGGGTCTCAAACTCATTCCATCGTGGGCCAAGTTTTCATTTTAACTATACATTGCACCAGGTGAGTTAGTTGAAGAGGTGAACCAATTAGTGAAATCATCAGCTGGTGTTTAGGCAAGGCTGGAATGAAATCTTGATTGGAACCTTGGAAGGACCTTGATTGTATTTCCAGTGCTAGCCATATCACTGAAGAAGGACATTGTCCGAAACATGTCTGCTTTTTATTCGGGCTGCCATTAAAAAACATTGAACCTGTGAGTGCTGGTCCGGCTACCCTGCTTTTTGATATACTGAACTTTATGGGATTACAGCACCCAGTGTGAGAACTTGTGAGCGCGGTCTAACTTGACTATATAAATGTAAGGAGTAAAAAGTGTGTTTTTTTTCTCTGAAATGTAATGGAGTAAAAGTACAAAGTATACAAACCTAATAATACTTGAGTAAAGTACAAATCCCCCAAAACAGTACTTAAGTATTGTAACGAAGTACAATTACTCAAGTACTTTACACCCCTGGTACCGAGTACTGTGTTCTCAGTACAGAGTACTGTAGTGTTCTATAGTTATCATTCTGCAAACATAGCCTGCTCTAAATGACCGATGGTGCCTCTGACATTCTGACCAACTCTTTCAATGAAAACACCATCTTGTTCCATGATATAGAACATCATGGAGCAAGTACAGCTGCATTTCCATACCTATATGTAGGTATGTCACTATTAACAGTATTGCCAGCTGTATAGTGTGTAATGTGGATTGGTATTTTGGTTCCACATTGGCAGGACCCAATATACAGCACAAAGTTTGTGAATTTTACATGTGCCAAGCGGATTGACAATTTTCAGATAATCTATAAATTTTATTCTGTACTGTACATAGATACACTGTGTTATCCCAACGGTCACAATAGTTGCTGTCAACATGTTTGCTCATTCTATGACCACACTATACAAATTTGAGTAATTCAGCCAGGATGTAAACAGCTCTGGTCATGTGCACTGCACATAATTGAGACCCTTTATTATTTCAATATTTGCTGGAAATGCATTGATGCATCATTCAGTAACATTTTCAGAGCCTTATAACAAACATTATTACACTATTGTGACCAGTGGGATTAAATGTGTAATATACATTACATTTGATGTACATGTTATAACATTAGGGATGCCCCGATCACGTTTTTTGCCACCGATACCGATCACCGATCGTCGTGAGCCATATCGGCCGATACCGATCCGATACCGATCGTTTTTGATTAAAAGAAATAAAATTTTATTTTATATAATTTTTCTTTTTTTATAAAATATATATATTATATAATTAGACTTGTACTTGTATTATCTGCGAGACATCGCCACCACGCAACAAGCTCCACTGTCTGTGTGTACTCTAGTAGCCTCCAGCTACGGCCAGGATTCTCCGGAGCTGCAGCTGGACCTATACTCGAGTAGCCTCGAGCTACGGCCAGGATTCTCCGGCCCTGCACCTGGACCCTATTGGTATAACGTTACTTAACTGTGCTCAGCAAGCCCTCAGCTCGAATATGCATCGAATCAGTGTTATAAGACATTGATATCAGGAGCTATCTGTAGCTACTGCTAGCCGGATATATAACGTTAATACAACGCCTCAGTGAATTATTTAGTTCAATGGGACATTTCGTTTTGAACAGTGAACTAACTTGCTCTAACAGGTATCATACACATCTCTACTATACTTGCTGGAGCGTTTGTTGATGTCAGGAGCTATCGGTAGCTGGCCGGCTAGATACCGTTCTGTTAAACAATGCCTCATCATGTATTAAACTAAAAGTGAATAGTTGACTGGGTCATTTTGTAACGGTAGCTAAGCTAACGTTAGCTCAGGGAGACGCCGTCCTCTTGTGTCCCGTCTCACTAGAGTAGACCCGTGTTTACATGCGTGCGGGAGGGGCTGGAGGGATGAGCAGACGTCGCAGCCCCCGGTGTCTGAGACAGAACTCAGCGACAGCGAGTGAGATCGGGTTTGACGATCGGCGAAAATAAAGCATTATCACCGATCACCGATCGCATATTTATACTGATTATCGGCCGATAACGATCGGTGGCCGATCGATCGGGGCATCCCTATATAACATGCATGTATTTATTTTCGATATATATTTTCTATGTATATTTTCAGATAATCTATACATTTTATTCTGTACTGTACATAGATACACTGTTATCCCAACGGTCACAATAGTTGCCGTCAACATGTTTGCTCATTCTATGACCACACTATACAAATTTGAGTAATTCAGCCAGGATGTAAACAGCTCTGGTCATGTGCACTGCACATATTGAGACCCTTTATTATTTCAATATTTGCTGGAAATGCATTGATGCATCATTCAGTAACATTTTCAGAGCCTTATAACAAACATTATTACACTATTGTGACCAGTGGGATTAAATGTGTAATATACATTACATTTTATGTACATGTTATAACATGCATGTATTTATTTTCTATATATATTTTCAGATAATCTATACATTTTATTCTGTACTGTACATAGATACACTGTTATCCCAACGGTCACAATAGTTGCCGTCAACATGTTTGCTCATTCTATGACCACACTATACAAATTTGAGTAATTCAGCCAGGATGTAAACAGCTCTGGTCATGTGCACTGCACATATTGAGACCCTTTATTATTTCAATATTTGCTGGAAATACATTGATACATCATTCAGTAACATTTTAAGAGCCTTATAACAAACATTATTACACTATTGTGACCAGTGGGATTAAATGTGTAATATACATTACATTTTATGTACATGTTATAACATGCATGTATTTATATATATATTTTCTATATATATTTCTTCAATTTTAACATTGCCATAATGTTGGAGAGGGCAACACAATGTTTTTGTAAGTTAACACTATGATCGCCGCGGACGAGTTTTCACGTCATTCCGAGCCATGCTCATTCTGCCGAAGACGCCGTAACACGTCTTTGATGTCAATATTTCAAAAATCTGTCATCGAAATCATATTTCCTTTCCGGAGCCCTGAGACACACTGCTGATCTCCTCTCAACTCTCTAGCGGTTCAAGAGCGCCATCTGGTGGCCGATCGGCAGATCGCCAACCGGATATTAACCTTTGAACCGGTAGTACTCATCCATATGTGGTCCGGCCACTCGCTATAGCTCCCGAGACTCCATCTTGAAACACTGGATAATAGATTGCTCGCCCTAACTCAATAAACAACGTTATTTGGACGTATATACTATTATACAACCTGGAAATGGATCGGGCATTTCTACATCCCATAATATAAAAGAAGCAGTGAAGCCAGACCAGCACTCTCAGGTTCAAAATTTAATGGCAGCCTGAAACAAACATGTTTCGGAAATATGTATTCCTTCTTCAGTGTTATAGCTTGCAATGGACTTGCAGTCAAGATAATGGTTATATACACACATGGTTAATTACACACAGGTGGTTAATGATTTGGCAGGAAATGACATCACAGCGCAGGTGTGCCTGAGTCTATTGGTCCTTAATGACAAAAGAAAAGACCTATCAAAATAGAGTCTGTTAGTAAATACAAATTATACAAATATACCATGTATAAAAGACATATAAAAAGACATAAAAAACACAAAAGCAAAAGCAAAAATTGCATTACATTACCATACCAGAAACTTGCTATGTAACATGCCCATAGTTTATAGGGCTAATTTAGCCCCTATACTTTTTTCTTTCTTTTAAGCATCAAAGGATAAACATACCTCTTGGAGGAAACAACCACTTGGATTAAACCATATAGATAAAAGGTACTTAAAGGAAACAGGTTAAAACGTTCTCTTCATTCATTCCTCTAGGTTCTATGCAATCAAACAGGTGGATATAATAACATTCCCGTTGTAACAGTAACTTATGTCGGTCTCCCCCTCTCGCGGGCCTGTGGACTAACTCAAGTCCCATATATCTGAGATCGTTAACGGTATGTTTACACCTGGAAAAGTGTCTAGCTACTGACGACTTTATATCTGAATTTCTCACTGAACACTTATGTTCACTGATTCTTGTTTTAAAGGCTCTGGTTGTCTTCCCCACATAAGAAAAATCACACGGGCATTTTAGTAGATACACCAGATTGGCTGAATTACACGTGATACGCCCTTTAACAGGTATTTTTTTGTTCGTTTTCGGGTGCGTGTAAAATTTCTCTTTAATCATGCCTTGACACTGTACACAGGCTTGACATGGAAAATTTCCATCAGGGATATTAGACAAAAAATGTGTAGGTTTCCTTACGGGCAAGTCGGTTTTAACTAATAGGTTGGATAAATTCGCTTGTCTTTTATAAAAGTAATTAGGCGAATGTTGAAACGCTGTCCCTATTATTGGATCCGACTGTAGAATATGCCAATATTTATTGACAATGCTCCGTATGCCTTTCGTAATGGGGCTAAAAGTGGACACGAAAGATACTTTGTCTGTGTTTTCTTTTTTCTTTTTGGGGATAAACAACGAGGCCCTATCAATCAGCTTGGTTTTATTCAGGGCTTTACGTGTCAAATCGACACTATAGCCTCTGTCATGAAAACTGCTTCTTAGAACTTCTGCTTGTGCAGTAAATCTATCTTCAGTGTCGCAAATTCTCCTATAACGGAGTATTTGGCTGAAAGGTAGACTATTTTTCAAGGCAGGAGTGTGGTAACTGGAATAATGTAAGAATGAGTTACGGTCTGTCTCCTTTTTGAAGACCTCTGTATGTAAAGAAATACCATCCGGGGCTTTCTTGATCAAAACATCTAGGAAAGGTAAAGTATGTATATCAGACTTTAATGTAAACTTTATAGTTTCTCTGCAGGTGTTCAAGTACTCAAGGAAGGCATCAAGATCAGACGATGTACCAGACCAAATAAAGAACATATCATCGATATATCTCATATAGGATTTGACGAATTTCTCAAACGGGTTATTATTAAAAATGTGGTCAGACTCATACTTGGACATGTACAGATTGGCTAGGTTCACAGCGGCTGGGGAGCCCATGCTGAGGCCTCTGTTCTGCAAGTAGTATTTATCTTGGAATCTAAAATAATTCCGAGTTAGTACTAGGTCGGCTAGATTAACTAGCGCTTCTGTGGAGGGGAGTAATTCCTCTCTCGAGTTTAGATAAAAACTCAGTGCGTCCAGCGCGTCAGCATGTGGAATGCTGGGGTATAAACTGACTACGTTTTTCCCATAATAGAAAAAAATCTGTTCCACGCTCATCTGCCAGCGGCGCGAGGAAGCCACGGTAAGATTCAGCGTTATTTTCTAACGTATTCTATACTAACTGATCTGATGAACATATGACCCACTCTGGATGAATCATCTAACGCTGCCCACAGAATTATAAACGATCCCCCGCCCATCCGGTAAACATCAGATGATGCGTAGAAACTTCTAGAAGTACGTCCAGTTGAAACTTTTTATCTCGCACAGATTCCTACCAAACTGTATTTGATCATCAATATAATGCATTTAGGGCTATAAATCACGTTCTGAAGAAAGCTGCAGAAAACGATAAAAACATACTTATACTTTAGACCATATTTTAGTATGAATATGTGAATGAAAAAGTTTACGTTGCTACACCCTGAACAATACATATAGGACATTGAATGGGCCATAATAATGGCAATTTAGCAATAGAATTTAAAAAGTTATAGCCCTGCAAAGAAGGGGAACTTCTCCATAGACAAATAGAGCTGGCGAGGGATGGTAAATTATTAATTTAACCCATGGCGATTAAAGTGTTAAATAGATGTATACTCTGAATAGAAATAAATAAGAGTTTGAAGTTGATATAATGTGCTTGTGTAGTTATTTTTCTGTTAACTTAATCACATGGATTTTAAAACTGAACCTTAAGTTATAGTAACTGCAAATATTTGAGTTGATTAACTTAAAAGAAATGAGGCATAAGAATGACTCAATTTCTTTGAGTTCTGTTAACTTAATCACATGGATTTAAGGTTGACCCTCAAGTCACAGTAACTGACCATATTTGAGTTGACTCCACTTGAGAACCTTAAGTCACAGTAACTGAACATATTTGAATAGCCTTAACTGAGAACTGTAAGTCACAGTAACTGAATATATTTGAGTTGCCTCCACTTGAGAACCTTAAGTCACAGTAACTGAACATATTTGAATTGCCTTCCTTAACTGAGAACTGTAAGTCACAGTAACTGACCATATTTGATTCGACTTAACTGAGAACCTTAAGTCACAGTAACAGACCATATTTGAGTTGCCTTAACTGAGAATTGTAAGTCTTAGCCAACTGAAAACATTTGAGTTGATCAACTTAAAGAATTTGAGGCAGGGGGTTACGTACATTTTTTTAAGTTCTGGAAACTTATTGGGTTTTACAGTGTTGCCTGGTCTTTCCAAAGACCCAAGAGATAATATAATACCCAAGAGATAATATATATATTTGTGGAAAATGCTCCCTCTTGTCTAGCATATTACATGTAAAGGTACTCGGTAGTACCGATGTAATTCGGTTGGTACCCTTAATAGTACCGAGTTCGGTACCCAACCCTAGTGTGTATAGCCTGTCTAATTAAACCTACACCCGGTTATTTAGCTGTACTGTAGTTACAGCTATAATCAGCCTGCTCATTAAAAGGATGACTGGGGCACCATCAGTCGAGGAGATGTGTTGAGATGTGGGCCATCATCCTACAAAACACTTTGCTTTAGCAGCTATTACACACATGCCACCCGGTGGACAAAGCAGGTAACAGCACTTTTCTGTTTGTTTCTCACATAGACTGTACTACTAAAAACCTAACCAATGTCAAATGTCAGCTATGGCATAAATCCAGCAATGAAAATACTGAATATAAAACGTGAACAAAAACATCTCAAGTGGATGAGGTCTTCAAGCATCTTCCCTCAGTGAACCATCAAGCAAGCAGGAAAACAAATCAAATACTAAATAAACTGATTCAATGCAGAAACTCAGAAATTACGATTTAATTTCATACAGTACTGTTTTTGAGCAGAAATGGTCGGGCAGGTTGAGATGTTCTCTGTGGGATATCTTCCCCCAGCTAGACATGGCGCCTCCCATAGAGAACTTTGACTGTGTGTTGGAGGTGGAACTCCCACACACACAGCTTCCAATGCAGCGACAACACATCTCTAATGACTAACTAACTAGTGGGTAAGATAACAATCAAACTTCTGCGGCTATGACTCAACTGAAAAAGTTCACAAAAGGGAATATATAGAGTGAGGAGCAACTACAGGTTTACTGTGATTCACATCCACTCAGAAGGGGCAGATATCCACCTCCTGTTTTCTATAAATGTATTTAAAATTCAAAGTCTCTCAGGCAATGTCAGACCCATGGCAGGTGTCTAGAAGCCAACAAGAGATTCATTTTTTTCTGTGGTTGTTTTTTGAAGACCTGGCTTCAACTTGTCTTATCACATGTGTTCAGAATGACCATCCAAAGCGACTTACAAGTTTTGTACAACAAGACAGCAGAAAGGGTACAACTCTATCAGCTGAGTAACAATGTTCATCAAAGTGTTGTAAGTGTAGGTTAGTATATTAGGACAAGTGAGATTGAATGACTGATTGAAAACTTTAATTAACAGATTTCAGAATGGGGACATTACAGTACAACTTAATAGACACAATTGTTAAGGGGATGCATACCAGAGAAATACTTTCGTCTTGTTTACATCAGGGTCTCCCATTTTCAATTCATAATGACATTTATGACATACACAAAATACAGATATAAAAATCTAATCTAGTCATCTAATCTAACCATGACATTTATGACATACATGACATACAGATATACAGTACTGTTAACAGAGATCCTAACAGTAAATATATACATACGAGGGGGAGGGAAATGTACATTAGGAGGCGGTGGGTGGGTGGGAGGGTGTTCGGACATTTACGGGGGCCAGTTTCGAATTGCAGCCTCCCAAAGGTGCTCTTTGAGAGCGGTTTTGAAGGTGGGTAGGGATTCAAATTTTTTTTACGGCTGTGGGTAGGGCGTTCCACATTGATGTGGCATAATTGCGAAACGTGTTTAGTCCCTTGTTTGAGCCGAATCTGGGTTGCACATGATTTGTGGAACTCCCTCTGGTGTTATGGTCGTGGTATTCACTGACCTTTGGGAAGTACCCCGACATTTACATGGGTACCTTGGTGGTGTAGTGTATCTTGTAGACCAAGCCCATTGCAAGTTGCTGTACTCTGTCGTCTACTCTAAGCCATCCTAGGTTGTCAAAATGGGCTGGGGTGAGGTGTGTTTTAGGAGTAAGGTCAAGCACGGACCAGTTTGTTTTGTGATGTTTGTAATCTTGTTTTTAGTGCCTTTGCACAAAGTGCATGACAGTAAGTATAGTTAGGGTTAGACTTAAATTTTTTTTTAGATAATGATTGAAAAAGTGTGTCTTTAGTCGACGGCGAAATATTGGACGGGTTTCGGCTGTCCTAACTGTGGTGGGAAGTTCGTTCTACCATTGTGGGGCAAGGACCGAGAATAGACGACTTCTCTTTGATGACCCTCCCGGAGCTCGGATAGGAGTAGGTCTGAGGCGGCCAGAAGATGCAGAGCATAGGGGTCTTGAGGGTGTGTAGTTAGAGACCATTGACCGGAGGTAGGTGGGAGCCGTTCCCATCGCCGCACAATATGCCAGGTCGAGGCCCTTGAAGCAGATTCATGCGGCAATGGGGAGCCAGTGCAGGTCCCTGAGAAGTGGGGTGACATGGGCTGACTTCGGTAGGTTTGAGATCAGGCAGGCCGCTGCGTTCTGAACTTCTAAATGAGTTGAAGAGGCTTGGTGGCAGTGGTCGGAAGGCCAGCAAGCAGTGCGTTGCAGTAGTAGAGGCGGGAGATGACTGTTGATTGGACGAGGAGTTGGGTGGCTTCTTTTGTCAGGAAGGGGCGGATCCTTATGACGTAGGCGGTTGCAAAAAAGCAAAAAAAAAGCAAAAATATAAAACAATTACTGTATTTTTTTTTTTTTTTTGCTGAACTTTGTTTTTTATTGTTATTATTATTATTAATATTATAATTATTATTGTTTGTTAGCTACGTTGTTTATTTGTTTTAATTCTTTAGTGTGCACTTTACATTTATTCTTAGCTCTTGTTCTTGTTTGTAATAAATAAAGGTGCAGTACTTTCAGTGGCGGCTCGCCACTGGTGGCGCTAGGGCGCCGACCCACCTGTTAAATGAGAGAAGAAGAAAAAAAAACGTTTGTTTTTTGTTTTATAGCCCTATAAATAATATAAACATGTTTAAAATGAATAATATTTACTCATTTTAAGTATGTTTGTATTTCCAATGCACAATATAACGTTATTATCTAAATAAAAAAAACAGCGTTTTCCAGAGCAGGAAGTGACATCACGTTTTTTTTTTTTTTTTGTATTTCTCGCCCGGGCAAGAAGCGATAGCGCTCTGACTGCGCGTCACAGTTTGATCGCTGTCTCCGTCACAGCCAATCAGTGCATACGGCGTTGTGCGTTGAAATATGACTATTATGTTGGAATCCGAGCGCGATTTGAAGCGGTCTAGAAAGCAGCGTGAACTTCCGTGAGAATTTCCATAGCCGCATTTCGCGGAGACGCTCTCTGATTGGCCGACGCCAGTATTTTTTTCCATGGCAGAATTTCACAGAGACGATCTCTGATTGGCCGAATCAATTTCTAATGTTCCAATTCTAACTTCTAGCTTGGTTCCTGGTACTAGGACTGTTGTTTGTCTTAGAGCGTGCCGTGCCGTGACTGCAAGTTCTTTCTTTAGACTGTTAAGCTTAGGCACTCTTTCAAAGTTGGTTAAGGTTAGAGTTTGTCTTAGAGCATGGCGATAGAACGCCAGGTAGTTTGCAGTCTGTTCGAGCGGAAATGGACAAAGGAATGTACTTGTTGAGTGTTGTGCTAACGTCGACAAGCTCAGCTGAGCTAACACTTGGCTAACAAGCTATATGGCGGATATCAAGCTCTCCTGCCCTGGACGTTTCAACTAAACAGTGAGTCTCTCTCTCTCTCTCTCTCTAACGTTAGTACTAGTACTAGGCTGGTGCGGGCTAACTGGCTATCGTTCTGGGAGCTAATGTTAGTACTAGTACTAGGCTGGTGCGGGCTAACTGGCTATCGTTCTGGCAGCTAACGTTAGTACTAGTACTAGGCTGGTGCGGGCTAACTGGCTTTCGTTCTGGGAGCTAACGTTAGTACTAGTACTAGGCTGGTGCGGGCTAACTGGCTATCGTTCTGGCAGCTAACGTTAGTACTAGTACTAGGCTGGTGCGGGCTAACTGGCTATCGTTCTGGAAGCTAACGTTAGTAGTACTACTAGGCTGGTGCGGGCTAACTGGCTATCGTTCTGTGATTTGTTTACTTGGTAACACGGGTTGCTAAGGAATTTAGGTTCGAGGTTGAAGAAATCTCTCTCTCTCTCTCTCTCTCTCTCTCTCTTCTTAACGTTAACGGTTGTAAATAGTTTTTTTAGGAGCAGTACTACTGCTGGCCATTCATGAAGCGAGACATTGCTGATTGTTTATTTATCGATGGCTCATTGATTTAACTACTGCAGCTCTCTCGGATTGAAAATACGTGGATTATGGCTTGTTCAATATCGTCTATGTTTGAATGAATGAATGAATGAGAACTTTATTAACAGATTGCAGAATGGGTACAATACAGTACGGCTCAATACACACAATTGTTAAGGGGATGCAGACCAGAGAAAGACGTTTGTCTTGTTTACATCAGGGTCCCAGATTTTCGATTCATATCGATAGTTTAATAGCTAGCCTTGGCTCGTTTAACAATATGCAAAATATGTGTACAGCCCTGTACTCATACTGAAGTTATTCTTGGTATATAATAGGTCTGATTGTGTAACGAATCGATTCCACGTCGCGCTGTGTGTGAGAGAGAGAAGGAGAGAGGGAGAGATCTGCCTGTGTTTGGAGACGGGCGAGTTTTGTTTCTAACTTTTCTATTTATATTGTGTTTCAAGTTGTG
Source organism: Notolepis coatsorum (assembly GCF_963971535.1). Taxonomy (NCBI): domain Eukaryota; kingdom Metazoa; phylum Chordata; class Actinopteri; order Aulopiformes; family Paralepididae; genus Notolepis; species Notolepis coatsorum. Next base: position 64,196,531 of record NC_140178.1, on the reverse strand, counting down.
AATTAGAGTCTAGACTATACTTTATTTGACTGGTTGTGTGTTGTTGTAGTAACAGCTGAGCGACTCGTTCATAAGAGCCGATTCATTGCCGTGAGCGTGAGTCGAATCGCTCACGTCTTGCCATGAGTCTTGCGTGGTACAGTACTGTACTGTACATGTTCGCAAAATATTTGGTATAGCGCCCCTAGTGGCGAAGTACCCAGCGGCCGCCACTGAGTACTTTACTGTATAACTGTTAAGATGTTTTGATTTGGGGGGGGGGGGGGGGGGGGGGGCGCAGTGGTGAAGCTTGCCTATAGGCGCCAAATGTTCTAGGTCTGCTGACACTAACGCACCACACCTGCGAATACAAGACTGTACTTCCTGTGTGTGTGTGTGTGTGTACTTCATGCACAGAGCAAAGAGAGACTGAACTGCAATGACACTGATGGAAGACTGTAAGGGAAATATATCAAACACAAAGGCAGTTGACACCTATGCATCTCAAAAGGCTTTAATGCTAGTCTGGCAACCAAGCCACACCCAAAAGACTCCCATGACAGCTGGTGTACCGTATGATACCGATACCGGTGTCCAGCAAGTAGCAACATCCCTTCTACAGAGTGAGAAAAAGAAGAGAAAATAGATGCACTCCAAGCTAAACATAGTACAAAGTCTCTCTCTCTCTCCGCAGTCAAGAGAGCATCAGTATGTTACCTCTCTTCCCACTAGTAGCAGGCCATTATATAATCCAACCAACTGAACAAAGAGGTATAAACTATGCAACTAAGTATTGCAACCTTTAAATTGGACCTACTGTCTAACACTTTTCCTTTCTCCTCGTCTTGCCTATAAGACTTATCTTTGGAGGACGCAGGACACCCATTTACCCCGTTCCACTGTAATCAGGCAGCAGCGCCAGTGCAGCGCATGAAACATTGCAATAAGGCCATGTTGGTGCTGGTTCTATTTTGAGATGCTCAAACCTAACCAATAAATAATTTAGATGATGCCTATATCATAATCAGGGCCTGTCATGCAGTGATGGTGGCCTGGCATCAAGGGGTGACCACACGTGATTTCAAGTAATCGAATTTCCTGTCAAGGGTGTTCATGTTTATTCTCAGATAAAGGGTGGTTCTACTATGGTTATGCATCATACAACAACTACAAGTCTATTCCAGGACTAGTAAACTGACAGGACCCAATCAATTAGGAGCGGGATAATACTTTAACAATAACAAAATACTTTTAGCATACATTTTCACAAGCTGTACAATTCCATATTCATAATGTTGCCCCCGCTACAGCATGATGCCTGATGCCCTGTAATTAATAATAGAGATATGTTTATAATATCCTATATTAATCTCTCGGAGATTACCCGATTATCAACTGGTTTATAAGAACAGAGATGACTTCACAGTATTCAACGTAACTTAGTGCAAAACACCATTGAGTGACTTCGGATTTCCGATTTGGCATATCGATGTCAGATTGACGTTCCTTTTGATTTGACGAGATTCCACCAAACAAACATTAGCGAGGCGACGTGCGCACGCACGCACTGAATGCATGGAGATTAGAACAACCAGAAAGAGTAGAGAGACTCACCGTAATTCTCCCCTTCCATCCTGGTGCTGATGCTGGGTTGCACTCGCCAAGCACCCGCTGCGATCCCTTCCCGGTGCTGCAGCTGCACACACCCACGTTTCGACTTCACCGCGGTTGTCAACTTGTCAGAAAGCAAAGGCCTACCCTCTCAAACGCTTTGCATATTTCCTGTATTGTATTTATTTTAATTGTGTCGTTGACTCGGACTGGGCTGACTGCTGAGCATAATACATACATACTCATCCACAGAAACAAGACTTCATACATTACCGGCCCCGCCCATCGAATATGATGTCACACGCCGTAATTTACTCCAATTTGCATAAACAGTAAACAGGTGAAGCTGTATACTTCTATGCTATACTGTCTATTACAAGGGTTCGTTCCCACACACCTTCGGTAGGTGTACCTAAAATCCAGTGACTCTTTGAAGCTTATTAGTATTTCTTATCGCTGTAAAAGTATAATTAGGCTGCTGGTTAATGACAAGTATTATAGACAAGCTGAATGGCTTTCAACACACTCCAAAGGTAAGATCTTATTACAGTAATCTTAGTTGAATTTTTATTTAACTATCAGCGGGGGGGGGGGGGTCAGCGGGACTGGGACTTTCAAACCCCTGGGGTGGAGTGGTCTGTTGGTCTGCTACTGTATATTGTGACCTGGTACAGTAATATGCGACATATTTCTCTACAAGTACATTCATTTTAAATGTCAATTTAGACCCAGAGTTCAATTCAGAATATTTCTATAATACTATACAGCTAAACCATGAATATTTGTGAAAACCTGAGACAAGACTGGCGATGTCATCAAGAGAAGAATCCTGGAGCTTTTTCGTAGATTGTGAAAAGGGGAATCTTGCAGACAATACCCATGGTGATTTTACTGGGATATGGGTATATTCTGATTCAGGGCTGTAAGCCATGCATTTAAATACAAGTCATTGGGATTGAATAGCTCAAAGAAAACTTCTGAGCCCACACAAAGTTGGTCACAAATTAATTGTCAATGGACTAAATGTAATTTGATGACATCACAAATTCAAGTCTTGATGCTCTTGATTTCCAACATAGGGAGACACGTTACTGTGTATATATATCCACATCAGTCTGTGTTCCTATTACATGTGTATATATCTAAATATCCCTTTACTACCATGTCTTTATACATATTAATATTACAACTCTGTACATACATCTGATAAGCACTATACTCCGTAGTACTAATTTATACCCAGTTTAATCACTTGTACATTGCATATTACCATTGCACTCTGGATGGATGTCAGCTTTTCGTTGTACTGTACTTCTGCTATATAATGACAATACATTTGAATCTAATCTAAGTTGTTTTATGTTTACAGATGTTGGCTTTGGTTGATCATTGGAAAGCACAATGCAAATTCAGTTTAACCTTTTAAGCTATAGCCCTATTTCGCCTAAAGGTACATGCCTAAGTAAATGGAAGATTGCTCCACTTCTGCAAGGTCAATTAGCATGTTCTTGGTATCTAGGAACATCTAGGGACCTGAGGGTATGTATTTCCAGTGTCAGAAATATTGTGTCTGTTACTAGGCTTGAGTAAATTGTAATGAAGAAAAGGAGAATATAAATTATAATTTATTTTTGCATCTGTGCCGGTGAATAACACCATGTTACAATTGTGCCGTAACCGAGGTCGCTCACTGAGCTCATTCACCACCTTATTGAGATCAAGTGTAAAAAAAATCTAAGCAAATGAATAAAGGGAAGATGATTAAACAGAAGGATTTGTAGATAGTAATAAATGATAATCGATTTTAATTATGAATTCATATTTGACCTTGAACTTATGGTCAAATCATACATCTATGGATAGGGAAAATGCTCCTCTTTCCAATGGTTGAATCTGGATTTAGTCATTTCCTTGCGGTTTTACGATAATTAGCATTTTTTCGATAAATTAGTATTTCCGATAAATCGTATAAAACATCGGTAAAAATGAAAATATACACTTTGACTGCTATTTTTTATAGGGTTATAGTCTTTACTCTAGGCTACAAAAAATAAATAAAAAACACATTAACCTCTTAACACTTTGGTTGCCTAAGGTTAAATTAATGATATACCATAGATTGCCAGCGCTATTTGTCTATGGAGAAAGTCCCCTTCTTTGCAGGGCTATAACTTTTTAAATTCTATTGCTACATTGCCATTATTAGGGCCCATTCAAAGTCCTATATGTATTGTTCATTGTGTAGCAACGTTAAACTTTTTCATTCACATATTCATAGTAAAGTATGGTCTAATGTATAAGTATGTTTTCATCTCTTTCTGCAGCTTTCTCCAGAACGTGATATATAGCCCCAAATGCATTATATTGATGATGAAATACAGTTTGATGGCAATCAGCGCGATATAAAAAATTCCAACTAGACGTACTTCTAGAAGTTACTACACGTCATCTGATGTTGACCGGATGGGCGAGGGGGCGTTTATAATTCCGTGGGCAGCGTTATACCAATCATCTAATGTGGGTCAAATGTTGATAATATCAGTTATTATCGAAGACGGTAACGTTACACGCTGAAACTCACCCCAGTCTCCGCGCGCCGTTGGGCGATCATCGTCGAGTAGAAATTTTATCATTATGGGATATATTATTACCCGGTCCATCTCCAGCTTGTATAATGGTATATACGTCCAAATCATGTTGTTTATCGAGTTATTGGCAATCGATCGCTATGTAGAGTGACGAGCTAGAGTCACGGGACATGTACCGAGTGGCCGGAAGCAATACGGACGTCTAGCAAAACCTCTAATGCGCTTCCTGTTAAGCGCTTGCGCCGATCGGCCACCAGATGGCGCTCCTGAACCGCCAGAGAGCTCAGTGGGTCCTGCTGGTGGATCTCAGGCCAGCGGAGGGACATTATGAATCCGATCGCAGATTTTTGAAATATTGATATAAAGACGACGTACAGCGTCCCCCGGCAACTTTGGCATGGCCAGCAAAGACGTCTAAAGACGGCTCCCGGCAGTCAAAGTGTTAACACATTGGTCGCCAAGAACGAGTTACGCTGTTTTTGCCCGCCATGCGTTGCAAGAACGACTTGCGCCGTTTTTGGGATCAATATTTAATTTTTTTGCCATGGCATTCATAATTCATCCAGCCAACCTCCGGACTGCAGCGGGACCCTGAATGAGATTGCAACGCCTCAATACCGCCGCCTGGTGGATGGTCAGGCGAGTTACACTCTTGCCAAAACCGGAAGTGGTGATTGGTGCGTCGAGGAAATCCCTCCGGCAGTCACATCTTGTTACGTGGATCCAGACAAACACTATAGTGCATTTGGATCGCTTTCTAAGCGTAATCGATATGATTTCAGCGTTTATTGCGCCATACAAACCGGAAATGGATCTAGTAGATCGGCGTCAAATAATTGGGATCTTTTTCCTCCAGTCTCATCGGCGAACAGTAAGAGGACAGTAACGTTAGTTTCAGCCCGATTGTTTATTCATTTCACTGCAAACCATCTGATCAATATATCAACCCATACTAAATAAAGCCGTTACTGACGATCAAGGAATTATAAACGACCCCCCCCCTTTCCTTCACGCATGATGAAGCATAATGTATACCGATCATATACATTTGAATTTTTTAATATAGCGTGTATAGGAAAGAAACGCCAATCGATAATCTATCATATGCATCAGGGCCTATAACTCTCGTTTTTGGAATTACAGCAGAAAAGCTTAAAAACACACTTATATTCTAGACGGTATTAACACAACAATGTATGAATGAAAAAAAATAACGTTCCCACATCCTGAACGATAATCGACGTTGAATGGGCCATAGTAATGTCAATATAGCAATACAATTTAAAAAGTTATAGCCCTGCAAAGAAGGTAAACATCTCCATAGGCTTTCAACGGTGGCAGACTGGGTACAATGATGGGCACAACCCCCGGCGCCCAATGTGTTAACATCCAAGGGCCCACATGTGGATGATTCACGATGCCACTTTGCCGACCTCTAGTGGCTCGGGTGTGCATTTCTTTTATATAGATAGAATTAAAGCCCTATTTGTTGCCTGTCGATTGCCCTTTCAGGTGACAAAATCCTATAGGGGGACCTTAAGGCTTAACAGGTTAAGGGTGTTTTTAGGCTAAACTGTAGTTTAGATGAATAAACAATGATATTGATGCCAGTCTCCCTGTGAGTGGCTGTCCTGGAGTGATGACCGGAGTGCTGGACGTCCCGTGATGACACCCACCCAGGATGCGATCCCCCTCTGCGTGCCCCCCTATCTCCGGCCGGAGTGCTGGACGTCCCATGATGACACCAACCCAGGATGCGACCCCCCTCTGCGTGCCCCCGTCTCCGGCTGTCTCGTAGTGATGACCGGAATGTTCGACGTCCCGTGATGACCGGGAGGATGTGACCCTCTGCGTCGCCTCCTGTCTCTGGTCATCACTCCGAGACAGCCGAAGACAGAGTGTAGAACGTCCCGGGAGGACGCACCCCTGTGCCTCAACTAGAGCCGCTATCAGCTCTATGTTTAATTTTTAAAAATGTTCAGTTGCTATCGCATGCACTCATCTGTGTTTCACTACACACATGGGTGCATGCTTACCAGCTGTTCGCCTGTTTTTAATGCAACACTAATATCACCGACATTTAAGATAGGAGATCCCCCCTTGAATTGGCCCTTCTAAGGTTTCTCTCCTCCACATTGCCTGTGGTGCATTTTTTCCTATGGTTAGGTTTTAGTGAGTTTTTCCTTACCTTCGTGTGAGGTACGTCTGGGAGTGTTGCATGCATTTATTATTTATTTTGAGTTTATGGACCTTATGGTATTCTTGTTTTTTCTTGACTTACTGTTTTTTCTTCTTGACTTGTTTAAAGAAGACGTGTCTCTGTTAAGCACTTTGAGTTGCACTCCCGTGTATGAAAGGTGCTATATAAATGATTATTATTATTATGTATGTTCCAACTATAAAACAGAAACATTGTCTTAAATTAAGAGGCAAAAAAAAGAGTAGAATGCATCAGCGGACACATAAGAAAAACAAATAGACTATTGTCACAAAAGTCACAACTTTATTGCACCTGTATAGCTAGCTATCATATCTTTTGGTAAGAGCCACCTTCATTATGAAATGTCTCTCCCTGGTCAGAAAAGGCGGTGCAAATTATAGAACAATCAATGCCAACGTGGATCATTCATTCACACCAATAAATGTTCGTCAAGTTTCTTTGAGAGTCCTAAGTCAACTGTCACAACACATTTTACGAAACTCAACTGTCAAAACCTTGTCTTGTAACTGTACATGCTACAGTGACATTAGGAAGGTCTTGCAACTGTACAGGCTAGTGACATCCGGAAGATCTTGCAACTGTACACACTAGTGACATCCGGAAGGTCTTGCAACTGTACACGCTAGTGACATAGGGAAGGTCTTGCAACTGTACACGCTAGTGACATCTGGAAGGTCTTGCAAAACATAACTCTCATACCGTAAACACGAATGAACAAACACATTTGCAGATACATTCTCAAGTTTACAAACCAACTGATTTGAGTATTAGTAGCACATTAAAAGATGTTTTTTCGCTTCTTTAAATTATGTACTTTAACATTAAATCCTATACTTCCTTTTTTAATAGCCAATTTAAGGCAAGATCTCTATAGTGAAAGTAAATGGCTGGGCAAATCTTTACAGCGATGGAATAGAACACCGGAAGCACAAGGTGGAATTGTACAAATCTTCTACACTGGCAAAGCGTCTGGTATAATGACAGTAATACGGCATCTACATACGGTATCTGTGCCCGGATGGAAGGTGATCCTGTGTCTTCCACCCCCCCCCCCCCCCAAAGTGCTCATATAAAACCATTTCAACAGGATAAAACTGTATATGGCGTGAGGTGGTCCAGGGAGAATGACATGATCTGACACGGTGGGACAGGAGGCGTTATAGAGGATATGTTCTGAGAGTAGATGACAGGGCAAAGCCCAGTTCCAAGTGACCAGCTTGATGTCAAAATTGCATAGAGATATAAAGATAGGGGAAATAAATTACTAGCATATGACAGCCTCATTCTAAGACAAAGCCAGGAGTATATAACCCAATCTTTTTTTTTCTTCTTCATTTTCATTTCAATCATTTTCAAGAACAGTTCTGTGTTAAGGCCTGTGAATGAAGGAGAACACCATAATGTATATAAAAATAGAACAGGAAACACAACAAATCTAAATCCCCAGTGTTGAGCTTTGAATTGCAGAACAGGTGAGCCTGGACAGGAGACTGAATTCTGCCCAAAGTCATTAATCAACTTTTTTAAATGTTCACATTTCAACACCCCCACCACACTCACTTCACATACAAACTGACCTTTCAAAGCCCATCCCTCTTTTCTTGATCCTCCAATCACAACTGTTGCTTCCCTCGGACAAGAGAGAAGCAACAGTTGTGATTGGAGAATCAAGAAAAGAGGGCTGGGTTTGAGAAGGGTCAATTGGACTCATCGCCGACAGAATTGAACAATTAGTACGTGAACAAAGCCAGTGGATACGGGAGCAGATTATGTCTTTGTCAGACTTTATGCCCAATGTATTCAGCATAAATGTCATAACCAGCTAAGATCAATACAGCCTGTTGGACCATTCTTTTATCTTTTAACATTTTGTCATGTGTAATTCTATTAACTAAATCCAGTCCAATATTTGCAATCAAAAAAAGAATTATTATATAAAAAAAAAAAAAAAAAAAAAGTTGAATAAAATAAAATAAAAATAAAGTTAAATATATACAAATTGTGTTAACTAAACAGTTAATCTTCCGGTAGTAATATATAGAATGGTTTTAAGTGATGTACCATGGTTGTCTTTAGGTAGATGTCTTGTCATTTCTAGCAACAGTATCATCACATTATACAACCAGTCAGACGCTTCCGTCAAATCATTAGTAGAGCAGCCCGACTTAGTTCAGCATTCGACTTACGGTAGTTCAGAGTTGGACGATGTTCCACTGGCATTCCACTGTCAAATATCTCTGCCAAAACAGGAATGAAACTAACCGGTCTTATTCGTATAATTTTCCCTTAACATATTGAATAAATATTATATTATTGTTCACCCCATACAGTATTTATTTGTCTACAAATGAAAGATATGTTGAAAAATAAAATTTCACAGCATCTGTGCAGCCTTGTTTATTCACTTTGTCCATGGAAGCGACAATGAACGCAGCCATACAATGTATGATTTCCTTACGCAGAGAATACAGAACTATAGTCTATAAGCTTAATGTTTAGTTGAATTGACTCCATTCAAAGTTATAGCCACATTTTCTTTCAAACTAATTTGGTCACAGATGTCCAGATTTGGTAGACATTTGTGCTCTGTTGGGCAGAGGTGTTCAGCAGGCTGTGACGTACAGATGTAGAGACAGCGCTGCGTAGGAGTGAGAGTTCAACATTGCTAAAGGAGTGTTTTTTTGGGGGTGGTCAAAAATATTTCAAACTAAAGAGAAGTCGGATTTATTTAAATTTTCAGCAGAAATATTTGTTTCATCGTTAAGCGTAGGTTTGATTTACTAAAAAGGTTTTAATGCCCAATTTTAAATCATAATTTTAGTTAACTATATTAACCTTGTTGTATGAACATAAAAGAATAAAATCTGAAAATAACTAAATCTGAAAATTAACAAGACAAAGAGTCTAAAAGCCCCACTAGAGGCCAACCGGACCAAAGTGGTATAAACCCACCGACATTGCCATCGCAAGCAGGGCTAAAAAATATATATATATAAAATAGGGTGAATAAGCTTGACTGGCTAAACTATTTGGTATCTTCTCCATATTTTGGTAAAAAAGTAATTGATGGAAATGGTGGATGGGAATAAAAAGGCCCACTTGTAAAAGGGCCAAACTTACTGAACCCTCAAGTCTGCCAAGGCAGCACATTTTTTGTACTGTATATTAACTTTGTGTATTAACTTTGTGTATATGCCAAGATGGCCAAGTGTTCCAAGTTATGCTATTATTTATACTCAAATTTTGGCATCATTTTACACATTTGCTATACTGTATGGTGCAAATAATGTGATACAAGCTCAGGACTTTCAGAGCCATCACTAAGGCCCATACAAGTTGCAAACATAGGAATTCGTGGCACAATAAAGGTTTATGCAGAGATAATATGCAGAGAGCAGCTGGAGCTACTAGATGTAATATATTCAGATTACAAAGGGGGTTATGAGTGGTGGGTTCCCTCAGCCCACTGGCACTGAAGCCTGAAGACACCCTCTCACGTCCGTCAGTTCAGACACGTCATTCATTGAAGAGACGAGTGTGAAACAAACACTGAGCAGTCCGTCTCCCTTGAGTTTGGCCTGTATTACCGTTATTCGGGGTATGAACTGGGCAGACGAAAAGGTACAAAAGTTGGGCAATTATCTGTTGTCTTAAAATCTCCATTCAGCATCTTCCACAGTTGCCTGGGCCATTAGCGGCGGATCCCAAAAACCCTCTTCCCAGGTGTAACCGACCACTTGTTCCGCCTGTCCTGGAACTTCTGGAAGAGGTTACTACCACTCCTCCATTTCTCTCTTTTAAAGTTTTTCATTTTCTTCACCTGTTCGTAGAGGAAAAGAATGAGAAGTGAGAAATCTGGGGCATTGTCTAATAGGGTTTTCCCCATAGCATTAACTAACCCACTGTATCTTTTAGCCTTACTCTTACCTTTCCACAGTCAAATTCTTCATCCCACTCGTCAATCACTGTGTCGTGTTTGCCATGGTGGACATCCTCAATGGCATCTCTGCTGATGGCAGAGGCTTCTCCATCCCAACTGAGGACTAGAAAGCACATGCGCAGATCAAAACAGCCACATAAGGACTGGGTGCACGCCATACATCACTTGACTCCACAATCATGGCATTTCTTCATAGAAACCAGGGTTCATATTCACAAAACACACAAGTACTGATCTAGAGTGAGCTTCAATCCGTTATAAATACAGTCATGTCATGAACACAAGTCACGTGTGCCTGGTCCCTTACCCCAGATCAGCACTCTTACTCTAGCAAGCTTTGTGTATGTGGGTCCAGAGTTGTGCCACTCAGAACCCTGATACGGCTTCATTAACCTCATTAAAACATCACATAGGTTCAACCTTAAAGTAGTGTTGCATGATACACTGATACTAGAAAAGTATTGAGATACCCAGCTGTTAAAAATGGTTCAATAATCAGTATTAGTATCGATACTTTTAGAATAGCCTGATGCTGTATTTTCTATGAGTTGAGTGGATGCCCGTCAACAGTGTCAGCTGAACACACACAAAGAAAGGAAAATAGTCACAGATATCGCCAAATGTCTTAATACAACGTTTCTGAATGGACATTTGGATTAAACCAAGTTGTATGCAGAGATGAACGCTCTTTCCCAGCGGAACACAAATTAACGTTACACAGGTCGTGCTATGCATGCTTAGCTTGCCAACGTTAAGATTTTATTCAAAAGGAAGATATTGATTTACATGTGTATATATTCTTTTTTAATACAATCCTATCTCCTGTGCTGGCACAAACACTAACGGTGTGGTGTGGAGAGATGACACATAATAACAAATGGACATTAGCTATAGTATATAGCTCAGCAGCTGTAACAGATTCATTTTATTATTTACGTTTCAACAGCATCAAAATATTCATTATAATTAATGAAAGAATTTCATAAATAATTTTACATGTTCCGTGATCTAATAATATATTCCATAACTTTTTCTAATATTTTAGGTTTTTGCTGTGGTATCGCTTTAGAATCAGTATCGTGATGGTATTGGCATCGAAGTAAAAATGTTGGTATCGTGACAACACTACCTTAACACATTGAGTGCCAGCGACGACATATGTCGTTTTATCAGCCCCCCTGGTGAGTGCAGACGACGACAAATGTCGTTTTATATTTATTTATTAGCTATCTGAATTCATATTTCATCAACCGAGTCTCCCGTTGGTACAGCAGCCCCTCCAGGATCTCAGATGGGAAAAAAGCGCCCCCTATCGTCTATCCCTGTGTAACTGCAGGTCAGTCGATTAGACTGACCTGGGATCTGTAGATCTGTAGAGGTGGAGCCAACTGGCTCCATTGTGCAGGGATTAAAGCAAAAAAAAATCTCCTGACTGAACTTTTTTTCAGGCCAAGTCATATTCTTATTTTAATCTCCACTATTTTTTTTAATAGCGTTAGCGTTTTAAGGGAGCCTACTTGTAGAGCCTACTGTCCTGACTGTGACTATATACCCTACTGTTGTGGTTGTTGTGCCAGGCAGGGAGGCTGTGTGCTGGAGAGCGTGAATGCAAGTCTTGTGGCTAGCTTCTGATTGATGGCGAGCTAGCACCCCTTTCCCATTACTTTGAACCATGAACTAAGCGGCTTGTTATCATACAAACAAGGGACTAAACACGTTTATCAATTATGCCACAACAACAATGGACAGTCTCCTCCCCACCGTTTGTATATATTTTTTACCACCCACCCACCCCCTCCTAATGTACAGTCTCCTCCTCATCATATGTATATATGTGACTCGACGTGACCAAACCCGATTTGATCCGGTGAGAAACAAGTGCCAGAAAAGGAACAATTGTCTTGCTCTTCAGAAAATCGAAAAAATCGAAATCTGTTTTTTTTTTACATCTTTGAAATGTCAATAATGTGTTCTCTTATTTGCCCTTATTTGCAAACTTAAATACAACTTGTAAATGAGGTAATTATTGTTATATAGTTCGACAGGAACAGTGTATTGCACTACCAAAGCTAACTAGCATGTCCCATATGCTCTGTAAATAACTATGTACAGATACCGAGATGTCACTCCATGTTACCTGCTACCTGTTACTGCACAATGTTGTTTACTTCTTTTGATTCTATTATATGTACCACTGTATTGCACATCGTTGCGGGCAAGACCACCCGCATTTCATTGTATACCTGTATGCCGTGACAATTAAAACTCTTGACTTGACTTGACAGTATTGTCTCTCAATACTGTGGAAAAACTACAGGTGAGGGCATTTACGGTGTGGGTCTGTCAGCTTAACAGGTACTTAAGAGGTGTTGAAACACACAGCCAAACGCTCTCCTTTCTTAGCAGGGAGAAGAACAATGTTTATACACTTTATCTTAATGTTATAAGTTATAGCAACGCAACAAACGCAGTGTCCTGTCCATATAAAAAAGATTAAACAACATTAAAACACATTTAGAATGTCACGAATTTGATGAGCGAACGAATTTCATTCGAGTGAATTTATTGCAACCTAATGGTATAAGAAGTAAATTCATTCAATAGGGAAACTCAAAGAAAATAACAAACAACTTATTATCATTATAGGACGCGTTGGTTGTTGTTGTAGACGAACGCGCGCTGGCAATTCATTTGATGACAAGACAAACGTCAAGGGGTCTGCATCCCCTTAACAATTGTGTGTATTGAGCTGTACTGTATTATTGCAACTTGGCTTGAATCCGCAGCAATAAGCCAGATAAACAAAATTTTATTAACGCGCCTCGTTAAATCCTCCGCTGTTTCCTCTCTCTCAGTGCTCCACTGTCCGGCTGGCTGCTCTGCCTGTCTGTCTGGCTACTCTGATCCAATCACATTCAGCGTTTCTCCCCCCCCACCCACAGTCTGCGAATCAGAGCAGAGTAGGGCGGGTTTTCACGGAATGGAAACAGTCTCTTTGCTTGTGAAGAGTGGCAGAAACGCAGCTACGAAACAAAACAGTTATTTTGATGCAGCCTCTTTGGTTTAGTGAGTTAACAGAAGGTTAACCTTTCACTACCACTAGGGATGCCCCGATCGATCGGCCCCCGATCGTTATCGGCCGATAATCAGTATAAATATGCGATCGGGGAATTCCGATAATTAGTCATATTCGCCGATCACGGAAACTGATCAAGTGGATATCTCACTCGCTTGTCTCAGACGCACAGGACCTGCAAACTGCTCCTCCTCCCTAGCCCCGCCCGTACCCGTGTAGAGTTTGTAAACACGGAGGCGGACCTCCTCTGCTGAGTCTAGATAGTGCATTCGACCTGAGCTAACGTTAGCTACCTAGCTATCGTTACTGTTTAAACAAAATTACCCAGTCAACTATTCACTTTTAGTAGGCATTGTCTAACGGTATTTAGCCGGCTAGCTACTGATAGCTCCGGATATCAACAAATGCCCCAGGAAGTCCAGTAGCGCATGTTGATATCTCCGTTAGCGTGCGTTAGCTTGCGTTAGCTGACGTTAGTTCACGGTTCAAAACGAAATGTCCGATTGAACTAAATAGTTGTCTTAACGTCATCTAGCCGGCTAGCAGTAGCTACAGATAGCTCCTGATATCAATGTCTTATAACATTGATTGAATGCGTATTCGAGCTGAGGGCTTGCTGAATGTGAAATGACCAAAGCATAACGTTACCAATAGGGTCCCGCTGCAGCGCCGGAGAATCCTTTTTGGAGCTAGGGCTACTAGAGTACACACAGACAGTGGAGCTGTTTGCAGATAGCGAGCATTTTGACTTGTTGCGTGGTGGCGATGTCTCGCAGATAATACAACTACAAGTCTAATTATATAATATATATATTTTATTAAAAAAAAAAAAAAAAAACTTTTTATATAAAATAATTTTTAATTTCTTTTTAATCAAAAACGATCGGATCGGTATCGGCGGATATGGCTCACGACGATCGGTAATCGGTATCGGTGGCAAAAAACGTGATCGGGGCATCCCTAACTACCACACTACAGAAGGTTAACCCTTTCACTGCCACACTACAGAAGGTTAACCCTTTCACTGCCACACTACAGAAGGTTAACCTTTCACTACCACACTACAGAAGGTTAACCCTTTCACTGCCACACTACAGAAGGTTAACTTGATTGATTGATTGAAAACTTTATTAACAGATTGCAGAATGGGTACAATACAGTACAGCTCAATACACACAATTGTTAAGGGGATGCAGACCAGAGAAAGACTTTCATCTTGTTTACATCAGGATCCCCCATTTTCAATTCATCATAGAAAATAATGTTATGAATGCCCGAAAACATTTGTGATGTCACAGTATGATGTCATAATCAAACATTCTAGAACATTTGTGTATCTATTCAACAATTCTCTCACAGCTACAGAAGGTTAACACTTTCACTGCCACACTACAGAAGGTTAACCTTTAAATCTAAACATCTAAATGCTTATTGATGTAGTGTGTAGTGTGTCAATAGTTCAATGTACAATTGTGTTTGTTTGTACAGTGTCTCCTCCCCCCCCCCCCTCAATGTACAGTGTTACTTGTTTATACAGTGTGCCCCCCGCCCCCCCCCCCCCCCAACCACCTCCAATGTAAATTACCCAGTATGGTTGTCAATATCCCAATGTACCCAACCCCCCCCACCCAACCTCCAATGTACAGTTTCTACGTCAAATGTATATACTCCCTTTTCTTGACTCCTTCTGTATCACAAACAGTACTGTATTTGCAAATCTGGTATGTCATAAATGTATAGATGTAGCAGTACTGACTATCTGTATGTCATGTATGTCATATATGTCTATATGAATTGAAAATGGGGGACCCTGATGGAAACAAGACAAACGTCTTTCTCAGGTCTGCATCCCCTTAACAATTGTATGTATTGAGCCGTACTGTATTGTACCCATTCTGCAATCTGTTAAATAAAGTTTTCATTCATTCATTCATTCATTTCCTTCAGCCAATACCTTGACCCCCAACATTACATGGCTTATGTGAGGCTTCCAACAAACCTTTCACTACCACACTACAGACGGTTAACCCTTTCACTACCACACTACAGAAGGTTAACCTTTCCTTATAATACATTTACATTTAGTCATTTAGCTTTTAGACTTACAAGGCAAATACTTCAACTGCCACAACAACTTGCCACAAGACAGAGTCATTGCCATAACAAAAGAGCCTGATGCAAGGTGTTAATGTCCCCAGAGAGAGGGGGGCCATGGAATACAATGCATTCTGGGTAGGGTTGTAGTTGATTAAATCACAGGTGTGAACCTCTCCACAAGTTCGAAGACCATTCATCTCTGAATGCCTTTACTGATATCTCCATGATTCATAGGATGTAGCTTGCAAAATATCCCACCAAAATGTTCAAGTGATGGCTTATTTTTAAGGTATGAATCTGTACTTTCACAATATGTAAAAAAAAAAAAATTGGACCTTACCTCAACAAGTCCCGCGCCCCCATGCCCAGTCACATATTTACTGTTAGCAGGGCTGTACGCTAAGCTTTTTCACTAGGGGCACACTTGCCCCTAAATGAGAAATTTAGGGGCAAATAATATTTTTTAGGGGCAAATTTTTAAATAACTATTTTACCATTATAGTAGGGCTGGGCGATATGGCCTCTAAATGATATTGCGATATTTTTTGGCCATATCACGATACACAATATATATCGCAATATTTTGACATTTCCTAAAGCACTTAAAAATGCTTGATTTAACCCTTTGATGCATACAGTCACGCCAATATGATGATTATAATAAGTCCCTGCAACATATGTTTGCATTATTAAACCATGAAGATGCTTTAAAAAATAATTTAATGAAAATGTACTAAGAGTAGTCTACTGACACTAATAAAAAAAATTATTTACATCTAAGACTATTTATATAAAAACTCTTGGGTGCCCTTTTTTTGCACAGTACTGTGTTTTCTATCCACTTTAGCCAAACACACACACACACATATATATATATATATATACTACTGTGAGAAAATAATAATTACACACAAAGGGATAATGGCTTATAGCAGACTTAATGATTTTAGAATATTTCAGATAATGAAATTAAATGTTTATCATCAACTATCCAGTTAGTATTTATACCGTCTGTAACGTTTGGCTACTTTAAATCATTGAATGTAGAGAGAGAGCGAGAGAGAGAGAGGGGGCGAGAACGCACAAGAGCCAGCCCCCCCCCCCCCCCCCCCCCCCGGGTTTTGTTCTAGGTTCGCGTTTTGATCGTCTAAGCTGCCGTAGGTGATGACGTCACACTCGAATGTAAACAGGAAGAGTCTAACACGGAGATGGAAAGTCACAGTGGATGATATACAGAAACGAATAACTAATAAATATGAAGTTATGTTTAAACTTCTGTTGTCAAGCGTTGTCACTTGTCAATATAACCCACCCCCTTTCCTCACTTTTCCACCGTCCCTGCTTCACTCGGGACCACCAGCTAACGTTAGCCTATAGCTCCGCCGTCCCTGCTTCACTCGGGACCACCAACTAACGTTAGCCCATTGCTCGTGTCAATTAAATTGCATGTTATTAAATGTCCGCGCTGGTCTGTCTAATGAAATTACAACCGCAACATTATGTCGCCTGTACAGCCCTGGTTGTAGGCTAATGTTAGTGTAGTGAAATGCGAATGAAGGGGTGAAATCACTATTCGCAAGCTTGCGAGTAGATATAATTTTTCATTCGCACCGGCCAAATTAGGGGGCAATTTGCGACGATCTCGTCGCAGCGTACAGGCCTGGTTAGGATCTCTGGGTAACAGTACTGTATATTTGATTATCATATATGTGACAAATGTAACAGTACTATACCTGTAAGTCAAGTATGTCCCCATGTCATAAATGTCATGATGTCATGTATGTTGTGTATGTCATAAATGTCACTATGAATTGAAAATGGCGGACCCTGATTATGTAAACAAGACAAACATCTTTCTCTGGTCTGCATCCCCTTAACAATTGTGTGTATTGCTACTGGATTTACCAGATCCAGAGTGAATGAATGAAAACTTTAGTTAATACACAAGACCCTCTTCTTGGGACCAAGTAAGGTTGTCGATAATCCAATGTACAGTTACCCCACCCCGCTTACCCAACCACCTCCAATGTACCACCCCACCCACCCAACCTCCTCCAATGTATATACTCTCTTTTTTAGACTATTTTTGTATCACAAACAATACTGTATTTGTAAATCTGGTATGTCATAAATGTATAGATGTAGCAGTATTGTCTATCTGTATGTCATGTGTGTCATATATGTTATGATGAATTGAAAATGGGGGACCCTGATGTAAACAAGACAAAAGTATTTCTCTGGTCTGCATCCCCTTAACACTTTGAGTGCCACTCACGAGATTTCTCGGTTTTTTTTATAGGTGGTTGCATGCCACTCACGAGATTTCTCGGATTTTTAATTTTATTTTGCGATCTGAAAAATTATTGCATCACCCGAGCCTACCCGAGTATAGCCGAGGGGCGCCGGCGATCACTGTGGAAAAAAGCGCCCCCTGTCGTCTCCCAGATGACATAAGTGATTTTGGAATGGACTCAATGAAAATTAATGGGGAAAAAAATCCGGTACTCCACATTTTCCAGTTCACTGATCCAGCCGGGGTTACTAGAGTTCATTCTGGAGCCTCAGATCCCCGCGGATCATGGAGTTCTACTGTATCGCGTTGTATCCATACACGTATCGATTTTTTCGAATGGTGATCAGGAATTGGAATATACCAGTTGGATACCATCTGATGTCAGGTAAGGACTCTATGTTATCAGTGGTAGGATAATCAGAGTAAGTTTGATGAAGTTATAAGCTGTTTTGTGAAATGTCTTCTTTCGGTTTCACTGTAAAAGTCTGTGAGGAAATCAACGGAGCGATTATCAGTGCGCGGACGTAATGTGCGTGCGTGCACGTATAATATTGATCATCTAGCGTTTATTTGAAAACGATTCATAAAAAGGCTGACGAATATCAACGTTGTGGAATATTCCACTAAAAGACGATTTTCATAGAATGCTCCAGAATGAGCTGTTTTTTATATCAAAACGGGGGCTTTTCTAACTGCTCTGAAACGGCAACGACGCGATAAAAAAACAATCTGCCTTCACAGCACTGACTGGAAAATAGTCTTTGATAATGCAATGGGCAGATTAGACATATAGCCATAATTTATAACATAGATTAGGCGATATTAACGTTAACATTGGCGCCGATGGCGGCATTCAAGCGGTAAAACGGAAAACCAGGCGTGGCGCTGAAAGTGTTAACAATTGTGTGTATTGAGCCGTACTCTATTGTACCCATTCTGCAATTCTGTTAATAAAATGTTCAATCAATCAATCAATATTTAACAGATTGCAGAATGGGTACAATACAGTATGGCTCAATACACACAATTGTTAAGGGGATGCAGACCAGAGAAAGAAGTTTGTCTTGTTTACATCATCAGGGTCCCCCATTTTCAATTCATAGTGACATTTATGGCATAGGGACATACTACAGTCTACAGGTATATAGTACTGTTACATTTGTGACATATACGATATGCAAATATACAGTAATGTTACCCATATATCCTGACAAGAGATTATACATATGATGGGGAGGAGACTGTACATTAGGAGGGGGTGGGTGGGTGGGGAAAATATACAGTACTGTTACCCATAGATCCTAACAGAGATTACATACATGATATGATGGGGAGGATACTGTACATTAGGAGGGGGTGGGAGAGAAATATACAGTAGTTACCCATAGATCCCAACAGATTATATACATATGATGGGGAGGAGACCGTACATTAGGAGGGGATGGTAGAAAAAAGATATACGGTGGGGAGAGAATATATGGTGGGGAGGAGACTGTCTACAGATACACCTGTGTGATGTTGCTACGGAGTTAAGCTAATAAACTTATACTCACAACCACAGCAGGGGACTCACGTATTGTACTGTGAAGTAACACGACAATGACAAAAGTGTTGTTTCTGTTTTTGACATAGTTGCGGCACACGGAACAAGTTAACAACTCACCACTACAGCCCCCAGTAGCGCTGCCTAGCCAGTCTCTTCAAACGTCCTCTCCTCTCTAAACTTTCTTTTGTTAGGTGGTGCCGCTCATCCTTTTCATCTGAGAACCCTGCGGTGGGTTCTCTTTTTAGTGGCCGGCTTACTCCTTCCATTTAACCGACGCTATTAAGCTAACGTTAGCTAATCGGTATAGCAGCGAGTGCAAGCAGCGTGGTATAAACAAACAAATAAACAAACAAACAAACAAACTAGGTCAACAAGCAGTTGACTTGACGCGCAAGGCTGCAAAAAAGGCGACTTGTTAAACCAAAACACGCAGTTTTTAATTATTTTACATGACTATCTTGTTACCCTGCCATGTGGTGGACAGACTTCTCAGACGTCGCAAATGTGTAACTCGCCCAATAGACTGCAGCTGCAACCGCGGAGCGAGCCTCCGGAGCGAGCAGCGTCCTGTCTCTCGAGTCGCTGAGTGATGACTCTGCTTGGCGCGGCGCGATTTTTTTTCTTCATATTTGGCGCCTCTGATTGGCTCAATTTTGTTTAAATGTGTATGCATCTACAAATCATATTATACCAGGTAGCCAATTCCGTCAGACCGCGAATCAAATGGACGGATCTCCCCAATCAAATTGACGGAAATCCGTCTGGAGACGGAATGCTTTAATGCATGCATTGTGCTGGCGAGGTGTCTGATCAAGAGGGATCTGATCGCGAGACGGAAAGCAGCCTGGAATATATATTTACAGCAGCCAATAATCAATCAATAAGCGTGATTGATATTTGGAATGGCGATCAGGAATTGGAATAATCTTTTTGGAGAACATCTGATCTAAGGTAAGGAGTCTATGTTACCAGTCTTGGGGTAATCAGAGCTGTATTCACTGAGATAACAGCATGTCCCTATGTGTGTATGTGTGTGTGGCTGTGTGTGATCTTGAGGAAACGAGAGAATAGATTTTTCAGCTCGCGTCTATAGCGTGCATAAGTACACATATACTATCGATAATCTAGCGTTTATTTGAAAACGATTCATAAATAGGCAGACAAATGACAACGTGTCTAGTGTATTCGAGAATATTCCAATAAATGCCGTTTATGGGGGAATTTTTCAATTTTCCAAAAAATTTCGCGAGAACGATAGCTTTTCGAAATGCTATAAAAAGGATATGAACCGATTAAAAAACAATCAGTTTCGACAATGTTGACTGCAAACAAGTCATTGATAAGCGACGGGCAGATTAGACACATAGCCATAATTTAAAACATAGATTAGGCGTTTTTAACGCTAACATTGAAGTGGATGATGGCACTCAACGTGGTTTTCAATGTTAACTGGCCGGCACTGAAACTGTTAAAGACAAGCTTCATTATCGTGGTGTATCCTGGTGTGTCGGTTCTCACCATTCGCTCCGTAGGCCTTGTCTGTTGAATTCTTGAGGAGTTCCTGCACCACGCCGACAGTCCTCTTCCCATCCCAAGCCAGAGCTGTAGGCTGGGGGGCAGCAGGCTGGGGGGCAGTAGCCGCAGGTGCCTGGCAGCGCTTGTAGCCATCCTTCACCTGGCTGTCCCACACTACTACCGAGGCTGGCGGAAGGGAAAGACAGCAAGATAAGAGATAAACAATCAAATCAAATAAAAACTCACAATTTGTCTATATAATCATTAACACTTTGGGTGCCATGGGTTAAATTCATGATACCATAGATTGCCAGCTCTATTTGTCTATGGAGAAGTACCCCTTCTTTGCATGGCTATAACTTTTTAAATTCTATTGCTACATTGCCATTATTAGGGCCCATTCAAAGTCCTATATGTATTGTTCATTGTGTAGCAACGTTAAACTTTTTCATTCACATATTGATAGTAAAGTATGGTCTAATGTATAAGTATGTTTTCATCTCTTTCTGCAGCTTTCTCCAGAACATGATCTATAGCCCCAAATGCATTATATTGATGATGAAATACAGTTTGATGGCAATCGGGGCGATATAAAATATTTCAATTGGACGTACTTCTAGAATGATCTACGTATGATCTGATGATGACCGGATGGGCGGGGGATCGTTTATAATTCCGTGGGCAGCGTTATATCATTCATCTAGTGTGGGTCATATGTTCATCATAACAGTTTATATGGAACACGTTCAAAAATAACGCTGAATCTTACCGGATCTTCCTCGCGCCGTTGGACGATCAGCGTGGTGTAGACCGTTTTCGATTATGGGATGTTTATCCTGATGAACCATTTCCAGCTTGTATAATACTATATACGTCCAAATCATGTTGTTTATCGAGTTATTGGCAATGGATCGCTATATATTGTGACGAGCCAGAGTGCCGGCAGCCAAACCGAATGCCCGGAAGTAATATGGCCGACCAGCACAACCTCCACAGCACTTCCTGTTTGGCGATTGCGCCGATCGGCCACCAGATGGCGCTCCTGAACCGCCAGAGAGCTCAGTGGGTCCTTCTGGTGGTTCTCAGGCCAGCGGAGGGGAAATATGAATCCGATCACAGATTTTTGAAATATTGATATTAAAGACGCTGTAAAGCGTCCTTCGGCAACTTGAGCATGGCCGGGAATGACGCTGTAAAGCGTTTCCCGGCAGTTAAAGTGTTAAGAGTGATCAATTAAGATTAGGATGTGGACTGATGGTGGTTGTTCCAGAGTTTTAGCAAATGGTTCCGATTAGGGATGTCCGATATTGGCATAAAAATGTGATATCGGAAAATATCTGTATTACATTTTTTATAAATTTCTTTACATTTATTTAACCTTTATTTACCCAGGCAAGCAAGTAAGAACAAATTATTATTTTATTTATTGTCAAAGTATGCATAATGTTGTGTTAATTA
Source organism: Notolepis coatsorum (assembly GCF_963971535.1). Classification (NCBI taxonomy): domain Eukaryota; kingdom Metazoa; phylum Chordata; class Actinopteri; order Aulopiformes; family Paralepididae; genus Notolepis; species Notolepis coatsorum. The sequence continues at coordinate 64,174,207 of NC_140178.1, read as the reverse complement.
CACGACAAGAGATATGTAATGTTAATTACCTGAAATTATTCAGTTTTGGGGGGGGGGGGGGGGACCCTGCATATGATATCGGTATCAGAAATTAAGAGTTGGACAATATCGGTATAGGTAAAAAAGCCAATATCGAGCATCCCTAGTTTTGATCAATATGAGAGTTGACTGGATGTTCTGTGTTGGCATGGCAACAGGATAGCGCCTTACATACACTGCAGTTTGGGAGTGTGCGTTTGTTCTTGTGGATGCTCACCAACCAGTAGTGTGTGTGTGTGTTAATGATGGGAACAAGTAACTTTTTCCCAGATCGAGTACTTGCATGAATTACTCGAGTAGTGTCGCATTTTTAGAATGCATCTTAGAACACATGGCAGTAGCAATAATGAGATATTGCACACACATGCTACCAATATTATTATTGGCTCACTGCAGGATTTCAGAGCTCGATTTGTTTCAGTAGCACAAACTACCACTTTGAAAGAAATCCAAGCACCCTCAAAAACCATCGAGTTCAGTTGAAACAGTGAGTACTTGAGTACCGTAATTTTCGCACTATAAGCCGCACCTGAATATAAGCCGCAGCAGCTAAATTGAATGATGTGTACATATATAAGCCGCACTGGACTATAAGCCGCAGGTGTTTTAATGTTTAATTACCATATGTAATTAGCATTGGGACACAATACTGTCGGACAAATAACAAGAATTAACTAATTTACAAGTTGTATTAAGTTTAGCAAATAAGGGAACAGATAAATAACATTTCAATGCAGTCAAAAAAGCAATATTTCGATTTTTACATTTTCGGGTTTGGTCACGTCGAGTCACATATAAGCTGCACCGTTATATAAGCCGCAGGGTCGAAAAATGGGGGAAAAGGCGCGGCTTATAGTCAGAAAATTACGGTAATCGATTACTCACATCCATCCCTAGTGTGTGCGCACGTGTGTGTTCTTGTGGATGCTCACCAATCTGTAGTGCGTGTGTGTTCTTGCGGATGCTCACCAACCTGTAGTGTGTGTGTGTGTGTGTGTTAGGCTTGCCACGGTAGTTGGCGTTAATTGGTGTTCAGGCTCCCTGAACACAGTACATTTCTTTCCCACCACCCCCATCGGTGTATGTTTTTTTCTTCTTTTTTTAATAGGAATAAAACCCATTTTTGCATATCAGTGCCTACAAATTATTTTTTGTAAAATACTAAGCATGTTATCAAGCATGTAAGTCAGTCAGAAAGTGTCTGCGCAGACAGCAGCTATTTCTACTAGGTTTCACTTCGACTTACAAGGTAGGTTTAACTTCACGTGAAGGAGAGAAAGAAGGCTCTAGAGATGACACAATGGCGGAGGATTTGGAAATCTTCGGATTAAACCCAGCAGCAGCAAAAGCTCGACTTGAGGAGCTCAGAGGACCAGTCCAGACCAGCAACAGTATGTTTGCGCAGCATGTGATCAATGTGCTCCATTCCGTTTAACACATTAACTGCCACGGAGTTTGATCATCTTATACCATTCTCTGCCAGCACTGTAAGTCTATGGAGATGTTCACCTTCTTTGCAGGGCTATAACTTTTTTAATTTTATTGCTAAATTGACATTACTATGGCCCATTCAACATCGATTATCTATCGTTCAGGATGTAGGAACGTTTTACTTTTTCATTCACACATTCATACGAAAATACCGTCTAGAATATAAATATGTTTTTATCGTTTTCTGCAGTAATTCCTAGAACGTGAGATAGGCATAAATGCATATAGATTATCAAATGCCGTTTGTTGCCGATCCACGCTATATAAAAAATTTCAACTGTACATGGTCCTAAACGTTATGACTGATCATGCACGGGTGAATGGAGGGGGGGGGGGGTCATTTATAATTCAGTGATCGTCGTTAAATGCTTTATGTAGTATGGGTGATATATAGATCAGAGCAGTTTGTATGGATAATAATAAACAAACAGGCTGAAAGTAACGTCAGCCTCCTCTTACCGTTGGGCGATGATACTGGAACAAAAAGATCCCAGTTATTTGATGGGGATCGAGTCGATCCATTTCCGGTTTGTATAATAATAATAACAGCCCAAATCATGTCGATTATTGAGTTATGGCAGCGATCCATATCCACGGCGTGTGGCTAGAGTCCTGCAACGATATGAGAGTGGCCGGACGAATTTAGGAGAAGCACAGATATCCAAAAAAAAAAATGAAATGTGATCAAAATAACGTTGTACGCCGTGGATTGGCAGAATTCGCATGAACTTGAAACACGTCATACAACGTGATTGGCGGGGAAAGTGTTAATGACAGATAGAAAAGCGACGGAAGGTATTATTGTCCGCTGGTTTATTAAAAAATTTGAACGTAACGTCTGTCCAACAAATGGATACTACATAGTATACTAGTCATTGAAAATGTATTCAAAATGGATGCAGATGGACAGACACTGGGGATCAATGTAGCCACTAGGGATGGGTACCGAATTCGGTACTTTTGAGGTACCGAACCGAAACACGTCGGTACTACAGAGTATCGAATCAAGTGAGAAACCGAAAAAAAAAATAAAAAAATTTAAAAAAAAGTTTTTTTATTATTATTATTATTATTTTTTTTTTAACTTTTTTCTTTTCATGTCAACGTTCACACGCACAATATATGCTTACCTAGGATTTGACTTGATTCAACAACAAAGCAGTCGGAGCAATGACAAGCCGAAAACTGTCGAAATTGTAGTTATTTGAAGTTTGGATTTTTTTTTTACGACTGAGGTAGGTAAATAAAATTTCTTGAGACTAAAGTACCGAAAAAAGGTACCGTTGGGTACCGGTATCGATTCACAGGTACCGGTACCGGCATCGGTTCAAATGTGAAAGGTACCCATCCCTAGTAGTCACATAACGTTAGAGATCAAAGTAAGTGCTCTACAGATATTGAGCGTCATTTTGTAAAAAGTAATACCGGTGTCAACATGAGTTTATTATTCATGGGAAATTCACCGCGGCAAGACTAGTGCGTGTGTGTGTTCTTGTGGATGCTCACCAACCTGTATCATGTCTGCTGCTCTCGTCTTTCTCCACAGTGTTTATCTCAGGAAGGGGCTCAGGTTGTTCAGGGTCATTCTGTTCTGTGTCGCCACGGCGTCCGTTCTCCTTCCGTCTAGCCTCTCCTTTTAGCCTCTTCTTTTTCTTCTTCGATTTCTTTTGCAACATCTTCACATCTCCAGTGTCTTTTTGAACGACTGTGTCCTTCGTCCGAGAGTTGCTATTGGAGAGAAGTGAAATACAGCTATGACACATTTCTATGGGGGTAACTAGGGATGCACCAATATCGATACCAAGTGCAATGTGTAGTATGACAAAATATAAGCAAAGTTTGTGGAAAATAAAGAATCTCTCCATTACGTTACCATTGACTGAAAGAAGGCTCGTTGTCTGGTCAATGTAATATAATAAGGAGACGGTAGCCAAAGTAACCAACAAAAGATATTTAATTGATAATTACCATGGTTTGTGAACAAAGGAATATAAAATAATAAACAAAAACACAGAACTGCACAGACAGGATCAGCATCAGACACAGGGAAAGACGGAACAATACATGAGGGAGTGACAAGACGAGACACACCTGGGTTGATTACAAATGGGTACACCTGGGAGGGAAACGATAAGGACTACAAGATCAGGACAGGGAACTACAGCTAGACATAACACATCACACTGGGAACGCCTGATCAAGGCACACACAGACCCCACATAACACTCTCTAAATGGAGAAGAATGTAAAATGATCTGTCAATAACTTTTGCCCAGTGACCCCCAACGATTGGTCTGCGTCAATACTGTTCAGAAAAAGTAATGTGTGGGAGGAGAGTGACTTTGGTGTCGCCTCAGATGGAGAGTCAGGAGTAGGGATGGGTATCGTTAATGGTTTGGTACTTTATCGATACTCTTATCGGTTCTTTTTGCTTATTTTGCAAGAAAACAAAACAATTAATTAAGAACAGAATCGACATTGCTTTATTATTCTTTTATATAACTATATAAATATAAATAAATATTATTTCTTCAGCAGCAACAGCAATGTTTTAAATGTGTCTGAATTATAGACTTTTTATAATTAACAACAAATGTAAGATAAAAAAAAGTTGGAGTCATACAATACTATTTTGATTGACAGTCGATCTGCCAATTACGTCACACCGCTTTCACCCACCTCTTCTTCTTACCACCAATCGGAAGCTCTCATACGTTTATTTACTTCCGGATTGTCAGCCATTATTCTACTCGGAGATCAGGCTAATAACGTTAGCTCCCCGCCAGCCACATTGACAAGTACCAGCGCTTATACATTACTGGCAAATCTTGTTGCACTTGTGGCAACGAGCGTTGTCAGCATCGACTTTAGTAAAATAGACCCAGACTTTTGAATGTTTCGTTCTGTCCGCCATGATGAGAGCAGAGCTGTCTGTACTCTGTAGCCTACAACAGCACCCGTGTGTGTGTGTGTGTGTGTGTGAGTGAGTGTGTGTGTGAGCACAGCACAGCCCGCTCCTCGCGCAGGCAGAGAGACCGAGGCAGGAGAGATATAGAAAACGGCCAACAAGATTAGTTTGAGACGTTTAAATTCCTAAAAAAAAATAACTATAATTTCTCGAGTACCGATAGCAGTACCGATGACGTCAGAGCTTATAAATACTCCGGTCTTTTCTAATATAGTACCGGTTCCCGTTTAGAACCGGGGTCCGGGGGTCATCCCTAGTCAGGAGAGTCTCAACCAAAATGGAGGTAGGGGAGGGTTAATTGACACAGGTGCAGAGTATTGTGTATGTTGGAGCACTAAGGCCATGTCCTCACGAATCCAGATCTTTTGCAAAACGCACATTTTCTTCCACGTTTGGGCCTTTCACCCACACGTAAACGGTGTTTTCAGAAACATAAACGGAGATTTTCAAAAACGCATTTTAAAGTGAAGATTTTCCAAAATATCGGTTCAGTGGATCCGTGTAGCAACTGTAAACGCATAGTCTAGATAAACGATGACGTCACAGCTCACTACGCATGCTCAGACTGTTGTTCTATGGCAATAGGCGCCGGTAGCCTTGAAGCGCATGAAGGTAATAACAATAGACAGCGCCTGGTGCTGAAATGGCAGACAGAAGTATACAGTTTCTTACCCGTCGAATGTATATATTTTCTTTTATTGATCTCTGCCTCTTAACACATTCAGGGGTGTAACGGTACACAGAAGCCACGGTTCGGTGCGTACCTCGGTATTGGGGTCACGGTTCGGTACAACAGGAAAAAAATATTTATAATAATTATTAATATAATTTTTTTTATTTAAAAAATATATATATTTAAATGTATATATTATATTTATGATAATTATTATTATTAAATACAATAATTTTCTATAGGCTTGCCGTGGTAATTAGTGATACTGGTGTCATTCTGTGTTCAGGCCTCCACTTGCTTACTGCCCCTTTAAACTTATCCTTGCTAAGTTTCAGTTTCACTTCCAGAGATAATTTAACTTCACGAGACTGAATACTAGAGAACAGATGACATATTACAACAATGGCAGAGGATTATTTGGATTTAAACACAGTGGAGCTCAGATGATCTGTCGGGAAAAGTAGGTTCTTCTTTTTATTTGATGAGCTGTGCCTGTGGCTGTCCGGCGGGGGAGAATGTTGATGTGTGTGTCGGCGACGCGTGTGTGTGTTTCTTTTCATTGGTTTCATTTGGTTAACGTTATTGGGCGCACAAGAAAACGAAAGAAAACTGTAATGATGACCCTGCAGCTGTTCCAATGTAAATGTGCCTGGCTTCTCCTCCGTGCACTTTCGCCGCTCTGGAGTCTGTGTTTTTACAAATTATAGGCCTGTTTCTTTACTTCCTCAATTTTCTAAAATTCTGGAAAAACTTTTTGTTGCACGTCTGGACAGTTTTATTGATAAGAATGAGATATTGATTGATAGCCAGTATGGATTCAGAACTAACAGATCCACATCAATGGCTCTCATGCAGGTAGCAGAAGAGTTAACAAATTCAATCGATAATAAACAGTATGCAGTTGGAGTTTTTATTGATCTGAAAAAAGATTTCGATACCATTGACCATGATATTTTACTCAGAAAACTTGAAAAGTATGGAATTAGAGGGATAGGGCTCAGTTGGATAAAAAGTTACATAGAAAATAGGAAACAATGTGTGCAGATGGGGGAGACCAGATCATCCTGCAAAGTGATAACATGTGGGGTACCGCAAGGATCCATTTTAGGACCGAAATTTGTAATTTTTTTGTTCAGGTGCAGACCTACAACAGTTGCTAAAAAATATTACAGGTGAACTGGGGAAGCTGAAATGTTGGCTTGATAATAACAAACTCTCCTTAACTCTTTCAGTGCCACGCCTGGTTTTCCGTTTTACCGCTTGAATGCCACCATCGGCGCCAATGTTAACGTTAATATCGCCTAATCTATGTTTTAAATTATGGCTATGTGTCTAATCTGCCCATCGCATTATCAAAGACTATTTTCCAGTCAGTGCTGTGAAGGCAGATTGTTTTTTTATCGCGTCGTTTCCGTTTCAGAGCAGTTAGAAAAGCCCCCGTTTTGATATAAAAAACAGCTCATTCTGGAGCATTCTATGAAAATCGTCTTTTAGTGGAATATTCCACAACGTTGATATTCGTCGGCCTTTTTATGAATCGTTTTCAAATAAACGCTAGATGATCAATATTATACGTGCACGCAAGCACATTACGGCCGCGCACTGATAATCGCTCCGTTGATTTCCACAGACTTTTACAGTGAAACCGAAAGAAGACATTTCACAAAACAGCTTATAACTTCATCAAACTTACTCCGATTATCCTACCACTGATAACATAGAGTCCTTACCTGACATCAGATGGTATCCAACTGGTATATTCCAATTCCTGATCACCATTCGAAAAAATCGATACGTGTATGGATCCAACGCGACACTGTAGATCTCCATGATCCGTGGGTATCTGAGGCTCCAGAATGAACTGTGGTAACCCCGGCTGGATCAGTGAACTGGAAAATGTGGAGTACCGGATTTTTTTCCCCATTCATTTTCATTGAGTCCATTCCAAAATCACTTATGTCATCTGGGAGACGACAGGGGGTGCTTTTTTCCACAGTGATCACCGGCGCAGCTCGGCTATACTCGGGTAGGCTCGGGTGATGCAATAATTTTTCAGATCGCAAAATAAAATAAAATAATAATAATTCCGAGAAATCTCGTGAGTGGCACGCAACCACCTATAAAAAAACAAGAGAAATCTCGTGAGTGGCACTGAAAGAGTTAAATATAAGTAAGTCTGATTTTGTTTGGTAATAAAAAAATACATCCGGACACTCAAGTAGAGATATGCATAGATAATGTTCATCTTGAAAGAGTAAATTAATATACTTTTTTGGGGGTCGTGATAGACCAAAACCTCAGCTGGAAAACTCATTAACTATGTAAAGAAAAGAAACAGGGCGTAGCTTAGGTATCTTAAGAAAAACCAGACACATTAAATTTGAGATCATTATACACAATTTATTGTACTCTTTTATTACCATATCTAACTTACTGTATAGAAACTTGGGAAAACACATACAAAACTAATCTGAATCCTATTATCTTACAGAAAAAGGCAATAAGGGTTGTGAACAATGTTAGTTATCTCCATCCTACAAACACTGTTTTTTGAACTAAGGGCATTACAGTTCCTCGACTTAGTTGACCTTAAAACAGCAGAGACAGTTTTTAAAGCTAGAAGTCATCAACTGCCATGTAACTTACAAATTTTGTTTAAAGAACGAGAGGTGACGTATAATTTAAGAAGAACACTCTATTTGAAACAGCCTAGAGCTCGAACCACACTTAAAAGTATGTCTGTGTCAGTTAAAGGAAAACTCCAACATTTTGGGAAATTAGCTTATTTAATATCTTCCCTGGAGTTAGACAAGAAGATACATACCTTTTTTATCTCTGTGCGTGCATTTAGCTTTGGGAACAGTCGCTCCGTTAGCGTAGCTTAGCTTCATCACTGGAAGTGGGGGGGGACAATAGCCTGACGTTCCCTTACAGTGCATACAGTCACCAAATACACTCCAAATACAACTCCAAAACGTTCATGTAAACATGTTGTGACCTGTGTATTTCCCACGTGGAGAAATAAAAAATAATTGAATTAGACAATTACGTTTTCTAAGCAAATATACTCAGAACAATTTTTTGCCTAAGCACTCGTCTCTGCGCGCAGTCTTGTGATTTCTACGTGAAGCCGTGTTTGTGGACATTCTCATTAATTCAAAGGATCCGAACCGATTGAAGTTTATGGATACCATGACTTAAAATCCTCTTACCTTGACGATTAAAAGCCTCCCCAATTTAGAAAACAGTAAAGGTTAGTTGTAACGTTAGTTTAGGTTCGTGTTAACGTTAGATAATGTACAAAATAAACATTTTCCGCTGCTATAAATGTCGCACTTTTATTTTGAAAACCCCAGAAAGGAAGTCATTATATCTGCTTTAGTGACCATCCGGTTCTGTGTTAGCTCCGGTTAGCTACGTGCAGTAGTTAGTATTATATTATCAATACCAGCCATTGGATTACTGTTTTCTAAATTGGGGAGGCTTTTAATCGTCAAGGCAAGATGATTTTAAGTCATGGTATCCATAAACTTCAATCGGTTCGGATCCTTTGAATTAATGAGAATGTCCACAAACACGGCTTCACGTAGAAATCACAAGACTGCGCGCAGAGACGAGTGCTTAGGCAAAAAATAGTTCAGAGTATATTTGCTTAGAAAACGTAATTGTCTAATTCAATTATTTTTTATTTCTCCATGTGGTAAATACACAGGTCACAACATGTTTACATGAACGTTTTGGAGTTGTATTTGGAGTGTATTTGGTGACTGTATACCAGGGTTTCCGTTAGAAAAAATTGTTGCCGGTCTCCGTGACCTGCAAGATTTCAATCTACCGGACAAATGAGATTAATTCCGGTCATAGTTTATTGAGCTTTAAAACAATTGATAGGCAGGCTATATAAAGAATGTCATCCTCAAGGCATGTAGATTTATAATAGTATTACTTAAAACTAGGCTACTTTTGCGTATACAGTCATTAATATATTCCAAATAAAATAAGTCCCTCGATACTCCGTGCTGCTGCTGACTTGAAATAAAATAGACCGCGTATGTGGGCAGTCGGTCCGACACTAAACTTGTATTAATTATATCAAGCGAAGAACTGAGAAAGCAGAGAGACGGCAACATTATCGTGGTTTGCGTGACGACTCTCTCCACCTCGCAACGACTTATTTGCAAAGAGTATGGCGCTGCAGAGCAGCTGATTCAGCTGTTATTGGCTCTTTTCTGGGAACCGCACAGCAGCGCCCCCCACCCAACATTGAATTGAAAATGGCTGAATTGGAGTACTGCTGGAATACTGCATTGTGCTGCTGCTGCTCCGGCTCTGCAGCTTCACAAAAGTTCGCACACCCAGCACTAAGCTCTCGCTGACAACGTCGTTGTCATTATTAGAAGCAACGAGGAAACAAATGTAATGATCGTTTCGTTCATCGCATAGGCTATTTAATTTTAGCCTATTTTAATACAATTCAAATAATCAAATTGTGCTTAGACTCAGGGAATTATTTTCACCGGACATTAAGACCGGAGAGATTAAATATGTCGGACTTCAACAGATTTTGCCGGTCAAATACCGGTAATTACCGGCTAACGGAAACGCTGCTGTATACACTGTAAGGGAACGTCAGGCTATTGTCCACCCCCACTTCCAGTGATGAAGCTAAGCTACGCTAACGGAGCGACTGTTCCCAAAGCTAAATGCACGCACAGAGACAAAAAAGGTATGTATCTTCTTGTCTAACTCCAGGGAAGATGTCAAATAAGCTAATTTCCCACAATGTTGGAGTTTTCCTTTAAAGGAGTGAAACTCTGGAACCAGGGTTAGAAATAAAAAAAAAAAAATCAAGGGCTTTTTTTGCCCCCCTTAATTGATTTTCGGGGGCTTTTTTTTGTATTTCGGGGGCACTGAATTTTTATGATGAAAATTAACATAAGGATTATAAAACATTGTTGACACTTTTTTTTACAGTCTTCATCCCTGTTTGATAATGTAATGTTAATGTCTCCATATATAGGGCTCTACGCTAACCTTTTTCCCAAGGAGCACATGTGCTCATAAATAAAATGTTAATAAATAAAATCTAAATAAAAATTTAGGAGCACAAAGAAATTTAGGAGCACAGTGAAAATTGTTCAAGTAACAGAGTTTATTAACTATTTATCACATGCATATTATACTGTGCGTGTGCACACTATGAATTGAAAATGGGGGACCCTGATGTAAACAAGACGAAAGTCATTCTCTGGTCTGCATCCCCTTAACAATTGTGTGTATTGAGCTGTACTGTATTGTACCCATTCTGCAATCTGTTAATAAAGTTTTCAATCAATCAAACGCAAAGGATATCGGTTGTCAAGCTGCTTTTGTATGTTGTAGTGTTGTTATGATACCAACATTTTGACTTTGATACAGATAGGAAAGGTAATGGAATATATTATTAGATGACAGAACATTGAAAATTCTTTATACAATTATTTAATTCATTATGAAATAGAAATTGCGTTTTTGGGTGGAACGTTTGTTGCAAGGAGCTAGGGAGGCGGGGACCGCTGCGTGTTACACACAACACGGAGAAATGTCCAAGCGTCTAGCTGCTTCGGTGCGTCGTTAACGTCGGAAGAAATTCCCCACTAAGCCCTAAATTCAGAGCAGAGCAGTATCCTAATGACTTTTATGCTTCAGTCGATAAGGTGTTTTGCGAATTCTGTCAACATACCGTGGGGACTGGACCCGCAAAAACACGTGCGAATATCACTTCAAAAAACCATGTCAGCCGGATTCCTCTCTCTCTTTTGCTCAAAATAAAAATGAATGGGCTTCATGGCTGGCTGATTTTTTTGCGTTGTCTGATTCTGAATGTATAACTTGCCTAAGCCGGTACCGTGACTTTGTTTTCGGGCGCTACTGTGATTGGACGTTTATGCGCCTTATAGTGTTGTCACGATACTGGAATTTCGACTTCGATACGATACCTTGAAAAGTATCGATATTTCGATACAAAAATAAATAAATATATATATATATATATATATATTTTTTTTTAACAAATTTAGCTTTTGTTGCTGGTTGATTCTCCTCAGCTTCGAGTCTGGTACTATAAGAGAAGATAAATATAACACTTTTAAAACCCTTTGTTTATCTTTAGATCACACATTTAAAAATAACTGTTCATCTCACTTCAATAATTTTTATTGCAAATGCAGAACATGGTATTTTCTCAAGCAGACAGATGTAAACACTGTAATCTGTGTTGCATGTACCTCACAAACTGAACAGTTAGTAACAGTTTTTATTTAAAGATAACGAGAGCAAGCGAGAGAGAGAGAGAGGTATCGGTAGATAGAGAGAGAGAGAGAGGTAGCGGTAGATAGATAGAGAGAGAGAGAGAGAGAGAGAGAGAGGTAGCGGTAGATGGAGAGAGAGAGAGAGAGAGAGAGAGAGAGGCTATGCTCGGAGCATTTTAGTAATGTTACATTTTCAACAAGATTGCTGCTATTTAAACACTTGGTGGAAACGGGGTAACGTTAACCTTATGCCGACTGTAGTATTGTATGACCTCGACATAACGTTTACACGTTAACGTTACTCCGTTTCCATGCAGTATTTATAACGGTGGCCAGCTAAGCTAAGGGAGCTAACTGCTAGCAGTAGCTAACGTTAGCTGGTAGCTGTAACGTTACAACGAATCAGCTGTTGATATTATGCGCCATCAGTAGACAACGTATCATGTATTAAACTAGAGTTAATGGTTTAATGCTTCAGTCACAGTGACGTTGAAAGAGCAGCTGTCACGAACCTCTTTAATTTCTTTATGGAGATCCGCGCTGGCACTGCTCTGTAACACCGCTTGTAAATAGCATTGGGGAAGCTTTAGCTTGTCCTTCGTTGTTTACTTCAAACCCGAAGTACCTCCAAACAGCACTTCTGCTGTTTTCTTTATCCACAAGCACAAGTTGCGGAGGCTCTGCATTTGCCATCATTTTCAGCTAAAAGCTCTTGTTTACAAATACAAACTGAAGACTGCTCTGTGAGGGGGAGGGCTGGACTCGGAGCAGGCGGAACAGCGCGTCAACAACTTGCTGTAGAACACTCGCCAGCTGGTACCGATACTGCAGAAAGTATCGGTATTTCGGGAAATGAGCATCGAAGCAGTTTTAAATATTCAGTATCGATATGTATCGATACTTCGATATTTTTGACAACACTAGCGCCTTATGTAATGTGGGACTATTAACAGCGCAGCTGTTTTGTAATCGTTACTCGTCTCGAGTAAATGATTTTTTCGGGTCGCACACACACATTATTATGGGCAAATACAAGGGAAATGCTCGCACTGTAGATCATATATATAATTATATATATAATTAGTAAACTGTCAGGGGCATTTTCTGCCCCCCTTAACTGATTTGAGGGCATTTTGTCCATTTTCAAGGGCATTTTGCCCCGAGCCCCCGTTAATTTCGAACCCTGTCTGGAACAATATACCGGATGAAATAAAAAACAGCAGGAGTATTTTTAAGTTTAAAAAGATGTTTAAAAAAAGGGTTCTAGAATCTTATAGTAAAATTTAACCTACAATCTTTTTTTCTTTTCTTTTTTTTCTACCATGAAACTCTGGTATTGCAGATGAATTTTTAATTTTTCCTATGTTGGCTTATGTTTTTTTCAGGAACGTTTTTTGTTGTTGATTGTTTGTTTGTTTGTTTGTTTTATCTTGCAAACTTTTTGTTCTTTTCTAGATAGTTTTTTGGTGATTTTTGATTTTTTATAAATTTTTTGTTATATTTTGAAAACGAACTTTTTTTTTATTTGTTTTGAATTAGGGGTAGGTTGCTCTATAAGCCTTCGGCTTCAAATCTATCCTTTTCGTTTGTTTATTTGTGAAAATGTTTGAAAGATTATTTGTTTGTTTGTTTGTTTGTTTGTAAACATTCGAAATAAAATAATTCATTCATTCATTCAAGTCTGAGCTCGGTGTGCCCGGCCACTTGCGGTTCTCACACGGACCTCGCGAGTGCCTGATTGTGGGTGTGTGCGCGCTGTGGAGCGTATTCGTCGTATGGGTGCGCGTACCGCACCGTGACGGCTGTACCGTAAATTCGCGGGACGAATACACGTACCGTTACACCCCTACCGGCCATTGGGGGCCGTCTAATCTCACGCTAAACGGCCAGCATTTCAAAACAGACTTGCATTGTGCGTGAGGCTGTTTTTGCTATCTGTCCATTCTCATTGTCAATTGAGACCATAAACCGTCCCTTCAAAATGGCTTAAAGAAATAATTTTCTCATCAATACGTTCTCATTTTATAGCCTCGTGAATATAAGCGTTATATGGGATTTGGACTAGTATATTTCCTGGAAGGCGAGATACAGGGCGCTAAGCTAATAACATTAAATCGAACGGCGTTTCGGCACTACAGAAGCTAGAGCTAAAAATGCACATTGTCGGTATTCATGGTCCACCATGAATGCATGAAAGGGGGGGGGGCGGGGGACGTCATTTCTGATTATCAATAACTGCGTTAGCCTCAGTAGCCACATTCGCTGATCGCCAGGTTGGCTATCAAAGCAAGGCCCGATCAACATGTAATTTACGTGAAAAAGATTTTACCGTGGGCCGGTTGGATCACAAAAAAAATTTCCCAGTTATCGATCGCCATCTGGTAGATCGATATGTCCATTGGCTGATGATATATTCCTTTACTGCATAGTGAATTCGGCGTCGCAAAAGGTATTCCAAGCTACATGTATAGATTCCAGCTAACAGTAAACTCCATTCAAAGTAAAAAGAAAAAAAGAAGGCACCGTTCTGCCACAGGGAACACTGCATTATCGAGACAGCGCCCCTACGAGGATCTGGCCGGTAATGCACTTTTCAGAATTCCAAGAGTGGGGTAAATCTGCAGTGCCGCTCGGTGACATTGAGTAGGTTATTAAAATGGAATAAAAGCCAAAACAACCTTGCCACGGACATGTCCGTGGTTGGCCCTCTACCGCTGGATTCGAAACACGGACATGTCCGTGGCCGGGCGGGAATGTGTTAAGCAGTACTGTATATTTGTATATCTTGTATCATAAATGTCTGGATGTAACAGTACTGTATATATCTACTCCAGTGCCATCTGACAGATTCGGCCATCAGACGTTGCTTGCGTGTAACAGAGATGTTATTTAGTTAGGCCTACTGGACATTTTCGTTAAACTAAACGTTTTTGAGGTTGTTAAATACACGCTTTTGATTTCTTTAAGTGGCGAGTGACGTTTTATTATAACATTAGTTGCAGTAAAATCATTATGCCTCATTTAAGTCATCCTGCGGAGCTAAAAGCTAAACGTCAGCCGCGCCGCCATTGTTGTTGTTGTAGAAAAGCTCTCGTCAACTCAAAATCAATGGCGGACAAAAGCCGAAGTAAAAAATGTATACGCGCTTGCCGATTGGTGGTAACAGCAGAGGCGGGTGCAAGCGGTGTGTGACGTAATTGGCAGAATCGACTGTCAATCAAAATTGAATTGGTTGAGACAATAGTATCTAGCTGCAGCCCAGCAGGTAGACCATGCTGGGAGAACTAGTATCTAGCTGCAGCCCTGCAGAACATACTGGGAGAGAGATAGTGCTATTTCTTGATGTTTCCTTTTTTTAAGTAAGTAAAGAGGCCTATGTTCATATCGGTGAGCACAATTTGTAACACAAATATACAGTAGTTTCATAAAAAACAAATTATTACAAAAAAAAAACAACAAAAAAAAATATTAAAAAAAAAAAAATGTTGCCACAAATATCGGAATCGGTATTGGCCGATTGTGTTAGTTGAACAATCGGTATCGGTGGCACATTTTCATATCGTGCATCCCTACAAACTGTTTGAAAAGAAGAAGTCCCAGAATTATAAATATTACTTCCCCATCAAAGCTAGAGGTATGGTTATGACACGCCAACAGAATGTCTCTTTACCTCAGGCTCTGACTGACACTAGCTCAAGCTTCACCTCAGCCTCTGACTGACACTAGCTCAAGCTTCACCTCAGGCTCTGACTGACACTAGCTCAAGCTTTACCTCAGGCTCTGACTGACTTGGTTGCTAGGTGCAGTTTCTAGCTGGGTGTTCTGATATGTTCTCCGGGGGCTGCAAAACGATTATTGGTTCCATGTGGATTTATTTCCATACAAATTGTTGGTTGGAAACTGATGGGCTATTACTAGGGGTGGAACGGTTCACAAAATCCACGGTTCCGTTCGTATCAAGGTTTTGGGGTCACGGTTTTCGCTTCGGTATATGTTTGTTTTTTATTTTTTTTTAAATGTACACTCCAAAAATACCATACATCAGCATAAGATATATAGTCTAAAAATAATCCAACTTTTCAGTTATTCTCAAGGACGTAGTCATGAAAAAACTGAAAGAATGAGGCAGTTTTACATCAGGCACATTATTTTGACAGTGACCGGTTAGAGCTAGGAGAGATTTTGGTACAGCAAGAGGGGAGGCATTTAAACATGTTTCTCATTTATTTGTTAAAAAGAAAAGTGTACAGCAGTTTGCCTTAAATAATGTTTGACACACAAAGACCGAACTGACTGAAAAATATAGGCAACATTTGTCAAAGTATTAACTTAGTGCAAACAAACAAAATAATTAAACCTTTCTATTTTTGTGGCCACATTATAGACAAAGGCCATCAACATAAAGTATGCATATGCTCAACCAGCACTAGACGTTATCAAAAAGGAAAAGTCACTGTTATTTAAAATAAATAAATCATGTGTACTGTAAATATATATTAACTTTTTAATTGCAGTGAAACATTATGAAGTATTCTCTTATGCCGCTTTTCACTGCATGGTACCTAATAGACTACTCACTTTTGCTTTTTCAGGGTATCTGCAGGTTTAGCCCAGTCAGATTTAAGGCTTTTTAAGACTTTTTAATGCCACTCAGAATTAAATTTAATACCAATTTCACAATAACAAAATGGCAAAAATCATGCAACGACACCAATTAGTTTAAGTTTAGGGACACGTTGGTCCAAAGATGTTTATTAAAACATAACTTGGAAACTTAAAAATCTTGAACTTAAAGGAGTAACTGGATTGGATGAATTTCAACAAAGGGGTGACCAAACATAAATAGCAAATATAGCTATACAAAATATACCAGGGGCCAAGCAGCAAGTGCAACAGCCACATTTCCGTCAGAACACATACTACCATAGGACTGATACCTGTACGAACACATGATTATCACCATAGGACTGATACCTGTCAGAACACATAACTATTACCACCCTCCCCAGGGTATCAAAAAAGTCAACCAACAAACAAGATTCTTGTGCCGGATCTCCTCTCTGGTAAACAAGAATACCCTGAAGACTCTGGCAGGAGCACTCATTCAAGGGTACTACAACTATGCTTGCACCTCATGGTACCTAAGCACCTCAAAGGCCCTAAAAACAAGATTACAAACATCACAAAACAAACTGGTCAGACTACTGCTTAACCTCACTCCTAAAACCCACTTTACCCCTGCCCACATTCAAAACCGCTCTTAAAGAGCACCTACGGGAGGCTGCAATTAGAAACTGGGCACCGTAAATGTCCAACCCCCCCCCCCCCCCCTCCTAATGTACAGTCTCCTCCCCATCATATGTATATATTTTCTGTTAGGATCTCTGGGTAACAGTACTGTATATTTGAATATGTCACAAATGTAACAGTACAGTTACTATGAATTGAAAATGGGGGACCCTGATGTAAACAAGACGAAAGTCTCTCTGGTCTGCATCCCCTTAACAATTGTGTGTATTGAGCCGTACTGTATTGTACCCATTCTGCAATCTGTTAATAAAGTTTTTCATTTATTCATCCAGTCGTTTTGTTTTTGTGGTTTGGTTGAATGAATGAAAACTTTGTTTAACAGATTGCAGAATGGGTACAATACAGTACGGCTCAATACACACAATTGTTAAGGGGATGCAGACCAGAGAAAGACGTTTGTCTTGTTTACATCAGGGTCCCCCATTTTCAATTCATAGTGACATTTATGGCATAGGGACATACAGGTATATAGTACTGTTACATTTGTGACATATACGATATGCAAATATACAGTACTGTTACCCATAGATCCTAACATACATATGATGGGAGGATACTGTACATTAGGAGGGGGTGGGTGGGAGGAAAAAATACAAAAAATACATAGTGGGTGACATCGAACATAAACACAAACGTGTCCTTGTTTACATCTGTGAATAGATTATTTTCAAGTTAAGACCTCAGCTTCAAGTGTTGGCGTGGAGCCGCATGTTATCCAGACTTCTGTTGGTGCAGATGTTATAGTCCTACCTGAGATGGCGGGGCCGAAAAGAAATTCGAAATAGTTTGCAGGCGCCGTTTTTGCAGAGCAGAGGTACGCTTAGCGCTGCTCAGCATGTGCGACTCGACTGCTCTTTTTTTGTTGTTGCAGCGGGCCTCGTAATGGTCTTTGACTGGGACCAACCATGGCGCAAACAGTGGATTGTCGAGCCAGTTCTCGTTAAATTGGCACTTTCCCATATTAACGAGTGCAAATGCTAAACTAAACGTAACATTATCGCTTCCGCTTCGCCTTGCTAACGTTAGCTAGACTCCACTGAAATTGTTCCCGGCCAACATAAGGACCCGTGTTGGTTCCGCCCCATTCCGGTCTGCGTGATGCTACAACGCGGCCAATAAAAACTCCCGACTTTATCTCCCGTTAACCGTTCTTCCCCAGATTTCATAATAAAACATGACATGGCATTTTATCTTTCCTTTCTATGGCATTTTTAAGACCTTTGAAAATGGATTTAAGAAATTTTTTTTTTTATCCACTTTTTCTCCCATTTTTCTATATTTTCTCCCATCCCAATTTCGTATCATCCAATTCAACCCTCCCCTGTCACGAACGCTGTTTCTTGCCTCCCACAAGCCGGCTGCAATGTGGACTAAGTCATACATAGCACAAGTCCCCTCCGGTACTTGAGGTAACAGCAGTCGCATCTTTTCACCTGCGCAGCTCGATCTCTCAGTGTCGAGGAGTAACGCGTGGGAGGCTCACGCTGCCCCCGACACTTCCTGATTCTACTGCGCAGGCGCACCAACCGACTTGTAGGAGTCGCTTGTTCACAACGTTCGATCCCCACCCTTCAGTTTTCCCTCCCCGTAATACGGCCAATGTGTATTACTGCGGACGACCAGCTAAACTGAAAACAATGTGGAGAGCTGGATTCGAACACGCGAATCCTAGCGTCTCCACACTGGTGGCGAGTGCCTTGCCCACTACACCACCTAGCCGCCCGGATTTAAGACATTTTAAGACAAACTAAGGCCTTAATTATTGATAAACCAATTTAAGACTTTTTAAGACTTTTTAAGGATCCGCGGACACCCTGTTTTTGAGCGTCTTGGTAGCCGTATTTGAAGTGACGTCACACGAGGAAGTAAATAGTCAACAGTAACACAGCGTTGGAACCTGGAGAAGCCCTGATATAATATAAATGAACAGCAAATAAATGTGAAGTTATGTTTGAACCTCTGTTGTCAAGCCTCGTCAATATACCCCCCCCCCCCCCACTAATGGAACTGGTGTCTAGGGCTGACGTTCGAAGCTTTTTTTGGCCGTAAAAGCTTCGGAGCCGAGATTCGGTTATAATTCGAAGCTTCGAGAAAAAATAAATAAATAAAAAAATTATAATTTTTTATTTTATCTTATGTTGTGGGCCATTTGACATCAGGGACATTATTTTGACAGTGACTGTTAGAGCTAGGAGAGATTTTGGTACAGCAAGAGGGGAGGCATTGCTGATTTAAACATGCTTCTCATTTATTTGGTAAAAAAAAAGGTTTACCTTTAATAATGTTTGGCACACAAACACCGAACAAACACCGAAATATAGGCAACATTGGTCAAAGTATTAACTCGTCAATATACGCCCGCCTTCCCCACTAATCGAACTGGTGTCGTGGAGTCACTTCTCTGAGCGTTTCCACGGTTAGCTTGCGGCTAACATTAGTAAGCTTGCAGCTAAAGTTAGTTAGCTCGTAGCTAACGTAACGTTATATAACCGAACAATACACACATGCCCTGAATGCGTACCGTTCGGTACGACCTCCACGGTTCGGGGCATGTGTGTATTGTTCGGTACACGGTTCGAATGCGTACCGTTCCACCCCTAGCTATTACGGTACCTCTTCATTTCTAGCCTGGACATTACCCCCCAAACACATTTAACCTCTTAAGCCCTAGCCCTATTTTCTGAGAATCCGCCTAAAAATACATACCTAAGTAAATGGAAGATTGCTCCACTTCTACAAGGCCCATTTGCATGTTCTTGGCATCTAGGGACATCCATGGATCTCAGGGAATGTATTCCCAGTGTCATAAATATTGTGTCAGTTACTAGGGCTTGAGTAAATTCAGGGCTGTACGCTAAGCTTTTTCACTAGGGGCACACAAAAAATATTTTTTAGGGGCACATTTTTAAATAACTATTTTACCATTATTAAAAAAATATGTTCCTCCTGCCTCATTACTGTGGTCCTTTTATTTAACATTTAAGTGAGTTTGTTTTCAGGTTTGTATCTTTTATAATGAACCAACTGAGTGTGTAAATCACTAATAGAACAAAAACAACAAACTGTGTGTGTGTGTTAGTGGTCTGCAAGGGCCTTGAAATGAAGCCCGTACCCAGCCCGAGCCCGTGAACTTCAGGCCCTGCCCGAAAATAAGCCCGACTGTAAATAATATTTTAGGCCCTAGCCCGCGTGAAAACCAGATTTTTATTTTTATTATTATTATTTTTTTTTTTTTTTAAATATTCGAAACACGGTTTTATATGAACTTAATAAATAAACAAAAACAAAAATGTTCAATAGGTCTACCTAAATAACAGATAGTGAAAACGAAAGAAACATTAATATATATATTATAACATATAGCCAAAAATTATTTAATTTTTTTGTTTTAAATATTCTAAACACTGTTTATATATTAACTTAATAAATAAACAAACACGAAAATGTTCAATAGGTCTAACTAAATAACACATATGCTGAAAACTAACAACCATTATATAGCCTTTTTTCGCAAATTCTATTTCCCAGCGAGTCAGCCTCGTAAAACTCGTAATTTGAAGGCTATATGGAATCTTCTTTGACACACACACACACACACACACACACACACACACACACACACGAGGCAATAGCCTACTCAGTCACTGTACAAACAAACAGAAAACATAAATCAGATTTCGAGCAGAGCAACATTTATATAATGAAAGCGCAACAGAACAGGGCAGCAGCGACGTCACCCCACACACCAGCAAATAATAATAATCAAACTCACCACTTCGCTGTGTTGATGTCAGCAAGGCGTTGAACAACGTTAACAACGTTAACACCCAAGAACAAATTAAAACATTCGCCAACTGGCTATATTCCAACTTCAACCTATGCCGCTTCGGTCTGGTTAATTTGTTCATCATCCACCTGAGCCGCGCGCTCCCCTCGAGTTATCCCTGCAGGCTGCGGAGGGAGACATCCAAATGTTTCCAAAAATGCAACTTTCCCTTGACTATTTTATCTGTTAACCTATACATCTTGACTCCTCAGACACGAGGCTTTCACGCTCTGATGACAGCACTACGTTACGCGAAAATGAAACAGAAACTTAAGGTTATCCTATAACCCTAGTTATATGAGTATAGCGAGCAAAAAAAAAAAAAAAAAAAAAGACGCAATAAAAAAAAAAAAATTTAAAAGAGGGCACTGCCCGGCCCGGCCGAGCCCGAATTATTTATTTAAAAACAAAGCCCTACCCAGCCCGAACCCGTCGGGTCGGGTAGGGCCCCGTCGGGCTTGGGCAAGGTTGCAGCGCACTAGTGTGTGTGTGTGTGTGCGCGCGCTTGTGTAGTGCTCCTTGAATGAGATCACCACAACACACACACCATTGCATTAATCAGGAGGACAAGAAACTCTGCATTCATTTGTTTCACAATGAAAAGTGCTTTAGAAATCAAATGAATTATTATTGTAAATAACCCCATGAAAGGTTTATTATTTGTATGGGTAATTACCTGCTTCATATTTGTGATGTTACTGGTTTCAGTGTGTGCCTAAAGTGATCAATGTGTTGGGCCGTTTATAGAGATCTATGCCAATTAATGTTTATGTATATCCGGGACTTTTTTTAATAAGAATTGAGAGGTATTTGTATATGTGACCTTTATTTTGAAAACCATGTTGCGACGCAACCTTATTTACATTTGCGCTTTTGACAGTGAAATGTTCAGTCCAACTTAGCTCGAAGGAAAGACTAATCAAAAAGGTTTAATTGACCCGTATGAAGCTCTTACGGTAGGACTTTGATTGTTTATAGAAGTGGAATGTAATACTATGCTAAACGAGAAATAAACAGTGATTTTACCAGCAGTAAAGTTGCAAGCCACTTTCATTTCATATACGGTGAACCGTGACAATTATTAGTATTATCTTATTTACATATTGTCTCATTATTAGATAGATAGATAGGTTGATATTTTATAAATTTAAGTAGACAGTATTTCACGTCTTAATAGTGGGCTACTACTACTCACCTAATGAACCTGAACGTTAGAAGTGTCCGTGTCCCCGTCAATCAATCATCACATCATCACGTCAATCATCATCATCTTATCATCTCTCCACATCGGACGTGGTTGTCATAAGATGGACTGATATCCACTCCGTTGTTCTTGCAGAGCAAAATTAGCGTATTAAATGTATTGAAAGGAGGTGCTTCTTTGGCGATGCAATAGCCCATATTGAAAGGAAGAGAGGCCACATTCAGTTTAGTTTTGCTAGGAATTATGGGATTTGGTGTTGGATGTATAGACTACGCAGATAGGGACATGGTCTTTAATCGCACGATAGACTACAAGTACCAAGTATATAGCGTGACCCAGATTCACTCCACATGCAAATCTTTTTTTTTCACTCAGGCTATCGGTGATCGCAGTAAGTTCATTCATTGCCGACAGATTCTTTCATAGCACCACGACATTGTGTCGCACTGTACAGCCTTGGTTGTAGGCTAATGTTTTTTTTTTTTTTTTTTTTTATGTATCCAATTTGTATGGATTAATTTAGGAGTGAAATGCGAATGAAGGGTTGAAATCACAACTCGCACAACGTTGCTCCCAAATAATATTTCCAACTCGCAACGGCCAAATTAAGGGGCAATTTGCGACCATATCATCGCAGTGTACAGCCATGAAATTGTGATGAACCAAAGAAGAATATCAATAAAATTTTCTCATCTTTGACGGTGAATAACACCATGCTAAAAATGACCGGACATGAAAAATTGCCACTGAGCTCATTCAGCACCTTCTTGAGATCACATGTACAAAAATTTAAGCAAATTAATAACGGGCAGATAATTAAACAGGAGATGTTGTAGATACAGTACTGAATTCTGCCATCTGGACACATGCAATTTTAAATCTGGATTTAGTATCACCAGGCGTGAATGAAATCTACTTAAAGTACAGTTACTTTTTTATAATGTAAATTTCTCCGCCATTTTCATCAGATTGCAATGCTGTTTTTGCTAGACGTTCACAGAAAGGTAGATACACGAACTGTGTTGTTTTATGGCAATAACGTTCAGGTTTGTGGGATATGATCCCGAAAAATAAAAAAGTCAATCTAGAAGTAAGATGATTGACGGGGGCTGGTGTGAGCTAGGAAGTGTCGTTTTTTTCTATTTATTTGAAAGCCCATCGAAAGTCCTGGTTCTCCTCTCCTCATAGGACTACAAACAAAATGGCGGCACCATTTCCTCACGTCAATCCTCGCCTTTATCGACTAGATTTCATACATTCTGTAGAGATGGATTTATGGCGTGATGTCATTGTCGGTCCGGTACCATATCGCTTGGGCTTAAGAGGTTAAACGTAATACAGAAGTTATTGCAACATAGAAGTAGCCTAAAATTCTGATTTATCCGATAAGTCTCCCCGTGAGAACACTGACTTTGTCAAAATGAACTTTTGACACCAAGTATAGCAGTTTAAATAGTTTTATAGCATTCCGATGGTAGCTAATGAACTGATTATCTAAACTATATAATCATAACCAGCTAATGTGTTTTTAACCATCATAACCAGAAAATGCTGTGTTGATAGGTGTTGATGGGCGCAATGCCAATGAGAACATAAAGGCTAAATTCAAAAGTAGAGTTTGGCTAAAAGCAGGATACAGTTGTAGATGTGGCCGGTGTGATGTTGTGTTTAAAGTCGATTCGACCCCTGTTAAGGGATCGCCCTGAGTGGGAGTTGAACCCCGGACGCCGGCGTCGCGGGCGGCATCACAGACCACTAAGCAAGAAGTGAATTCACTTCTTGCTTCCGGGTCTGGATGCCTCTGGGGAGTGAGTTTACTTGCAGTACCGCTTACCATCCACAGCCACGTCACTACTTGTACCCGTGACTGTGGATATACTGCGGTACCTCCGTTACACTCACCCCCCTAAACTCACTCCACCCAGGGCATCCGGGTCTAACGGCACCACATGTGGCCGGTGTGATCTTGTCTGCGTTGTGTTTAAAGTCGATTCGACCCCTGTTAAGGGATCGCCCTGAGTGGGAGTTGAACCCCGGACGCTGGCGTCGCGGGCGGCATCACAGACCACTAAGCAAGAAGTGAATTCACTTCTTGCTTCCGGGTCTGGATGCCTCTGGGGAGTGAGTTTACTTGCAGTACCGCTTACCATCCACAGCCACGCCACTACTTGTACCCGTGACTGTGGATATACTGCGGTACCTCCGTTACATAGACATAGAATAGATATGGCACAGTGGTGTAGTGGTTAACACTGTTGCCTCACAGCTAGAAGGTCCTAGGTTTTATTCCCGCTTGAGGACCAGGTTGCCGCTTTGCCAGGTACCAAGGTGAGGTATCTCCCGGGCCTTTCTGTGTAGAGTTTGAATGTTCTCCCCGTGCTTGCAAGGGTTTTCCCTCCCAATAAGATAAATGGAAAAACATGCAGAACAGATCGCTAACGCCCCCCCTGACGAAGACGGACAGGAGACACGCCGCAGCCCGTGTCTGATCCCAGCTGCCCTTGGGGGTGAAGGACGACGGAATGGGTCAAGTGCAGAGACATTTCATCTGTGACCCAGTGCATGTGTTCCTGTGTGTCGCCCATCTCGCATGCGTGTGTGTTAACCACTTAACTCATTCCCCGACAACAACATTTATATACGTGATTGGCTGACAACCATTGAACGCCAACCACATATATATACGTTATTTGGTCCGTTTTCCTTTTCCCCTGATTTTAATAATAATATTAATGTCACAGACCTGTATGTTGCCGTTAAAAGGCATACTGGGACGCCGAGGGTGCAGTACCGGCCAGATCCTGCCAGGTGGCAGTATCGAGAGTGCAGTAAACCCTGTTACAGACCGGGTGTTACGTTTAAACTGCTCCGGGCGCAGTTTTTTAGTACAGGGAAGCATAGAGATTCACTTGGTCGCATTGAAAACGGGTCCGGGCCCCTCGATGCATGTGTTGTGCCGTATTATGTCATGGACCAGATGAATATCAGATGGACCAGATGGCGATCAAACAATTGGAATATTCTTTTTGGATTACCCCCGACCTCAGGTAAGGACTATCTGACGTCAATTCCAGCTTGATCCTGCAAAGTTTTCATTCCGATCCAGCTGATCGGCGTGTGTGGTGTTCATAACGAATGCCGTTACTGGCAATCAAAGTATCAGAAACGACCCCCCCCGTCCCTTTCATGCATTCATGATGAAACATAATACCTATTATATACAGTTGATTTGGAAATAGTAGCGTGTCCAGGGATGAAACGCCAATGCTTTTAGTAGAATTCACGTTGCGCCCTTTATCTCAGCCTCCCAGGAATTAGCACAGATCATTCTGAAACTATACTTATATTCACCACGGGATAACACGCAAACGTATTCATGAAAAAATTCATTCTTTTTTGCATCTTGGACAGAAGATAGTTACTGTCAAATGACCATAGTATTGTATCCATAGCTATAATATAGATATAGCTCTACAAACAAGGTGACGCACTCCTATCTTTTAAAGCGTGGCCTAGCTAGAACAGGATGAGGCCAATAGCTGGCAGTCAATGTGTTAACACTTTGGGTGCCACGCCAAGGTTTCCGTTAGAAAAAATTGTTGCCGGTCTCAGTGTCCGGTAGATTTCAATCTACCGGACAAATGGGATCAATTCCGGTCAGAGTTTATTGAGCTTAAAAACAATTGATAGGCAGGCTATATAAAGAATGACATCCTCAAGGCATGTAGATTTATAATATTTTAACTTAAAACTAGGCTACTTTTGCGTATATACAGTCATTAATATATTCCAAATAAAATAAATCCCTCAAGACTCCGTGCTGCTGCCGACTTGAGGTGTCGGTGGGCAGTCTGCCCGACATTAATAAACAGCAGTCTGTTATAATCACATTTTTATGAGCTAACAAATTCCGTTATATTGGACATTTGTATTAATTATATCAAGCGAAGAACTGAGAAATTTGGCAGAGAGAGACGGCAACATTATCGTGGGTTTGCGTGATGACTATCTCCACCTCCCAACGACTTGGTGCTGGATTCGCGAGAGCATGCAGCTGCAGAGCCGCAGAGCCAGCGGTGTTTTCAGGTCCGGTCTGGGGACCTCTCAGCAGCGCCCCCCACCCAACAGCTGAATTGCCAATGGCTGAATTGGAGTATTGCACTGTGCGGGCATAGCTCTGTGGGCTCTGCGGCTCTGCAGCTGCATGCTCTCGCAAAACCAGCACCAAGCTCCCGCTGACACATCGTTGTCATTATCAGACCTGCTTGGTGAAGCAACGATGAAACAAATGTAATGATTGTTTCGTTCATCTCATAGGCTATTTAATTTTAGCCTATTTTAATACAATTCAAATTATCTAATTGTGCTTAAGAGGGAATTATTTGGACATTATGACCGGAGACGGAGAGATTAAATATGTCGGACTTCAACAGATTTTGCCGGTCAAAAACCGGTAATTACCGGACAACGGAAACCCTGTGCCACGCCTCTTCCGAGAAGTTATCGCCTCATGCCAACCATTAGACCAATTATATATGTGACCCGGTACAATGGTAGCATATTAATCACACTGGATACGCTGTTTACAGGGACTACAGACTATGGCTGTAGCTGTCTTTATTGCCATAACAACGAACCCGGAAGCGGGCTGAGCTGTCACCTTAAGAAGTGCTCGCCCTCCCCCTAGAGGGCAGGAATAGGAATGGTGAGGTCGTAACACACCAACAGCCACATACATCACAAGACCCATGTAATCGATCACCTTGTTTGTAGAGCTATAACCAGGGAACAAAATAAGCACACGCCATTGGCTTGTAGATTTAATGTTTGGCGACTAGAAATTAAGATCTGCCCGCCACCTGGCGGCTAACAAAATCCACTGCATCAGCGGGAGCTTGGTGCTGGATTGTGCGAGAAGCATGCAGCTGCAGAGCCACAGAGCAGCAGTGTTTTCAGCTCCGGTCTGGGGACCGCTCAGCAGCGCCCCCCACCCAACAGCTGAATTGCCAATGGCTGAATTAGAGTACTGCACCGTGCGGGCACCGCTGGTGGGTTCTGTGGCTCTGCAGCTGGATGCTTCTCGCAGAATCCAGCACCAAGCTCCCGCTGACAACATCGTTGTCATTCCTGCTTGGTGAAGCAACGATGAAACAAATGTAATGATTGTTTCGTTCATCGCATAGGCTATTTAATTTTAGCCTATTTTAATACAATTCAAATAATCAAATTGTGCTTAGAGGGAATTATTTTCACCGGACATTATGACCGGAGACATTTAAATGTTCGGACTTCAACAGACTTCAACTTTTTTCTCACAACGGGTCAAGTGCATCTAACATGCTTTGCACCGTCGCCATTCCTTTATGCCCACATCGCCCGAAATGAAGGTTACGTTATCAGAGGCAGAGCAGAGCCATAGAGAACAGTGTGGACTGAGGAAAGGGAAATGGGGGGGGGGGGGGGGGGGGTGCGTGCGTTTGGAAAGACGATGAAGTCAGTCAGGAGTATAGTAAACTGAGGATTACTGAGGATGGACAGATAATGTTGATAATTTATTCAAATATAAAAAAGTTTCGAGAGGAGTGGAAGTTTGAAGACAGACTAGACTACAATATGATGCGGGGGTGGTGAGTTGAAACAGTGTGTGTGATTGATTGAAAAGTTTATTAACAGATTGCAGAATGGGTACAGTACAGCTCAATACATACAATTGTTAAGGGGATGCAGACCAGAGAAAGACTTGTCTTGTTTACATCAGGGTCCCCCATTTTCAATTCATCATAACATAATATGATGTGTCCCGACCCCACTTCTATGTTTCAATAAATTATTTGCATTTAAAACTATTAACACTGACTCATTCCTTCAGTCCACTCAAAATTATGCTAATATTCCTTATGTTGTTTATGATAGTAATTGAAAATAGCATATGAGAGTATTATAGTAATAATAATAACACATTGCGATTGTTACAAAGGGTCAGATTAAACCGAATATATATATTTATCGTTTGATATCCCTTGTATATTATTTGTATATATACACGGAATATCCCTTTACCTGCGTACAAACCAGAGTAATATGCGCTCTCCTATTGGACACCCCCCCCCCCAGGCTCCAGGCAGTCTCGTACTCAGACAGGTGCAGTGGGCGAGTTTGGGGCATGTTACAACATGCCTTTGGCAGTGTAGTGATTCAGGACCAGAGTGACCAGGTTGGAACTAGATTGTCACTTACGTATAAATACGGCGCAGGTGTAAACAGCAGTAGTTCACTTAGTTCAAGTTCAGTGTCCAAGCCTTCACCACGAGTCAACGTGCAGTGAAGTGAGCAACTTTGCCTCTAAATAGAGCCTTGAGAACCGCGTGCGAATAGATTGCTAAAGTGTCAGAGTTTAACGCAGTACCGTTGAGTTCGACTTATTCTAATGTGAAGTAATAGTCTATCATTTATAGTGTATCGTGCGGCTACCGTTCTTCAGTGACCAGCATTACCACTGGTTCGTCGTGTATATAGCTAGTGCACTTATCCAGGCTGGGCGGCCTAAACTCGTGCCCCCACCCGAGGAGTCCTAGACGAGAACCGTTGGATATGTACACCGGAGAACCTACACCGGCGACTGCAGAACCATTTCTGGTTGGATTATATTGCTTTGGTACCGTGACTGCTGGAGCAGAGAACCGTCGACCCCACTGTCGTTTGGGATCTACCCCCCGTGAGGATCATCACTCGAGCCCGCCTCTAGGAAGAGGCTGGCTAGCTGTCTTCCATGCTGTCGAGCATACTGGATTATAGCTGTTGCTTTGTCTACTGATCAAGGGAGTACATGCACTGGCTACTGTATCTGGAACCTCGTTGTTCCTCGTTGACCCAGACTTTGTACCCGAACATTCCTCTACCCCTGCCGGCCTTACACCCGGAGGGAACCCCCCAGTGTCTCCAGCTGGTACTAGTGTGCCCTATGTAATTGCTATACCACAGGTGGCGTCAGTTTAGACCCATCCTAGTATTCATACTATTCTCATTGACTTACGCTCTTGACTTACTTTACGTGTGTTCTTCGCCATACAAGCGCGAGCATAATTCTCAATCTGTAACCTAATGTTGCTTGATAATAATAAATACCCTCTAAATAGTACTTTATGTGTCATTGCCGTATTCTTGTGTGGGTGTTCAC
Organism: Notolepis coatsorum; assembly: GCF_963971535.1. Lineage (NCBI taxonomy): Eukaryota > Metazoa > Chordata > Actinopteri > Aulopiformes > Paralepididae > Notolepis > Notolepis coatsorum. The sequence goes on along the minus strand of NC_140178.1, from coordinate 64,145,229 downwards.
CATATATATTCATGTACTGTATGGCCAGTAATTAAAGTACATAACTAGTAGTGGTTTAATATATCACAATCTTTAATACAGTCAGGGAATTGTACCCCTCAGTTACAGCGATATACTAAAAAGCTATTTATAATTTTTGGCTGGTAAAAATTCTGCCTGGCTGGTAGTTTTTAAAATCTACCAGCCAAATGGCTGGTAAGTCAAAAAGTTAAGTTTGTTCCCTGGCTATAACCATATTCTATATTATAGCTATGGATACAGTAGTATAGTCATTTGAGTTTCTTCCAGTCAAAATGCAAAAAAAATTAAAAATGTCCATCCATACGTTCCCGTGTTATACCGTGGTGAATATAAGTATGGTTTTAGAGCGGTCTATCGTAATCCATGAAATGCTGAGTTATAGTCCTACACGTCGATTACATTGTAAACGCTAGCGTTCCTCGCCTGAACCCGCTATTGTTCCGGATTCAAATCCACATTATCGGTATTATGTTCCATCATGAATGCATGAAAGGCAGGGACCGAAACTAAAGCCCGCCGCCCGCCAGGGGCGATCAGTTTTTACATTTGGCGCTTGACACTTAGAGGGCTGCCCGCCGTGTGGCGTGTAATCAATCAAGTTCATAACGATACTCTTATTTTGAAAATCTGTGCGGGTCTCATTTCCGCCCCAAGCGCATCTCCAGTCATAATATCGATGGCTCCGTCAGTTAGCAACAATTAGGTTCGTATGATACTCTTATTTTGAAAAAAAAACGTGGCAACGAGTCATATCCGCCCAGCCCTGCAGCGGGATACTATTGGCTAAGGGCTTCTGCTCGCAGTGCTCATGTCAACACAGGCAGTCTGCTCTAGTCTAGACCGGACCTCCATGAGCTACCGTTACTGTTTAAACAATGACCCAGTCAACTATTCACTTTTAGTTTAATACATGACGAGGCATTGTCTAACGGTATCTAGCTGGCTAGCTACTGATATCAACAAATGCTCCAGCAATAGTCTACTCGAGTGCATAATACCTCCGTTCCCTCGTTAGCTAGCTCGCGTTAGCTAGCTCACGTTAGATCGATCTGTCCCAGTAAACTAAATTGTCTTAACGTTATCTACCGGGCTAGCAGTAGCTACAGATAGCTCCTGATATCAATGTCTTATAACATTGATTGAATGCGTATTCTAGCTGAGGGCATGTTGAATGTGATTTGACAAATGAACCGTAACGTTATAAATAGGGTCCAGCTGCATCGCCGGAGAATCCTTGCATGCTGAATGTAGGGTCTAGCTGAATATAGGGTCTAGCTGCAGGGCCGGAGAATCCTTGCTGGAGCTGGAGGCTACTCAAGTATACACACAGACAGTGGAGCTGTTTGCAGATAGCAAGCATTTTGACTTATTGCGTGGTGGCGATGTCTCGCAGATAATACAACTACAAGTATGATTATATAATATATATTTTATTTAAAAAAAAAATTTATATAAAATATATATATATATTTTTTTTAATCAAATTTTTTTTGGCAGGTAAGAAATATGCTTGGCGGGTAGACTCTTCCCATCTACCCGACACTGGCAGGTGAGTCAAAAAGTTAATTTCGCTCCCTGATGAAAGGTGGGGGGGGGGGGGGGGTCGTTTCTGATTATTCAAGTGTCAGTAACGACATTCGCATTGAACACTAATAACGGTTACCAGCCCGATCGCTATGAAAGCATTGCAGGATCAAGCTAGAATTGACGTCAAATCGCTCTTAGCTTTGGCCGAAAGTAATCCAAAAAGAATATTCCAATTTCTTGATCGCCATCTGGTAGATCCAATCCCCATTTGCTCAATGTTATAAATGACCATAACATACGGATCAAGCATCTTCGTTTTTTGGCACTGACCGGTGGGGTGCACAGAAACGAGAATTCTCGTTTTTGGCAATTAATGTGTCAGCAGGAGGGGGCGCTGATCCGCCTTCAGCGCCAGGTCTTTATTCAATGGATATAGTTTTAGACTGCAACATTTGCGAGTGCTTAAAATATATCTTATATTATATCTATGGGTCTAATAACGCCATCGACTGTCAGTGAGTTGCTTCCAGTCAACATGCCCAAAACAGATTGTTTTTTATTCCGTACATTTCCATTTTATACCGTTTTGAATAGAGTATGGTTTGGGTGCTTTTGAGTAATTCCAGGAAAAAGACGAGAAAAAGGCATTTGACTTTAATCCAGTCATCACCTTGTAATTTTTCGGCTGATTATCGAATCATCCTGAAATCAACGCTAGATTATCATTATTATATCTCGTCGTGCATACATGAAATGACCGTGTTTTCGTCACCACAAAAGCCCTGTTGCTTTTTGAAAAACAGGGCTTTTGAGATGATGAAATCACTGCGCCCAGGCAGCAGTGGTTTGGCAAGAAGAAAATTCAGAGTATATATCTGCTTAGAAAACGAAAATGTAAATTTTTGTATTCTCCACATGGTAAATACACAGGTCACAACATATTTACAGGAAAGTTTGAGTTGTATTTGGAGTGTATTCCTTGACCGTAGGCTACACTGGCACACCTACTTCCAGTGAATGACGCTAAGCTAGGCTAACGGCGTGGCGGTTCCTTAAGCCTAATGCATGCACAGAAGAAAAGGGTATACATCTGATTGTCTAACTCCAGGGTAGATAAGATGGCAAATAAGCTAATTTCCCAAAAAGTTGGTGTGTTCCTTTAAAAGGCTAAGCATGGTCAATAGTGAAACCGGTTAATGGACTCAACCCACCTTGCAGATACTGAAGGTACATCGTCCAGACTCGTCCCCAGCTTCATCTTTTTCCTCTTCTTCTTTTTTAACGGCAGCAAAACAGATTCTACTCCCCGCTTCTTCCCATTTGAATCGTTCTGCATCGGAACGGGCTTGGGCACCTGTGGCTGCACAGCCTGGGGTTTGGACTGGACCAGCTGGGGCTGTTGTTGGGACCTTGGTTGAGACTGCTCCGGAGCCGGTTTAGAGGGGGACGTCAGATTCCAGAGCCCGCCCTGACACCAGTCCTCTTCCTGGGGTGGGGCCTCCAGATGAGATTGGACACATTCCCTTTCCTTTGTCAACTCCTTATCATCCCTCTTCCTCTTCTTCTTCCTCCTCTTCCGCTTCTTCTCACTGGCCGATTCAACCACGTTGACCAGCTGTGTGGGAGTAACAGGGATTGCGACGGGCTCCGTGTCACCTTCCATGTCAGAATAACGGCGCTTTTTGTTCTTCTTCTTCTTCTTCTTATTTTGGTTGTCTGGTATGTGCGTTCGAGGGCTGTTGGGACCCAGCTCTGGGAGACTGGGATCGCTGGAAGACCTGGGGTTCTTTGGAGAAGGACTGTGCAGTCCGTTGGTTTTGAGAGAGGGGCTCAAGTTTGGCTTCTGAGGACTCTGCTGTTTGAAGGGTCGGCCTAGGTGGACATGGGCTGCAGGTGTATATTGCGAATGGAATGGACCAGCTCTGGGGGAAAAGATCAAGAGAATACAACAGCAAAACATAAGAATGTGTCGAATTGTCTGCCAAACAAGAGTAAGACCCTTTCAGTATTAATTCTTAGCTAAACAGTGGCTAAACGGGGCTGCAAAATGGCTATTTTGATAGTACCGGTAGATTAACGCGATTAATCAAATTTCTTTTTTTAAAGAACCTACATTTTATAGAAAAAACAATTCCTCGTCTTGTACAAGATTAACATAAAAACCTGTTCCACCCCACGGGGACGGTACCGACCCCTTTTGACATTATTATCATATATTAATATTTTTATAAAGATGCAAAATAATTTGTGATTTTAAAATCAACCGTTTTCAAGTATTATTATCACTACTATGTCACAAATACATGTAGAATGTAAAACGTTAGGTTGGCAATAGTTTAGCAATAGGTTAAAAGTGTATTTATATCATTTTAAGTTTTTATTTTCCAATCGTTTTTTGACCCGGAAACGGAAATGGAAATGTTGAACCATGGGAATTGGAATCTTTTTGTGGCCATTTTGAAGAGGACATCGCTAGCTATCGTTCAGTGTTGGAATTTCTCCGTTCTACACTTCCTGTGGTCCACTATGGTGGTTCAAAGTTCAGCGTTCTGAATGAATAATATCAATAATTGTTATGATTCGCGATAATAAGCTACAAAAGGTAACGTTTTTGACAAATATTGAAACGCAGTCAGTTTCTCCACACTATTGTAATCATGTAGGAAGAATTAGATCTGAAATTAGTTACAAAATGGTTATACTGTGGGGGAAATAAAATAGTACAGTCGTTTACAGTAAATATCAGTATCTGTTATTATGCAAGCCTGGTGATACTATATCCAAATTGAACTCGGCCATTTGAAAGATACTATATGTATATATATATATAAATGTGCAAATTGGCTATAATAAGGTAATGTATAAGCATATATTCTATATTCTATAATAATATTTCAAATTGCATTGGTCCGGATGGGAGAATTCAGTACTGTATATACAAAACCTTCAATTTGATCATCTTCCCTTTATTAATTTCCTTAGATCTTTTGTACACATGATCTCAAGAGGGTACTGAATGATTTTTTAAGTTTGGTCATTATTATCATGGTTTTATTCACTGTCAAAGATGAAAAGAAAAATCATAATTCATATTTTCCTTTGTTTCATCACAATTTAAGCAAGCCTAGTAATAGACACAATATTTCTGACACTGAGAATACATTCATTGAGGTCCATAGATGTTCCAATCGTTTTTTGACCCGGAAACGGAAATGGAAATGTTGAACCATGGGAATTGGAATCTTTTTGCGGCCATTTTGAAGAGGACATCGCTAGCTATCGTTCAGTGTTGGAATTTCTCCGTTCTACACTTCCTGTGGTCCACTATGGTGGTTCAAAGTTCAGCGTTCTGAATGAATCATATCAATAATTGTTATGATTCGCGATAATAAACTACAAAAGGTAACGTTTTTGACAAATATTGAAACGCAGTCAGTTTCTCCACACTATTGTAATCATGTAGGAAGAATTAGATCTGAAATTAGTTACAAAATGGTTATACTGTGGGGGAAATAAAATAGTACAGTCGTTTACAGTAAATATCAGTATCTGTTATTATGCAAGCCTGGTGATACTATATCCAAATTGAACTCGGCCATTTGAAAGATACTATATGTATATATATATATAAATGTGCAAATTGGCTATAATAAGGTAATGTATAAGCATATATTCTATATTCTATAATAATATTTCAAATTGCATTGGTCCGGATGGGAGAATACAAAACCTTCAATTTGATCATCTTCCCTTTATTAATTTCCTTAGATCTTTTGTACACATGATCTCAAGAGGGTACTGAATGATTTTTTAAGTTTGGTCATTATTATCATGGTTTTATTCACTGTCAAAGATGAAAAGAAAAATCATAATTCATATTTTCCTTTGTTTCATCACAATTTAAGCAAGCCTAGTAATAGACACAATATTTCTGACACTGAGAATACATTCATTGAGGTCCATAGATGTTCCTAGATACCAAGAATATGCAAATAGCCCTTGTAGAAGTGGAGCAATATTCCATTTACCTAGGTATACATTTTATGCAGATTTTCACCTGGGGTGGAACAGGTTAACAGGCTTTGCTATACATCAAATGGCTTCAACAACAGGCGATGGAGGTGCAGCATAACACAGACCCAACTAATCAATTGCCAACTATTTTTATAATGGATTAGTTGTGGCAACCCTACTAAATCAGAACATCCAGTGCATTTCTTGCCCCACAGGGCTGGTGTATTTCAAGATGCAATACTTAATTGCACTGCCAAGTTAATAATAATAATAATAATAATAGATTGGATTTTAAGAGAGAAGCGCCTTTCTCAGACTCAAGGACACTGTACAAGGAAAGGATGGAAAAAATAAGAAATAAAATTGAAAAAAATATAATAAAATACATAAAAGATCTGTGTATAGTAACAACAAGAAAAAACAAATAAGATAAGAGATAAAAAAATAAAAATAAAAAAGGAGGAAAGTTCTGTCCAATTGGATGAAGTGGTTGAAATTAACAAACAAACAAACAAAAAAAGTCAGGGGTGGGCTACTTGGGAGCGGGGCCGTGTTGCGTGAAGGCAAGTGTGAACAGGTGGGTTTTTAGCTTGGTTTTGAAGAGGTTGATGGTGTCAGAGCCTCGGATGAGGGGGGAGAGGGAGTTCCAGTCTGGGGGCAGCTGCAGCGAAAGCTCGCAAATGTAAGTTGTTAGCAATATCTTGGTGCGCTCGCAAAATGTAAGTAAAGGCTTCATACTTATTGTTCTAAAATACCAATTATTGAGAACACATTCATAAACTAGGGCTGGGCGATATGGCTTCTAAATGATATCACAAAATGTTTAGTCTCTATCACGATACATATCGCGATATATTTCCTCTAAAGCACTTAAAAATGCGTTATTTAACCCTTTGATGGATACAGTCACGCCAATATGATGATTATAATAGTCCCTGCAACATATGTCTGCATTAAACTAGGGCTGTCTTAAATACTTCGAAGTTTCGTTCGATGGGCATGGGATTAGAATATGAAAATAAAATTAGATTCGAATTTAATTTAAATTTTTTAGATTTATTTTTTATATAGTTTTTGGGTGCAAAATCAACTCTGCCTCTTTGTTAACTACAACAAGCAATGCCGTTTGTTATTTAAGACGAGGTCGGACTCGGCACTGACAGATGTGTTCATTGTGCTGCTTTTATAAAGCCTCAAATGACTGCTTCAGGGATTAAAGCAAAAAAAAATCTCCTGACTGAACTTTTTTTCAGGCCAAGTCATTCTTATTTTAACCTCCACTGTTTTTTTTTTTTATAGTGTTAGCGTTTTAAGGGAGCCTACTTGTTTCGGTTTTGTCGATAATCCAATGTACAGTTAACCCCCCCTCCCACCCAACACCGCCCCCCCCCCCACCCAACCACCTCCAATGTACAGTCCCCCCCCCTCCACCCAACCTCCTCCAATGTACAGTTTCTTCGTCAAATGTATATACTCTTTTTTAGACTCTTATTGTATCACAAATAAGGCTGTCAAAGTTAACGCGGTATTAACGCATTATCGTCCGATTCTATTAACGCCACTATTTTTTTTTTAACTCAAGATTAACTTTTTCAACACTCAGGTGTATGAAACTCTCATTGATACTATGTTTGTTTCTGACTCAAAGTGTGTGTGTGTGAGAGAGAGAGAGAGAGAGAGAGCGAGAGAGAGAGCGAGCGAGAGCGAGAGCGAGAGCGAGAGCGAGAGAGAGAGAGGGGGGGTGAGAGAGATGAGGAAAGTGGCAAGAGAGAAAGAGAGCTGGGAGAGTTCTCAGCCCTTGTGGGTTAATGTAACAAGTTCCTAACGTTTTCTTTCCCCTATTATTTCATGCACTTTATTCATTGTTTTAAATTATTATTTTCTTTCAAGTTATTTTGTGCATCACTCTGTTTTGAATTTGATGCAAATTTGCAATGCATGAGGGTCATCCTTTTGTGTTAAATGGCTGCATAAAGCAAGCATTTGTTGACTCTCATGTTGATAAGAGTATTAAAACTTGAACAATATCAGTTTATGGTAAAAAAAAGAAAAGAAAATGCGATTAAATTGCGATTAATCGCGAGTTAACTATGGACAATCATGCGATTAATCGAGTTAAATATTTTAATCGATTGACAGCAGTAATCGCAAACAATACTGTATTTGTAAATCTGGTATGTCATAAATGTATAGATGTATAGATGTAGCAGTTAGGGATGCCCCGATCACGTTTTTTGCCACCAATCGCCTTGAGCCATATCGGCCGATACCGATCCGATCGATTGTTTTTGATAAAAAATACATTTATATATTTATTTTTTTATATATAAAATATATATATTATATAATCATACTTGTAGTTGTATTATCTGCGAGACATCGCCACCACACAACAAGTCAAAATGCTCGCTATCTGCAAACAGCTCCACTGTCTGTGTGTATACTCGAGTAGCCTCCAGCTCCAGCCAGGATTCTCCGGCGCTGCAGCTGGACCCTATACTCTGGTCAAATCATATTCAGCATGCCCTCATGCGATGGAAGCCAGGGGCTCGAATATGCATCGAATCAATGTTATAAGACATTGATATCAGGAGCTATCTGTAGCTACTGCTAGCCGGCTAGATAACGTTAAGACAACGCCTCAGTGGCGAGCTCCCGTAGCTCACCGCGTATCTCGGCGCTATTTAGGCGTCGGGGACAACCGTGCTCGTCACGGATCTGGGGTACACGAGTTCGACTCCCGGACTCGCCGTATTTTCTCAGAGTGTCTTCCCCTACTCTACATCCTATTCAACCTGTTTCTGTCGGTCACTGCTTGACCAGAAAAAGCGATAAACGCTAAAAAATGAAGTTTAAAAAAAAAAGAGACAACGCCTCAGTGAACTATTTAGTTACTTTACTGGGACATTTCGTAGTGAGCTAACATGAGCTAACGTGAGCCAACGTGAGCTAACGGAGGTATCATACACTAGTACTAGACTATTGCTGGAGCATTTGTTGATATCAGGAGCTATCAGTAGCTAGCCGGCTAGATACCGTTAGACAATGCCTCATCATGTATTAAACTAAAAGTTAATAGTTGACTGGGTCATTTTGTAACGGTAGCTAACGTTAGCTCAAGGAGGTCCCACTAGACTAGACCCATGTTTACACGGGTGCGGGAGGGGCTGGCGGAGGAGAGACACCGCAGCTCTGTGTGTAGCTCTGTGTGCCTGAGAGAGTCAGCGAGTGAGATCTCCGCTAAGAATTGGATCATGTTTTTCGATCGGTTTTCACGATCTGTGAAAATAAAGCATTATCGGAATTCACCAATCTCATATTTATACTGAATATCGGCCGATACCGATCGCTGGCCGATCGATCGGGGCATCCCTAGTAGCAGTATTGTCTATCTGTATGTCATATGTTATGATGAATTGAAAATGGGGGACCCTGATGTAAACAAGACGAAAGTCTCTCTCTGGTCTGCATCCCCTTGACAATTGTGTGTATTGAGCTGTACTGTATTGTACCCATTCTGCAATCTGTTAATAACAATCAATCAATCAATCTTTAACAGATTGCAGAATGGGTACAATACAGTACAGCTCAATACACACAATTGTTAAGGGGATGCAGACCAGAGAAATACGTTCGTCTTGTTTACATCAGGGTCCCCCATTTTCAATTCATAGTGACATTTATGATATAGGGACATACATGATATACTACAGGTATATAGTAATGTTACATTTGTGACATATACGATATGCAAATATACAGTACTGTTACCCATAGATCCTAACAGAGATTATACATATGATGGGGAGGAGACTGTACATTAGGAGGGGGTGGGCGGGTGGGAGAAAATACAATACTGTTACCCATAGATCCTAACAGAGATTATATACATATGGGGAGGAGACTGTACATTAGGAGGGGGTACTGTGAAGTAACACGACAATGACAAATGTGTTGTTTCTGTTTTTCTTTTTGACATAGTTGCGGCACACGGAACAAGTTAACAACTCACCACTACAGACAGCCCCCAGTAGCCTAGGCCCTAGCCAGTCTCTTCAAACGTCCTCTCGAAACTCTCTTTTATTAGGTGGTGCCGCTTATCCTTTTCGTCTGAGAACACCGCGTGGGTTCTCTTTTTAGTGGCCGGCTTACTCCTTCCATTAACGTTATTATGCCAACGTTAGCTAATCGGTATAGCAGGCGTGCGTAACGTTAAGTGCAAGCAGGTACATAAGCAGGTGGTGGATGTGACGTCGGTAAACAAGGAGAGATTTGACGCGCAAGGCATAAGACTCGTGTTTTCTGACATGCGTTTCTACTGGATCTACTGCCTGTTCATGGTCTATGTATGCTGAAGGTCGGTCAGACCAAGTTTAAAAGAATAAAAGTCATTAAATCTATTACTTGTGTCATGTAGCATTTATATGTTTAAAGAGAATGTAGCGTATATCAGCCTATGATTTATGGTAAAGTCTATTCCCGCGGGGATGAGTCATCTCCGTCAAAACATCTCCTGACTTTTTTTTCAGGCAAAGTCATTCTTATTTTAACCTCCACTGTATATTTTTATTTAATAGCGTTAGCTAAAAGGAAAAGACAACCCATATCAGGGTCTGACAGCACTACAATTACATTTTCATATCATAACAACAGGCTGAGACTCACCGGTAGAGCCGTCGTGCCGCCGCTAACCCTTCGATAAGCTTTGTGTCCATAAATCCATTTAGTTAGTTCTATTTCATTATGGCTTCCGCTCAGCATCATTCTGCACGCACTTCACTTCGTGCACGAGCACTGAATAAAAATTCCACAATGTACCTTTACATCCCAACATTCGTCTGGCCACACCCCTATCCGCTTACCTTCATAAGCAGGTGTGTGGTCACCTACTCGCCTCCTTCTTCACTTTCACCACAAGGAAGTGCCTTCGGTAGATCCCCACTTGACGAGGTTGTTAGTAGAAGAAAGTTGGAAAACAAAAGAACAGGAAGATACGTTGACATCATATCTTTATTTTCTCTCACTATTTTCGAGAAAATACGGCGATATTGTCTTCGTCACTGGAGTGTCTGGAAGATGATGATCATTCTGACCTTCAACAGCTTTTTCGTATTAGGAGCTCACGCCGCTGACATGCTCCCCAACTACAGTCCTCCTTGCTGCGGCTGGATGGGTTTGGCCCTCCGGCCATACAGCTGGACTGTGGGAAGCACCGACTGTTGTGAGAAAGCGGTGGCTTCCAGGGTGGGGTAAGTACTGTTTTGCTTGCAAGCTCTGGTTGTTGTTGATGCTGTGGGGGTTAGCTGACAATTTTACGAAACGCTGACTCCAGACTGGGGTCCTCTGCTCGGCTTCTTAAACGGCGGTCGGAGGTTCTTGGTCTGACGCCCATGATGATCAACCTAGTGGGCCGCGACCAGGACCTGGTGAACCCAGGATTCTCTGGACGAGCGGATGCTTCTGTCCCGTGCAGGCCCCATCTTTCACATAAAAGTGAAAGTACACACTAACGAGGAAATGTGGGCATAGGATCTTCTTTATCGGGAGTTCCATGCTCAAAGTCGGCTGCAGCCTGGATGGGAATTGTGCTGGCTCCGCTGTATGTCTGGTAAATCACTGTTGAAAACTGTTTGACATTCTTTTTCTCTTCCCTCTTAGGATGGGGAGGGACTTGGACAGCGGCCTGTCTGAAGTGTGGCTTGTTATGTCGTTGTGTACAGTTCAGGTGTTAGCTGCTTAGCTGGCGTGCTAGTTTGTGGCCTACTGTGTTAGCCAGTCAGCTGTTAGCTGCGGCGCTAGCTCGCTGTGTTTACCAGGCTAGTAAACGTTAGCTTGTTGCTATCAGACGGACGGCTGTTAGCTTAATGCTACACTGTTGAAACGATACTGTGACTATAACATGCCTTAAAACACTCTGACTATGACGTCATCTTTGACAGAGGATGTTAGTCGACCCTACACCCGGTTGCCAGTGCCAGCGAGGACTTTGTCAACATGGAGAACGGCGGCTGGGTGGCGTTGCGGACATACCCTCGTCACCGGCGCAGGAGACGCTGGGTTCAACTCGGTGTCCCGTTAACCAGTGTTGCGGTTCTTTCGGCCTGCGTTCTGGGTGAAGGTAGGAGTCCTTCGGACTTTAAACACTTCTTCTTTTCTTCCCTTCTAAATGTTTTGTAATAACGATGTTTCCAAAACATGTGTTGCAATACATTGAGGATACGACGCGTGTTGTGTGTGAATTGTCTCGTCACTGGTATAGCTCCTCTCTGTAGTAAATCGGCGTTGTTTTTTTACGTGTGTAAAAATGAACTGGTTGGTTGTGATGAGAACATGTGTGTTCATGTAACGTTGTACTTGTACCGTGGGTGAACTCACAACTAAGAGGGCTAATTAAACCTGTAAAGCTATGCTTAGTGACATGCGATTGAGGAATGAATCTTTTTCTCAGCCTGTGATGACAATGAACAGTATGTTCACACATTAACAGAGGTGCCTGTTCGCCTTGGTCGTATCAAGGGTAAAGATAGGAGGGGTGACCCCCCCGGTCTCCTCACTGTGTTTGTGGGGATACGATGTAACCCTCAGCTTAATTGCTGGGGTTGTGTTTTCCGCTTGAGAAACTATTTTTTCCTAAAGAAAAGATTGTTTGGTCACTTATCATGCGTGCTTAGCAAGGCCTGTGGCCAATACATAAGAGGACTTCTGTCTTCTCTCGTTATGAAAAACGGCGTTCCTCTGTAGTAGGAGTGTACTGTGCCATTTTTTGTTGTGATGAAGGGTTGTGTGTGTCTTTGTGATCTACAACTGGGTTAGGTTTGGCCCACAGAAGCACATGTGTAAGTCTGGACCGGGGCTCTTAAAGGGGCCCTCTCTGTTCTGTGTTTTTTCCTCAGGTAGCAGGTTAGCGCATGAGCTATGTGAGGCTGTTAGATGCTTCATGTAGCAGGCTATGACTGTGTCATGCTCTATTTGTCATTACATCGTATCATGGGTGAGGGGTCGTAAAGGGGTGAACTGGTAATCCTTTCCTCCCCTTTTTCTGTTGGTCAGGGGTTAAAACCACCTGTCCTTCAAGGTTCCTGTCACGTTGCTGTTCGGCACGTTACAGGGTAAGGGGGGGGGGGGGGGGGGAGTTTCCTGGTCCCACGCCCTGGAAGATTGGGCGTGTGCACCGCGGAAATTCCCCCGCCATAGAGTATGTCACTGAGCGCGTCTCTAGTGGTAAGGCTTCCGTGGGTTGTTCAGGTCCATGTTATGGATCTGTTTCAGGGAGTTGTCAGAGCTCCTCCTCACGAAGCTCCTCCTCAGAGAGAAGTGCCTTCTGTGAGTTTGGACTCTCCTTCCCAGTGAGGGAGCCTCCTCAGAGTTCAGAGCCTCCTCCTCAGATTGTCAAGGTGAGTAGATAGTTCTGCTCTATTGTGTGTGTATTCGATTCAATTCGATTATTGAGTGTGTATTGGTTCAGTGCCTCCTCCTCGGAGAGCCCTAACCCAAGTGTTACATAGCTCAATGTTGCAATATATTCTTTTCAATCTGTACAGCTCGCGTGGGAAGTCTCTCTGGGGATTTCCGTCTCCTCCCTGTGGCGAGGGTGGCGGGATGTAAAAATGTAAAAAAAAATTACCCTCAGCTGCGTCACGTGGGATTCATGTCAGTCTGAGTTTCTTTCTTTTTTAAATAAAAAGAGGAAGGAACATAAAGCACGATGGCTCCGTGTCGTTCTCCCAGACGACTTGGAGGAACAATGTCTGGTGTCTTGCTAGACTTTCCATTGATGTGTTTGGGTCTCGATGCGTACATAGTGCTGGCTCGGGGTGTTCTGTTAAGAATCACGCAAGGGCTAAGTGCGCCTTGGTATTCTGGAGTGGGCATGTCGGCGTGGTTAGGGCACGGGACTGGTTCTGGTCACGCTGGTCCAGGTCAGTTAACCCGTTGTCCGCCGGGGATGCGGATCTGCTGTTCTGGTACCCTGAGGGACTTGTGCTTTTTTCAGGGGGAAAAATGCCGGGTCGGCCCGGGTGTCACAGGGTTAGGCGTTATGGAGACCCTTTGTTGGGTACACGTTGTACCTGGCACTATCCTAAGGGACTGGTTCTCCTTTCTTTCGCTCCTCTCTCACGCATGGCGAAGAGGGGGCTGTTGGGGTGGTCTTCTGGACCTCCTCTGGTAACCCTGTGTGCTTCTCGAGCCGCCGGGCCCAGTCCGAAGTAATGTTTCGTTGTAACCGTAGGCCTGGAATAACCCTTTTTTGGAAACTGAAACACTTGTACTGCGGTATAGCTGGTGTATACCCGCAGGTGTGTTTTGGAGTTTTTCTTGAGGGGTTATAGGAACGACCACCGTCTGTGTACCGAGAGGGTGGTTGATTCCCTGGTGTGTTGGAGCAGAGTCAACTCCCGGGTTACCCGGTTGAGTGTGCCCCTGCACGTTCATGACATCTGCCAATCGTGTCAGCCTTCTCTGCCTCGACCCCTCTGGGTGGGTTTTTTTTGATGGAGGCTTTGTCATGGTGCTCAACAACGCCAGCATACGCCCCTTCCGCCGAGGGGGCTGTTTTCAGTTGACTCCTTTTGGCGCCTGTCTCGTCCGCAGTGCTCCAGGCTCAGGTCTACAGCCTGCTGCCTGGTTTCCCCGGTGCGCTGCCTGCTTCCGTTTGTTAACCTTTTTTGAGTGCTTACGGCCATGCTGACTGCCTGTGTTACAGGGTCAGTGTGCCAGGCGGTGTACTATTGGGGGGAAAGGGCCCGCTCTTGGAGGGGCCCTATCCGAATACGCTGGCGATGTGGGGGGCGTGTCACTAAGTGACCGCCTGGTGGGGTCTTGATGCCTGGCATCATTGACCTCTCCGGGACCCCCTTTTTCCAGGGGATCCAGTCCCTTCAGTGGGTCTGAGTCTTCCTTCGCGCTCCGCTGCTACGGCCTTGCCACGGGGTTGGGTTTGCTCTTGACCCCGTGATTTTGGGGGCAGTAACTAGGGTTGTTCCTTCCGTTCGTTCCCTGGTGGCATGCGGGTTGTGCGTGTGCGTAGTCGTGGGGTCAAGCCACGGTCTGCTCACCCTGTGCGTTGAGTTGCTTGAGTTCCTCTTCGCACGGTCGGATCCGTCTCCCTCCCCTAAGCCTCCAATAGGGAGGGTATCCTCCATTAGGGAGGGTCGGGGGGCTCGGTCCTCCCCGGTCTGATGGTTGTGGGGGGCCTCAGCGGGGTACATTTGTCGAGCTTTGGCTCCCGCTCAGCTCCTCTTGTGCAGAATGATGCTGAGCGGAAGCCATAATGAAATAGAACGCAAGGTTATGTATATAACCAAGTTCTATGAATTATGGTGACGCTCAGCATCAGGACGCCGCTGCGGCCCTTGATCTCGCCTTGTGGTGAAAGTTTGGGAAGGAGGCGAGTAGGTGACCACACACCTGTTTATGAAGGTAAGCGGATAGGGGTGTGGCCAGACGAATGTTGGGATGTAAAGGTACATTGTGGAATTTTTATTCAGTGCTCGTGCACGAAGTGAAGTGCGTGCAGAATGATGCTGAGCGTCACCATAATTCATAGAACTTGGTTATAGACATAACCTTACGATCTCATCCAACACTGTCTGAATGTATCTTGCGATTATTATACATTTCCGACGACAAACTATTAGCGCAATCCGGTCTCTCACGTCGCTGCATCCTGCCGATTGCTCGCCAATGACTGCTTGGCGCGGCCGCGGTAGGGGAAAAAAAATTCCCTTTTTCATGATATTTGACGCCTGCGATTGGCTCAGGTTAAAATCTGTCACGACTCCGAATCAAATGACTGAACTCCAAATCAAATGGACGGATATCCGTCTCAAGACGGAACGCTTTAATGCCTGCGGCTTACAATATTTCATCAAAGCAAAGTGTTTTGTTTGTCTAAGATTTAAAAAGGTTTAAACTTTACAGCACTGACAAAGTTGAACAAAGTGCTGTACAAGTCCCACAACATAAAAAAAAATATATATATATAAAATAAATACAAAATAAATTTAATATTTTCTTTTCTTTTTTCTTTTTTAATCTCGAAGCTTCGAATTAAAATCTAATCTTGGCCCAGAAGCTTCGAATTCCAAAGAAAATTCGAAGGTCAGCCCTACATTAAACCATGAAGATGCTTTCAAAAATTATTAAATGAAAAGTTTCTAAAAATCAAAGTAGTCTACTGACACACTAATACAGAAAAAAAAGATTGACATCCAAGACAATTTATATAAAAACTCTTGGGTGCCTAAGACTTTTGCACAGTACTGTGTTTTCTATCCACTTTAGCCAAAAATACACACTACTGTGAGAAAATTATATTTTTTATTATCAGCAATGTTATAACATCCTACTGGTAAACATAACACTGTAAAGGTGTGTGTGCATCATGTGTACTAAATATATATATATTAACTTTTTAATTGCATGAAACATTATGAAGTATTCTCTTATGCCGCTTTTCCACTGCATGGTACCTACTATGCCGCTTTTGTTAGTTTTCCACTGCATGTAGTAAAGAGAGATACAGCCCCCGCCTCCCCCCTGTGATGCATTAGGTTTCAGTTTGAGCGTCTTGGTAGCCGTAGTTGAAGTGACGTCACATGAGGAAGTCAACAGTCAACACAGAGTTGGAACCTGGATAAGCCGCGTTATTTCTAAACCTAGCCGCATTTCTGGCAGACGCTCTCTGATTGGCACTGACTGACGCTCTCTGATTGGCCACTGACGCGTTTGCCCAATCGCGTGACGAGCTGTGTCTTTGCCCATTTCCACGTCAAACAGCCTGCAAACTACCTGCCGTTCTATCGCCATGCTCTAAGACAAACTCTAACCTTAACCAACTTCGAAAGAGTGCCTAAGCTTAACCGTCGAAAGAACTTGCCGTCACGCTCTAAGACAAACTCTAACCTTAACCATCTAACCCCCCCCTTATGGAACTGGTGTCACGGAGGGTGCTTTCTCACTAGCCATTCGGGGTCGAATCAGCTCTGCTCCGTCCTTGGGTGCGCACTTCCCCCCTCCCTCTCCCCCTCTAGTTTGCGTACACACTGCAGTATTGGTGCGCTCTGGGTTTTGTTTACAGTTTGCGTTTTGAGCGTGTAAGCTGCCGTAGCGTTGATGTCACGCTCTAACGTCAACACAGGAAGAGTTTAACATACGGTGGTGGAAACTGGATGCTGATATAAAGAAACAAATAACCAATAAATATGAAGTTATATTTGAACCTCTGTTGTCAAGCCTTGTCAATATAACCCACCCCCTTTTCTCAAATGGAACTGGTGTTGTGGAGTCCGCTTTGAGCGTTTTCCAGGGTTAACGCTAAGCTAACGCTAGTTAGCTTAGCCTATTTACCGTAATTCCTCTAATAGTAACCCCGGCTTGCATTTGTTTCAACTGTAGCGGGTACCAGGCTTGTATTAGGAGGAGGCCTGTATAAGAGGGAGGCCTATATTTCAAATTTTCAAACGGATCATAATGAATAAATCAACATTTTGTGTCAGTTTGAACCCAGTAAAATGTACTGGGTTCATTTATTGAAACCAAGTACTGTATGAAATAGTAAACAGTGCAATTACAGGTGGTCACTGGTCATTTCAACGTTTTCAAAGTGAAATCAAGTAACTAGCTCAGTATGCAGCTCAGTATATTAGTAACCCGGCTTGTATTAGGAGGCCGGCTTATAATTGCTTAGCTCAAGAGCGCACCCGGCCATTAATAGAGACCCGGCTTGTATTTGAGACCCGGTTACTATTAGAGGAATTACGGTATTACTAGTTAGCAGCTAACATTAGCTCATTGCTCGCGTCAATTATATTGCATGTCATTGATCTACCGGTCGATCACGGCCGACTGGTTGGGCACCACTGGTCTATATAAATAAATGCATTCAAACAAGAAACCAATGTATAGTAGACATAGCAATGGCAAAAAAATTGCCAGGCCTAATGCGAGCCAGGGAAGTCTTGTGCTTGTAACGTGGCTTCATGTTTTCATCCACTGAGCCGTGAGGCTCAACATGCTTGTTTGTTTGAGGTCTGAAGTTCTCTGAACTCGCCAAATTGCCCATAAATATAGTTTTTGTGGGTATTGTCCAGTTGTTGCTGTATGTTTTTATCTGCCCAAAATTCAAGCAAGCATGAAAGCATTACAGTAATGACGTTGTGTGTGTCAGCAAGTTGATGCAGCAAGCCTCTTCCGTGTTTTGGTACAAGCTTGTACACCACGCCCCCCGCTCCCACTGGCACGCACCCGGAACCACCTATTCCAGCGGTCCAGGTTTGGAGCGAATCAGCGTCCCCGGTGACAGGGGGGGGGGGGGGGGGGGGGAGCGGTCTCAGTAGGACGATCACACCCTATTTGGGTGCGATCGGGCTGTGATTCGACCCCGAATGGTTAGTGAGACAGCTCGGCTGTGAGCGTTTCCAGGGTTAGATGCTAACGGCTAATGTTAGTTAGTTTAGCTCTCGATACGTTTAAAAAGTGTATTGTTAATGAACTGTACCAGATATTTATATTAAAAAAAAATATCTTAATTTTAGCCAACGAGTTTCCGCTTCCAACGATACCCCGCGTGGGGGGGGGGGGGGCGCGAATATAGGAAGTATGTGAAAGTTGACGAGCGAACATGAGTTGTAACTCGAGACATCACAACGATGGCAGGTGGATGGCAGAAGTGGATTTTGGAACTTTTTTGGTTTACCAAAACAGCAGTCGCATCTTTTCACCTGCGCAATCTTGGAGGGGCGCCGCCCCCATCGCTTCCTGATTCTACTGCGCAGGCGCACCAACTGACCTGTAGGAGTCGCTGTCCACAACGCCCGATCCCCACCCATCAGTTTCCCACCCCCTAATACTGCCAATGTGTATTAGTATGGACGACCAGCTAAACTGAAAGCAATGTGGAGCGTCTCCAGTATTCGTGGTGAGCGCCTTGCCCACTACACCACGTAGCCGCCCTAAATGAATGTGTTTTAAAGTGTGATTCTGTTTGTCATTTTAACAGCAGATACTTTCTTAAATCCCATTGTCCCCGACAGAGCGGTGTGACAGGGAGCTCGGACGGGATGCGTTTTGCTTGCTGGTGTTATTATAGCATTAGCTGAAAAGCTAGCTACCGTACTTTTCGCACTATAAGCCGCACCTGAATATAAGACGCAGCAGCTAAATTGAATGATGTGTACATATATAAGCCGCACTGGACTATAAGCTGCAGGTGTTTTAATGTTTAATTACCATATGTAAGGGTTCGTGCACAGAGGGGATTGTCGGGAAAGAGATGGCTGTTTGAGGAAACTCCCATTTATTAACATTTTTATTAACAGGAACGATAGCCAGTTTGCAGCTCCGGGTACAGTAGGTAGCAACGTTAGCTCTCATAACGTTAGCCAGTTAGCAGCTCCCAGTTAGCAGCTCCGGGTACAGTAGGTAGCAACGTTAGCTCTCATAATGTTAGCCAGTTAGCAACTCCCAGTTTGCAGCTCCGGGTACAGTAGGTAGCAACGTTAGCTCTCATAACGTTAGCCAGTTAGCAGCGCCGGGGTACAGTAGGTAGGCAGCATGTTGAAAGAGGAGCCCTGAGCTGCTCATACACTAGACTCTTGCCGTAATGGTTTGGGACGTGAGGGGGGAGGAGGAGGGGCAAGGCGTGCACTGCTGCAGCAGATTTAGGAGTCTGATCTGACGGTCACAGAGCTGAGGGAGGGCGCCCAGTTAGCTGTAAAAATCCATAGATTAGCCGCACCGTTATATAAGCCGCAGGGTCGAAAAATGGGGGGAAAAGCCGCGGCTTATAGTCCGAAAAGTACGGTATATATATATATTTTTTTTAAATGGTTATTTTTTTTTGCACTACCTATCTTTGTGAAAGTGGCTTCTCAGCTCTGGTCCAGCTGAAGACAGAGCAGAGGAACAGATTGGACATTGAGCATGATCTCAGAGTTGCTTTGTCTACCATCACCCCAGACTTTGAGACTCTTGTCAGGACCAAACAACATCCCCAGTTATCCCATTAGTTCCCCCAAACTTACTGTCGGTCTGTTATGTTAAGCTAAAAAGTCTTCAGCTGGACCAGAGCCGAGAAGCCACTTTCACAAAGATAGGTAGTGCAAAAAAATAAAAATAAAAATATTTTTTTTAACGACTAATCGACACAGGAAGTCTGCGTCGACGAGTTTTATGATCGATGTCGTCGATTATGTCGACTAATCGTTGCAGCCCTAATTGACAGCACTAAATATAATGTATATTATTTATTCTTTTTTGGTGAGATTATAGATATAATAAATCAGTTTTATTAAATCCTTATGAAGTGCCCGAAGCAAATTGAAAGGCCATTAATTCCAAGGCATAACATCCTACCTGTGAACATGAGTGGTTGGGGTGGAGGCAGAGGGGTGAAGGTGAAGGTGACTTTGATGTGTGGGGTCACAGGACGGCTGACGTGGTAGGGGGGGCGGAGCATCAGTGCTGCTCGGACTCCGGCTGCGATTGTCCTGTAGTTATTGACATAAATAAAAACTTGGTGGTCTAAAAAAGAAAATAGCCATGAACGTGACAAAAATAAGGAAAGGAATCAAATAAGGATGGGATGGGGGGGGTCGTTCAAAAGATGTCAGGAGAAGATGGAGGGAGGAGAACAAAAAAGAGGGGAGGGTATGGCAGAGAAGAATTAGAAATGGTTAGAAAGAAAGACAAACTGAAACGAAAGACAAAGAAATTCTAAACAGCGAGCGATCGTGTGGTTGATTAGGTAGGAGGACAGGAGAAATGGCATTACAGTTCTACTTAGCAGACTCGACTATTAATGAGTGAATTGTCTGCCGTCGTGATATCATGTATACAGAATTCAATGGTCATACTGTGGTAGAGTGGGGGTGGAGGAAGGGGGGGGCAACAGGCAACCAGGACAGTATGAGCAGGGAGACAAGGAGGAAGTGCAGTGCTCTGTATGGGAATAAGGCTTCACCTTCTTGGCAGACAGGGCCAGTTTCTTGGCGGGCGGGGGTGACGTGGTGCTGGTGGGCTCAGATAAAATGTTGTTGAGGGCCGGTGGTTTTAGTTTGACCGTCTTCTGATCCTCCGTGCCTTGGAGGCGCTCCATGCTCTTGGCCGGTGAGGCCAGGCTACAAGAGCCTTTCTGAGGGGTGGAGGGAGTCTCGCCTACTGGAGCACTTTTAGGGCCCACAGAATCCTGGAGGGGATACGACGGCGATGAAATTTGTTATTTTCAATGTCAACAACTTGGATCATAAAATGTGAACAAGTGTAAAAGGTACAGCAAAGAGTTTTCCATGAAAGGAAAGTTGACTCAGTAAGTAGGCGTTATGGTCGTCTGCAAGATGAAGAAGTACATACTTCCTAGTTTATAAGTCGTACATATAACTTGTGACCCAAAGTGTTTTGGGTCAGAAATAACAATATGGACGTTTTAAAATAACATTTATGGTTCTTGTTTTATCTCAGATATCCAGCAGCACAAAACTATTGTACACATATGGTATGCAATTGATGGTTTAACACCTTAAGCCAGAGCGGTGCGAGTGATATCACGCCATAAATCGATCAATACAGTATAATTGAATACAGAATAATTAATGTTGAGTTTCTTTAAAAAAAATTGCCAAGAGTAAAGACCCCTAACCCTGTCAAAACAGCAGTCAAAGTGTATATTTTCAGCACTACGTTTGTTTACCAATGATTTGATGCGTTATTACTATAGTGAAATACGAGTTTATAGACATCTCAGCACATCGAAAAAGGTGAACATTGACGCAAGGACATTGGCGCAACCTAACTTGAGTGTAGTCTTTTGAGACCCAGGCCTTTCGAATTTCATAAAACTACACTTCCCAGCTCACGCCAGCCCATCTCATACCTACCCCCCTGATCGGCGTGTGTTGTCGTAATAACGAATGGCGTTATTGGCAATCAATTAACCCTTTCTCTGCCACGCTTATATCCATCAATGTTTGATCACTGCCAGCTCTATTTGTCTATGGAGATGTTCACCTACTTTGCAGGGCTATAACTTTTTAAATTGTATTGCTAAATTGACATTACTATGGCCCATTCAACATCGATTAGCTATTGTTCAGGGTGTAGGAACGTTTTACTTTTTTATTCATATATTTATACGAAAATACTGTCTAGAGTATAAATATGTTTTTATCGTTTTCTGCAGTAATTCCTAGAACATGAGATATAGCCATTTATGCATATATTACATCATCAAATGCAGTTTGGTAGCGATTGACGTCAGATTTAAAATTTCAATTGTACAAGGTCCTAAACGTCATGACTCATCATCTGATGTTGACCGGAGGGGGGGGGTCGTTCATAATGCAATGACCGACGTTAAATGAATCATGTAGTATGGGTGATATATTGATCATAGCAGTTTGTATGGATAATAATAATCAAAAACGCTGAAACTCACCCCAGTCTCCTCTTACCGTTGGGTGATGAGCGTGGAGCAAAAAGTTCGCTATTATGGGATGTTGATATAGATCAGGGGTGGCCAACCTTTTTTGAACCAAGATCTATTTTTTTATTTACCACCTAGCCCGAGAGCTACCAGCCAAAATTTTATATTGTAAGCCGTCATTTGAGGCTTTATAAAAGCAGCATAATGAACACAAATCTGTCAGTGCCGAGTCCGACCTCATCTTAAATAACAAACAGCATTGCTTGTTGTAGTTAACAACGAGAGGAAGAGTTGATTTAGCAAAAAAAAAAAAAAAAAAAAATTAGAATCAAATTTTATTAATCAAGATCTACTTGAAATCAGCCCGCGATCTACCCGTCGATCGCGATCGACTGGTAGGGCACCACTGATCTAGATGAACCATTTCCGGGTTGTATAATAATATATACGTCCAAATAACGTTGTTTATTGAATTATGGCAACCGATCGATTATCCAGTGTGTCAAGATGGAGTCCCGGGAGCGATCGCGAGTGGCGGACGGAATAGGGGGGGGGGGACACCAAGCACTTCCGGCCCCACGTACCCACTTGCGGTTTGGCGATCGGCCACTGAATATTGAATATCGGATATTGAACCGTTGGAGAGTTGAGTGGAGATCCCCAGCACCAGTCAAGGATCCGTCGGTGAAATATGATTACCATGACAGATTTTTGAAATATTGATCTCAAAGACGCTGTAAAACGTCATTGGCAGATTACGCATGGCGAGGAATGACGTCTTAACACGTCATTGGCGATTAAAGGGTTAATCAGAAACGACCCCCCGCCCCCCCTTTCATGCATTCATGATTAAACATAATACCCATCATATGCATTTGATGTGAAAATAATAGCGTGTCCAGGGACGAAACGCCAATGGTTTTAGTAGAATTCATGTTGCGCCCTATAGCCAGCCTCCCAGGAATTAGCCCGGATCATTCCGAAATTATACTCATATTCACCACGGGATAATGCCTGAACGTATTCATGATTTTTTCTTCTTTTTTGCATCTTGAACAGAAGATAGTTACTGTCAAATGACCATGGTATTGTATCCATAGCTATAATATAAAATATAGATTTAGCTCTACAAACAACATGACTCGCAATGAAACTATGTAATGAAAATCTGGCCGTGCTATAGCTAGATAGGGAAATCGCATGGCCCCGAATGTGTTAAGAGGTTAAACAAGTTTTTTTTGCCAATAACAATAGTAATAATAATATCTACACTAAATTATCTCTGCCCAACTTCGTGTCTGCATGACGTGTGTGTGTAACGACTCTGGCACTATGGATGCCCCCCGAAACCCGGTTCTAAATGGGAACGGGTACTAAATTAGAAAAAAACTGAGTATTGATAAGCTCCGACGTTATCGGTACTGCTATCGGTAGTCTAGGAGCGGATTAGCTACGGAGCTAACAGTGTACCATCCATCTGCGATGCAACGGTGGCAGCAACACTGGAAACGGACTAATGTTAACGTTATGCCGAGTTCATACTACACTACACGTATGAACTAGGGCTGGGCGATATGGCCTCTAAATGATATCGTGATATTTTTTGGCCATATCACGATACATATCGCAATATTTTGACATTTCCTCTAAATCACTTAAAAATGCTTGATTCAACCCTTTGATGCATACAGTCACGCCAATATGATGATTATAATAAGTCCCTGCAACATATGTTTGCATTATTAAACCATGAAGATGCTTTAAAAAATTATTAAATGAAAATGTACTAAGAGTAGTCTACTGACACCAATTTATATAAAAACTCTTGGGTGCCTAAGACTTTTGCACGGTACTGTGTTTTCTATCCACTTTAGCCAAACACACACACATATATATACACACATATATATATATATAGACACTACTGTGAGAAAATAATAATCACACACAAAGGGATAATGGCTTAAAGCAGACTTAATGATTAGAATATTTCAGATAATGAAATTAAATGTTTATATCATCAACTATCCAGTTAGTATTTATACTGTAACGTTTGGCTACTTTAAATCATTGAATGTAGAGAGAGCGAGAGAGAGAGAGAGAGCGAGAGAGGGCGAGAACGCACAAGAGAGCCAGCCCCCACCCCCCCCCCCCTCGGGTTTTGTTCTAGGTTTGCGTTTTGATCGTCTAAGCTGCCGTAGGTGATGATGTCACACTCGAATGTAAACAGGAAGAGTTTAACACACGGAGATGGAAACTGGATGATATAAAGAAACGAATAACCAATAAATATTAAGTTATGTTTAAACTTCTGTTGTCAAGCGTCGTCAATATAACCCACCCCCTCCCTTCCCAGATGGAAACTGGATATAAAGAAACTAATAACCAATAAATATGAAGTTATGTTTAAACTTCTGTTGTCAAGCGTGGTCAATATAACCCACCCCCTTTCCTCACGAATGGAACTAGTGTTGTGGAGTCCGCTTTGAGTGTTTTCCAGGGTTAGCATCTAACGCTAGTTAGCTTAGCCTAGTCATCATGGATAACTTGGTTAGCAGCTAACGTTAGCCCATAGCTTAAATTAAATTGCATGTCATTAAAGGTCCGCGCTGGTCCGTCTAATGAAATTACAATTGCATGTCATTTAAAGGCCAACTTGCAGGTTGTATTTTTGTTCAATAAACAATGTGACTAGGCCAACGGTGACTTTCATGAAGAGGGGGGACATTTTTTCGAAATTGACCCAGTTTTAGCGTTTTTATCAAACATTTTGTCGACATTATCTGCATACCGATATTATCGGCCGGTATCGGCATTAAAATGTGATATCGGAAAATATCGGTATCGGTTTTCAAAAAAAAATAAAAAAAAAAAATTTACATTTCTATAACCTTTATTTACCCAGGCAAGCAAGTAAGAAAAAATTCAGATTTTATTTATTGTCAAAAGTATGCATAGTGTGTTAATTCCACAACAAGAGATATGTAATGTTAATTACCTGAAATGTTCCATTTTTGGGGGGGGGGGGGGGGGGGGACCCTGCATATATCGGTATCGGTTGATATCGGTATCGGAAATTAAGAGTTGGACAATATCGGTATATCGGTATCGGTAAAAAAGCCAATATCGAGCATCCCTAATTTTAATCCATGGTTCATAACATGCGTGTGTCATCTTAACACATCCACCACCGGAAACGCTTTAGAGCGTTATTGCCCGCCATGCGTTGACCGCCAGACCTCGCTGTACAGCGTTATTGAGATCAATATTTCATTTTTTAGCCATGGCATTCATAATTCATACATACAGCCGCGACGCTCTAGCTGGACCCTATAGGTGACGGCAATGACGGCTCAATACCGCCGCCTGGTGGATGGTCGGGCGAGTTACACTCGCCAACAGGATATGGGGGCTGTGCGTCGATTAAATTCATCCGGCCGTCAGATATAGTTGCATGACTCCCGACAGACACAATGTACATAATGGATCGCTTTCTAAACTTAATAATCGATATGATTTCGGCGTTTATTGCGACATACAAACCGGAAATGGACCTAGGCGATCTGCGTCGTATACCTGGGATCTTTCACCGCCAGTCTCATTGGCGCACGGTAAGAGGACACCAACGTTATTTTCAACCCAATTGTGAGTTTCCTTGTTTGCAAACCATCTGATCAATATATCCACCCAACCTACATAAAGCATTTACTCAGGGTATCTGCAGGAGTCAGATTTAAGGCTTTTTAAGACTTTTTAATGCCACTCAGAATTAAATTTAATACCAATTTCACAATAACAAAAATCATGCAACGACACCAATTAAGTTTAGGGACACATTGGTCCAAAGATGTTTATTAAAACATAACTTGGAAACTTAAAAATCGTGAACTTAAAGGAGTAACTGGATTGGATGAATTTCAACAAAGGGGTGACTAATATACCAGGGGCCAAGCAGCAAGTGCAACAGCCACATTTCCGTCAGAACACATACTACCTACCTACCATAGGACTTATACCTGTAAGAACACATGACTATCACCATAGGACTGATACCTGTCAGAACACATGACTATCACCATAGGACTGATACCTGTCAGAACACATACCTGTCAGAACACATGACTATCACCATAGGACTGATACCCAGTGATGGGCAGTAGCTAGCTATAAGTAGCGACGCTACATAGCTTAACTACAATTCTCAGTAGCGTGATGGTAGCGTCGCTACTTTTGAACCAAGTAGCGTTCTCTGTAGTGCAGCTATTTTTAGAACGAAGTAGTAGGGCTGGGCGATATGACGATATTATATAAATATCGGGTACAGTTCATTAACGATACACTTTTTTAACGTATTGTGGATATCGTGATGTTTTGCCCAAGAGGATTGTGTCGCGTCAATCTGGTCCACACCCGTTCAAACAACGCCGCCCCCACACACACTACTGCATCAAAGTTACTAATTATTATTAACAAAGGCATTCGTTTTGTGGCATTAACGTTATATAGTTACACGTTCAATAACATTAGCGTATTTACCCAAACATAGCAATGTCCGATGACGACATAGATAGCAAGCGTTACTGTTCATATCTCAGCCCGTGCGGAGTTGTGCATGCCCATTCTGCGGTCTGTTAATAAAGTTTTCAATCAGACAGATGTATGGAAAGGCTTTTATTATAACATTCGTTGCAATAAAATCATTATGGCTTGTTTAGTCATGCTGCGGTGCGCTGGTAATCACTCGTCTGCCGCAGGGAGCTGTTGTTGTCGTTGAGCTGAGCTCAGCTCTCGTCAAAATCAATTGCGGAAGTAAAAAACGCATAGAGCTTGCCGATTGGTGCTAAGAACAGCAGGGTGGGTTCAATCGGTGTGACGTAATTGGCAGACTCGACTGTCAATCAAAAATATTCTGTTGCCGGCTGAATGATCGAATGAATGAAAACGTTATTAACGATTGCAGAATGGGTACAATACAGTACAGCTCAATACAACAACAGTGGACTGGGGGATGAAGACCAGAAAAAGACTTTCGGCTTTTTTACATAAGGGTCCTCCATTTTCAATTCATCAAAACATTTAGAGACATACAAATATACAGTAGTTTCATAAAAATGCTAAAATGCTATTTATTGATTGATTGATTGATTTAAAACTTTATTAACATATTGCAGAATGGGTACAGTACAGCTCAATACATACAATTGTTAAGGGGATGCAGACCAGAGAAAGTCTTTCGTCTTGTTTACATCAGGGTCCCCCATTTTCAATTAATCATATTTCATATCTAAATCATATAATATCTCATTGCTAAATATATGCAATATATAATCTAATAATCCAATAATCTAAATCTAATATATAATATAAAAATGCTAAATGCATGGGTATTTTATTTAGTCTTTAATGTTAGCTTGCAAACTCAAATACTGTCTTGGTAAGCCTCATAATGAATTGTTTGGGGAAAAAAAGAAAAACATCGTGATGTGTATCGTGTATCGCCGAAAGGTCAGAAAATATCGTGATATCATATTTAGGCCATATCGCCCAGCCCTACGAAGTAGTGACGTAGCGTGTGGAAACGCTACACGCTACTATCCGGAGAAACAGACAAAGATTTGTGAAAAAAAAAAACTCCCAGCAGAAAACACACTATGATTGGTTGGTTTAGATACGAGTATGATGACTCACGATTGGGTAAGGTTAGGCCAAAACATTACGGGTAGGCCAATCAGAGGCAGGATAGGGCGGGACTCCAGCTCCGCAAACCAGGAAGTGCAAATCAAAACAGACCGCTGCATGAATGAATGCAACTTAACATATTACATGAACCAGTCCGCGCGAAATGGCAGAGGGATTCGATGTTTCCAGGGCTGATGGCATTGATGAAGATGATGATGTCAATAACAACAATGCCTCTCCATGGCCCTATCTGGAAACATTTATGAGTTTGACTGAAAAAACGCCTAAAACATAATGTTTAGGTGTTTATTGTGTCAGCCAAAAACGAAGCTGATCTCAACTTCCCACACGTCCAGCACTAACTTGAGAACACATATTCAGGTGAGCTGATGAAAATCTTTACATTAAACATTGTCAACTGTTCCCAAACAGCACACAAGTCAGTGCACTTTCTGTCAACAGCTTTAACTAATAGATAGCTGCTATCATGTTTCCAGGGGGGGTCCCCACATGATTTTGGGGCCATGGAATGTTTTGTGAGTTACATATTTAAATACATTTGGTCATTTAGCTGAAGCTTTCATTCAAAGCAACTTACAAATTGTGTACAACAAGTAAGCAGGCGTGGTACATATCTAGCAGCCAAGGATAAGTAAGTATTGTTTGTCTAGCAGTGTCAAGCTTGAGTGTTATACTCTGAGTACATGTATACTGTAGTAGTATAGACATATTAGCATAGTTGGAGGGCTTGTTTCAGTTTTATAATAAACAATGAAACTGAAATTTTTTTTGCCTGCCTATTTGTTTGGTGGAAACCTGATCATGAAGTTTATTATAATATAAAAAAAAAAAAAAAAAAAAGTAGTGCCGATGTAGTTAGCTATTTTTGCCATGTTCTTGTAGTGTAGCTTGCTACATTTCTCTGGGGATAGCTTCCATTGTAGTCGAGCTATATTTAATCGAGAGTAACTTGTAGTGTAGCTTACTACATTTTCCAAGTAGCTTGCCCATCACTGCTGATACCTGTCGGAACACATAACTATTACCATAGGACTGATACCTGTCAGAACACATGACTATTACCATAGGACTGATACCCGTCAGAACACATAACTATTACCACCCTCCCCAGGGTATCAAAAAAGTCAACCAACAAACAAGATTCTTGTACCGGATCTCCTCTCTGGTAAACAAGAATACCCTGAAGACTCTGGCAGGAGGACTCATTCAAGGGTACTACGACTATGCTTGCACCTCATGGTACCAAAGCACCTCAAAGGCACTAAAAACAAGATTACAAACATCACAAAACAAACTGGTCAGACTACTGCTTAACCTCATTCCTAAAACCCACTTTACCCCTGCCCACATTCAAAACCGCTCTTAAAGAGCACCTACGGGAGGCTGCAATTAGAAACGGCACTGTAAATGTCCAAACCCCCCCCCCCCTAATGTACAGTCTCCTCCCCGTCATATGTATATATTTTCTGTTAGGATCTCTGGGTAACAGTACTGTATATTTGCATATCATATATGTCACAAATGTAACAGTACTATATACCTGTATGTCATGTATGTCTCTATGCCATAAATGTCATGATGTCATGTATGTTGTGTATGTCATAAATGTCACTATGAATTGAAAATCGGGGACCCTGATGTAAACAAGACGAAAGTATTTCTCTGGTCTGCATCCCCTTAACAATTGTGTGTATTGAGCCGTACTGTATTGTACCCATTCTGCAATCTGTTAAATAAAGTTTTTCATTCATTCATCCAGTTGTTTTGTTTTTGTGGTTTGGTTGAATGAATGAATGAAAACTTTGTTTAACAGATTGCAGAATGGGTACAATACAGTACGGCTCAATACACACAATTGTTAAGGGGATGCAGACCTGGGAAAATGGGTCCCCCATTTTCAATTCATAGTGACATTTATGACATACACAACATACATGACATTTATGGCATAGGGACATACATGACATACAGGTATATAGTACTGTACTGTTACATTTGTGACATATACGATGTGCAAATATACAGTACTGTTACCCATAGATCCTAACATATATATATATATACATATGATGGGAGGATACTGTACATTAGGAGGGGGTGGGTGGGAGGAAAAAATACATAGTGGGTGAAGCTCTCATCGAACATAAACACAAACGTGTCCTTGTTTACATCCATGAATAGATTATTTTCAAGTCAAGACCTCAGCTTCAAGCGTTGGCGTGGAGCCGAATGTTATCCAGACTTCTGTTGGTGCAGATGTTATAGTCCTACCTGAGATGGCGCAGCTGGTGTGGAGGCAGGGGCAGAAAAGAAATGCGAAATAGTAGTTTGCAGGCGGGTTTTTGCAGAGGTACGCTTAGCGCTCAGCATGTGCGACTCGACTGCTTTTTTTGTTGTTGCAGCGGGCATCGTAATGGTCTTTGACTGGGACCAACCATGGCGCAAACAGTGGATTGTCGAGCCAGTTCTCGTTAAATTGGCACTTTCCCATATTAACAAGTGCAAATGCTAAACTAAACTAAACGTAACGTTATCGCTTCCGCTTCGCCTTGCTAACGTTAACTAGACTCCGTTGCTGAAATAGTTCCCGGCCAACATAAGGACCCGTGTTGGTTCCGCCCCTTTCCGGTCTGCGTGATGCTACAACACGGTCAATAAAAAGTCCCGACTTTATCTCCCGTTAACCGTTTTTCCCCAGATTTCATAATAAAACATTTAGCATTTTATCTTTCCTTTCTATGGCATTTTTAAGACCTCTGAAAATGGATTTAAGACATTTTAAGACAAACTAAGGCCTTAATTATTGATAAACAAATTTAAGGATCCACGGACACCCTGTTACTGATGATCGGGGAATTATAAATGACCCCCCCAACCCCCTTTCCTCCAAGCATGATGAAGCATAACGTATACCGATCATATAGTTTAATTCTTTAATATAGCGTTTATAGGGGGAAAACGGCAATCGATAATCTATATATGCGTTTAGGACTATAACTCACGTTCTAGGAATTACTGCAGAAAACGATAACATACTTATATTCTAGAAGGTATTTTTGTATGAATGTATGAATGAAAAAGTATAACGTTCCCACATCCTGAACGATAGATAATTGATGTTGAATGGGTAATAGTAATGTCAATATAGCAATACAATTTAAAAAGTTATAGCCCTGCAAAGAAGGTGAGCCACTCCATAGACTTATAGCACTGGCAGACTGGGTACAATGATGGGTACAATGCCCGGCGGGCAATGTGTTAATGATGACGTCACATCAGGTGCAGGGCAGCGAGGGGCTGAGAGTCACAGGCAGGTAGTGGCAGGAAGCAGAGAGCCGCCTTGCTACTACTAGCCGAGGAGTGAATGAATGAAAATGTATCCGTTTCACCTAACACTATTGCTCCGTGATCATAGCCAATGTTCCCTCTAATTATTTTTCGGTCTGAGCAAACACTCAAACCTCCTGAGCAGACATCAGCAACTACTGAGCAACATACGTCACCTGCCGATTAACCGGTTAGTTGATAAGCAGTGGTTTGTAAAAAATCTGAGAATCTTAATTTCCCTTAATGTCTAACATAAAAATATATACATTTTACTGATACACAGAGAAATAATACAAAAAGGCATATTATATTCCTTAATCAAATATTTATTTGACCATTGATTGACGATACAGAGCATAGTCCTTACTTTGGTGGCGGCGGTGTGAGTCGTGTCACTAACTTTTGTCTTTTTAGGAGGCTGACTCTAGTCATTATTTTATTAAGTGAATTATAATGCGACTTCAAGGGTGACCATAGTGATTTTTTTTAAAGAGGACACTCTGCCTTCAGCCTCAAGATACTTAATCAAAGTTTACTCAAAGATGCCTTATCATTATAATATATTTAAAGTATACCTCCTCTGTATGGATATAAAATTATTGTTTATAT
Organism: Notolepis coatsorum; assembly: GCF_963971535.1. Lineage (NCBI taxonomy): Eukaryota > Metazoa > Chordata > Actinopteri > Aulopiformes > Paralepididae > Notolepis > Notolepis coatsorum. The sequence continues at coordinate 64,113,611 of NC_140178.1, read as the reverse complement.
TGTTTTATATAACAAAATAATATCTCTCTATAACCAAAGTTACTCAACATGCTGTATTATGCCTAAAGTAATCTATCTGACAAATCTCAAGAAAATAACTAAATCAACCTATGACAAAATAATATATATTTTCAAGTCTTACTGGACAAAATAAATAACAAGAAAAATATGATGTAATGTTCTAAATAATACCTCTTCTGTATTAGAAAATCCAGCTTTAAAAAATATATCTTTATCTTTTCAATGTAATGTAAATTATAAAACAGTAACCTCACAAAGATACTAATTTAAAAGTGCACTATGCAGTTTCAGATTTGTTGCAATTAGTGTACTAAACTAATTTATTACACACATAATCCTTATGATTGTATCATAAGCATCTTATCAAACCAAAACATCATTTTGAGGCATCAAAATGGTTTTCAATTATTTTCTTTCTCTCTCTGTATAGCTGCATTCTTCAATCAATTTGGTCAACTTTGCCATCAAACTCTCGCCTCGCACTGCTTTGTTTGTAATGTTTTGCTGTGTCCATGTGAGCTTTGAGATCGCCAGCACCTTTATTAGACACATAAACATATGGTCAAGCTTTGCATGCGTTGCACTCCGCTTCCAATTAGTCTCGACCGGGATGATAAATTGGAAATTTTCTCTGCAGTTCATCTGTAATGTACATTTTCGCGTTTGCATTGTGAGGAGCCAGCAATGCTGGTCGGATCTGTCCGACCATATATATATATATATTTCTTTTTTATCCCAATTTCTCACATTACATTCACCCTGAATGTTAAAGGGGAACTATTTTACTATTTCTTTCACTATTTGGGCACTTTTACACAATTCCTGTGAGTCTATGGAACACCTCTGTAATATATATATTTTTTTTTATTCATTGTTTTGTATTTCTAATCAAGTCCTCAAAAACAGCATTTTTCTACCTCAAGATCTCGAGCCGTTTTGAGCCTGGGCAGCAGAACTGTGTGCAGCTCATCTTGTATCTCAACATTAACATGCAGCGGTGTCTTTCTGACATCACAAATCATCACATTTTCAAATGACTCAGTTCAGTGAGGGTGAATATTGTGAGAGGAGAATTGGAAGAATGCGCCAATATGAGAATTTTGAGACATAGATCATATTAATATAAGTTCACATAGCTAGGAAACAATGCTAAACACTCAAAAAGGCCATTTATAAGATAGTTCCCCTTTAATGTTATCCAGGTGAAAAGTTAACTTCATTCAAGCGAGGCATTGCAATCCTTGACATAAATCATTTGATGTATAATTAAATCAAAGGAAATGCGTTTGGGTCTGAGAGTGTGGCTGGTCTGCCGTTCTGCAGCTGGATACTATTCTCCACTTGCACAACCTGAAAGTCGGCACTTCCGGCTGACTTCCGGTTGCCAATGGTACTTCCTGTCCCATCCAAATACATTGGTTTTAGCTACTTTTCTCCCCTTATTTAAGCAACTTTGTCGTCACAGAGAGGCAATGAAACGTTTGTATTATTATAGTATAGAATGTATTTAATAAGCAAACGTTTGTCAGCAGGGTTTTTGGGCTGTATTTCATGTAAAAACGTTCACTGTTAGTTTACTTGCTCACGCTAATTAAGGCTAATACTGGCTAACAGAAGCTAGCGCAAGAAACGACGCCGCAAAGTATTGTTTATAGTGCATTTCTTGCCACCTTATAGCATTTGTACATTTGTATGACAGTCTATAATGCTCCCGTGAGGTTTTTCCGGACGTTTTGGTAATGATTTTCACTATAAAATCATATTTCTAAATGACAGGAAGTTGATAAACTGTCCGGAATAGCTTTGAGCTAACTATCTTTGCCGATGCATTGCAAGAAACGACGCCGCAAAGTATTGTTTATAGTGCATTTCTTGCCACCTTATAGCATTTGTACATTTGTATGACAGTCTATAATGCTCCCGTGAGGTTTTTCCGGACGTTTTGGTAATGATTTTCACTATAAAATCATATTTCTAAATGACAGGAAGTTGATGAAAACTGTCCGGAATAGCTTTGAGCTAACGATCTTTGCCGATACATTCCATTCTAAACGTAACGTTAGTTGTTCAAAACATTACCAGTCTATATAATTTGTTCCTCAACGTTATATAGACGGGTAATGTTTTGTAAACTAACTGCAGCCTGCTACAGTTAGAAGCTAACGTTAGCCAGCAAGCTGCAGCTTGCTACAGTTAGAAGCTAACGTTAGCCAGCAAGCTGCAGCCTGCTACAGTTAGAAGCTAACGTTAGCCAGCAAGCTGCAGCCTGCTACAGTTAGAAGCTAACGTTAGGCAGCAAGCTGCAGCCTGCTACAGTTAGAAGCTAATGTTGAGGAACAAATTATATAGACGGGTAATGTTTTGAACAACTAACGTTGCGTCGTTTCTTACAATGCATCGGCAAAGATAGTTAGCTCAAAGCTATTCCGGACAGTTTATCAACTTCCTGTCATTTAGAAATATGATTTTATAGTGAAAATCATTACCAAAACGTCCGGAAAAACCTCACGGGAGCATTATAGACTGTCATACAAATGTACAAATGCTATAAGGTGGCAAGAAATGCACTATAAACAATACTTTGAGGCGTCGTTTCTTGCAATGCATCGGCAAAGATAGTTAGCTCAAAGCTATTCCGGACAGTTTATCAACTTCCTGTCATTTAGAAATATGATTTTATAGTGAAAATCATTACCAAAACGTCCGGAAAAACCTCACAGGAGCATTATAGACGGTCATACAAATGTACAAATGCTATAAGGTGGCAAGAAATGCACTATAAACAATACTTTGCGGCGTCGTTTCTTGCGCTAGCTTCTGTTAGCCAGTATTAGCCTTAATTAGCGTGAGCAAGTAAACTAACAGTGAACGTTTTTACATGAAATACAGCCCAAAAACCCTGCTGACAAACGTTTGCTTATTAAATACATTCTATACTATAATAATACAAACGTTTCATTGCCTCTCTGTGACGACAAAGTTGTTTAAATAAGGGGAGAGAAGTAGCTAAAACCAATGTATTTGGATGGGACAGGAAGTACCATTGGCAACCGGAAGTCAGCCGGAAGTGCCTACTTTTAGGTTGTGCAAGTGGAGAATTGGTTTGTTTTGGCAAAATTATTCTGCTCTGTGTGACAATAAATAAATGAATGATATGCAATTTAAAACCAAAACTAAGGCCTCAGTATGAGTTTAAGACGTGAACATGGTCATGTTTGTTGAATAAAAAAAAATAGTAAAAAAATTGTTTATAAGGGGAAAAAAATAAAAGATTTTGTGCGACCGGTTTCAGATGTGCGCGGGAGCGTTTTGCCATGTGCGCGCGCGCGCACGGGCGCACCTTAGGGGGAACATTGATCATAGCCATTCATCTCTAAAGCTAACCACTATTTGTAAAAGCCACAACCACGTTACCATATTTGTAATAATGTAAATCATTGTGTCGTTGTACATATTGTGTGTATATAACGTTAGTAGCTAAGTTAGCTAGCTTGGTAGCCAGCATTCTCTAAACTCCTAACATGCCCCGATTTAAAATGGTTCTCTCCTCTTTGTATACCTTTGTCCTCACAAGTATTCTGCCAGGGAACTTATGGACACGACAATAGTAGTAGTTATAAGGTGTTTGAGCTTGTAACGTTAACGTTAGTTAGCTAATAGCTATCGTGGTAGCCCGTTTCGTGACTGTGATGCACCGAGTGGGGCTACTAGGGGGCTACTATCGTATCAACATGCCGTGACGTGTAGCTTGCTAGCCGGCATGATGCGTGCAGTGCTTTGCCCCACAGGTCTGAGAAGAGGACCTGCACATTTTACGCGTTCCCAAAACTTTTACATGCCCCGATTTAAAATGGTTCACGACAGTAGACATAATGCTAACGTTAGCGGGGTAACGTTAGCCAGAGCCATATAGCCAGTAGTACTATGACCCGGACGGGCATAAGGCATAAGTTGCTGGAAGTGACGTCACGGCCCTGCTAGCGTCTGATAAGCTTTTTCATTTGCTCCGTACATGTTATTCGTGCATGGACCTTTTTAACCCTTTCTGAGTGGCATTTCCGGCATCAAATGGGAAAAAATAAATAATGAAATTAGATACCAATGATGTAAACTACCCATAATTGAAGAGTAGGGTTTAACCTGCAAGTGGCACTTTAAGGTCAGCGTTGGCCATGTGTCTATAATGAAATGAGGACAGCTCTGCGCAATAGCAAGTCTCATCTCAGCCGCAATGTGACAACATATACTCGATGTTCACGATATAGTAATTTACTACATCTCATGTAGAACAAGCCGCCCGCGATACATCGAGTATACTCGATATATCGCCCAGCCCTAGTATGAACTCGACATAACGTTAGCGTTACTCCGTTTCGATGAAGTGTTTAATTAGCAGCAATCTGTTGTTGAAAATGTGATGTTAAAATCTCCGTGCGTAGCACCGGAAACCGGAAACGCGAGGACAGGAAGCCGTCATGAAATCATTGTAGTCATATTGTAGTCTTATTAACTAAAAGATTTTAACAAAATAAAAAGCAGCAGCACTATTAATAACTGAGTCATGTTTGCTATGCATTTCTTTCTTTAGGGGAGTAGGACATTTGTTTCACAGTTTTAGCATGATGTTTTATAGATGGCTAGGTTAAACACAGGTTTTTGTTTTTAAGAGGGGGGGGGTTGATGGGGCGGCTACGTGGCGTAGTGGTCAAGGTGCTCGCCACGAAATGCTGGAGACGCTGGGCTCGTCAGTTCGAGCCCAGCTCTCCACATTTGCTTTCAGTTTAGCTGGTTGTCCGTACATACACATTGGCCGTATTAGGGGGTGGGAAACTGATGGGTGGGGATTGGGCGTTGTGGACAGCGACTCCTACAGGTCAGTTGGTGCGCCTGCTCAATAGAATCAGGAAGTGTCGGGGGCAGCGTGAGCCTCCCACGCGTTACTCCTCGCCACTGAGAGATCGAGCTGCGCAGGTGAAAAGATGCGACTGCTGTTACCTCAAGTACCGGAGGGGACTTGTGCTATGTATGACTTAGTCCACATTGCAGCCGGCTTGTGGGAGGCAAGAAACAGCGTCCGTGACAGGGGAGGGTTGAATTGGATGATACGAAATTGGGATGGGAGAAAAATATAGAAAAAATGGGAGAAAAAGTGGATAAAAAAAAAAAAAGAGGGGGGGGGTTTGATTTGATTGCAGTTTATTTCAAATATGCAACACAACAAACAAACATAAAGTACAGATATGGCCTTAAGCCGTTCAAATAATAAATGTACCGTATACAATTTTATTTTAAATAATAATAATCTAAAAGAACCGATAAAGTACCGAACCGTTAAGCAGTATCGATAAGAGTAGTAGTGTTACAAAGGGTCAGATTAAACCGAATATATATATTTATTACTTGAGATATATTGTATAATATTTGTATATCGTCTGATATCCCTTGTATATTCTTTGTACATATACACGGAATATCCCTTTACCTAGGTACAGGCCAGACCATAATATTCGTTCTCCTATTGGACAGCGACCCCCTAGGCGCCAACGGCCATACCCCCAATGTCTAGTTCAAAGCCACCGCTAAGACATGTCTCGACATGCCCAGGTTTGCGCAGTAATACGAGACAGAAATAAGGTTGGCACTAGATTATTCACCTTACGTATAAATACGGCGCAGGTGGATACAGCAGTTAGTTAACCCAACAAGTTGAAGCCTTCACCACGAGTCAACGACCAAGTGAAGTGAGCAACTTTGCGTCTAAATAGAGCACTTAGAACCGCGTGCGAATAGGATAGTAAAAGTGTCAGAGTTTAGTGAAATAACGTCAAGTTCGACCTAATTAAATGTGAAGTACCGTGCACAGGAGAATCTACACCGGCAAATGCAGAGCCTTTTCCGGCTGGATTATACTGCTTTTGGTACTATGGCGGCTGGAGCAGAGAACCGTCTACCCCGCTGCTGTGTGGGATCTACCCGTGAGGAGCATCACTCGAGCCCGTCTCTAGGAAGAGGCTGGCTGGCTTTCATCCATGCTGTCCCGCATACTTGGATTATAGCTGCTGCTTTTGTCTGCCGATCGAGGGGAGTATATGTACCGACTCCCGTAGCTGGAGCTTATTGATTCCTCGTTGATCCAGACTTTTGCATCCGAACATTCCTCTCCCCCTGCTGGCTTACAACCGGAGGGAACCCCCTTAGTATCTCCAGCTGACCTACGAGTGTGCCTTATATAATTCTTATGCTACAGGTGGTATTAATTATCCCCATCGTAATATGCTCATGGACTTACGCTCTTGACCTATTCATGCACATTCTTCGCCATACAAGCGCGACCCTAATTCTCAATACTGTAATCTAATATTGCTGCTCTTCTAATAAATATTCCAAACAGGACTTTTTGTTAAGCCGTGTTATTGTGTGGGTGTTCATCACATATACCTGTGTACTGTATGGCCAGTAATTAAAGTACATAACTCAGTAGTGGTTTAATGATACCATACTCTCAATACAGTCAGGGAATTGTACCCCTCAGTTACAATTGGTCCTTCGAGCCGGAGGGTAATCAGTGTAATATCTAAATATAATAGATATTAACCATGGCCAGCGGTGAACACTCCACAAACGGCTCTCCTAAGCTAGAACGCCTGCAGCGTAGACGGCAGCCACCTCCTTACTTAGAGGACTACGCTGCCAGTCTACTACCTAGCTTTATACAGACGTTAAATGCGGAAAAAGCGGATAGTAAAAGCATGTCAAACCCTACCGACCAGGCGACCCTGCCAGTAGAGACCCTAGTGGGTTCTAACGTAACTGACCAAGCTCACGGGGGGGACCAGGAGGGACATGACATGACTATACCCCCAGACAACGTCAACGGGACGGTCCCCGGAGAGCTCCAGGATAAAGAAAGCGCTCCAGGGACAGAACCCGACCCACTACCAGAAGAGAAGCGCGCCCAGGAGACGGACCTCGAGGCGCGCCCAGAGAACAGATCTCCAACGAGCACTGCCAGAAGCCGATCACCTCCGTCGGTGTCTTCCCCCAGCGAAGCGGACAAGATGCTGGCGCAGGCATTCATCGCCACCCTGGCAGCCTCCACCGAACGCGATCGACTTCAGGGTGAACGCGATCGACTTCAAGCGCAACAGACGAGCGAGCGCGAACAAGCTGCAGACCAACGAGAGCGCCTTCACGCGCAACTCCAAGCGCAAGCCCTCAGTGAAGGCGAACATTCTGCAACCGAGCGAGAGCGCTTCCAGGCGCAACAAAGGAGTGAAGACGACCGCATAAGACTGGAGACCAGAGGCCTTCAGACGGAAGAGAACATTGAAAGAGGCCGCGCTGAAGCGCAGCACGCCGCCGCCAATGCACAGCGCGACGCCGCCAATGCACAGCTCCACGCCGCCCATGCCAGCGCCAATGCACAGCGTGACGCCGCCAATGCCCACCGCGAAGCACAGCGCGACGCCGCCCATGCCCAGCGCGAAGCAGAGCGCGACCGGCTGCAGATGGTAGAACAATTGATCGCCATGGCGACACCCCCTCTCTCCGCACGGAGCTCCCGGAGATCATCACGACAAGGGTCTAGGGCACATTCCCCTACCCGACCAAGCGACCCCGCCAACAGGAGGATCCTGTCCACGTCCCCGAACCCCCTCCCCGGCCGGTCCATACGAGACCCAGCAACCGGGAAGAACCGGCCCACGTCGCCGAGAGACTGACTAGAAGACTCCAGGACCTAGCAGAGGAAGAGGAAGAGGAAGAGGAGGAATGTCAAGCCGACCAGCAGCAACGTACTCTGGACCAGGAGGCCCAGTACAGCCCAGACGTCAGCCCCGAGTCACTGCGCTACAGACCCCCGACTCAACTCAAGGGTGAGTTTGACGCACCGCCAGCCCCGAGGAACAGCACCTGGGTACTCGGGCTTTGGGACCCACCAAGTACCAGCCCACGACGACACGTACGGGGAGACTCGCCCAGGAGGCCTCTCCCCCAACGCTCACCGATGTGCCAGCCATCCATGGCATCGTACCTTGGCACACCGACGTTCCCGGATTTTACACACGAGGACAGAGCACAGTACACGGTAGGGATGGGTATCGTTAGGATTTTATCGATACTACTACTCTTATCGATACTGCTTAACGGTTCGGTAGTTTATCGATACTCTTATCGGTTCTTTTAGATTATTATTTAAATATATTTAAATTTTTAAAAAAAATTATAAATTATTATTTGAACGGCTTAAGGCTATATCTGTACTTGATATTTGTTTGTTGTGTTGCATATTTGAAATAAACTTCAATCAAATCAAACCCCCGGCCCCCTCTTAAAAAACAAAAACCTGTGTTTAACCTGGCCATCTATAAAACATCATGCTAAAACTGTGAAACAAATGTCCTACTCCCCTAAAGAAAGAAATACATAGCAAACATGACTCAGTTATGCAATAGTGCTGCTGCTTTTTATTTTGTTAAAATCTTTTAGTTAATAAGACTACAAAATGACTACAACGATTTCACGACGTTTTCCTGTCCACGCCGGAAGTGCATCGGATACCTACCTTAACGTTACATTTTCAACAACGGAACAGATTGTTGCTAATTAAACACTTCATGGAAACGGAGTAACGTTAACGCTATGTCGAGTTCATATGTGTAGTGTAGTATGAACTCGGCGAGTCGGCATAACGTTAACGTTAGTCAGTTTCAGTGTTGCTGGATGGTATACTCTATTAGCTCCGTAGCTAACGTAGCTAGCCACGTTAACGTTAAATGTTCAACAACAGAACAGATTGCTGCTAATTAAACACTTCATGGAAACGGATTAACGTTATCGCTATGTCGAGTTCATAAGTGTAGTGTAGTATGAACTCGGCATAACGTTAACGTTAGAGTGTACCATCCAGCAACACTGAAACTGACTACTAGCTCCGTAGCTAACGTAGCTAGCCACGGACAGGCACCTCCAGTCCCTACCCGTGTATGTGTGAGTGGCTCGCGACAAGTGTGTGTAATGGCTTGCTGCGGCTCGCTTCTCGTGCAGAGACAGAGAGAGGATCGTTCGCAACTTTTAAATAATAATAATAATTTCTCTAGAGTATCGATAGCAGTACCGAGGACGTCGGAGCTTATAAATACTCCGGTATTTTCTAATATAGTACCGGTTCCCGTTCAAAACCGGGGTCCGGGGGGCATCCCTAGTACACGGAACTACGGATGTGCTTAGAGACTATTATGTCCGACGTCCCCGATGAGACGTACAAATATGCTATCCTCCTCAAGCACCTGAAGGTGCCCAGAGCGCACAATATAGCGCTGGCATATTCCAACTCAAGTACCCCATACACCGCGGCTCTAGTAGCCCTCGACCAGCGTTATGGACGCATATGGGACTACGTGATACAGGAAATAAGAGATATCGACCGCCTCCCCCCAGCCAGAGACAACAGAGCATTGGATGACCTCTCTATCAAGGTACAGTCCCTGGTAGGGATGCTGGGGTCCCAAAAGGAAAAAGGGATATATGAACTGTACGCTAACTCTAATGTAGAAAGGATATTAGAGAAGCTCCCTCCCGCCCGACAAGAGCGCTTCAGGCGGCAGAGAGACCACCGCGACCCCAACGGCCCAGAGGCATCCCTACTAGACCTATCTGAGTTCCTCGCCAGGGAGGTCAGCAGCCTACGACTGGACACGTTCGTGTGGAGTGGACCAAGCCCAAGACCAGGACCTCGGGGATCAAATGATAACCGCCGGTCGGTGACCGTTATGCACCAAGCCGAATCAGTACCGCAGCACAAGAACCACAACACCCCCTCGACGAAAGAGGAGTGGAAGATTGAATGCCAGTACTGTGAAGGGGAACATCGGCTGTATCAATGTGACGATTTCAAGAAGCTGACCACGGACGAGGTGAGTCAGTGGATCAAAGACCACCGCTGCTGCTTCCGCTGCGCGCGCAGCCATATGGCAGCTGAGTGCCGCTTGAAGAAGAAGTGCAGCAGGTGCGGCGGCGCCCACTTGGAGGTCCTGCATGACATCAACAGGCGTCCGCCAGGACAACAAAGTGGGCCCGTCACGGTAATGTACCAGGCCGAGGCGGTGGCACCAGTACCGAAGATCCACCAGACCGCCCCCTGGTGTCCCGACTGCTACAGCAGACACTGGGAGTCACGGTGCTACTCGGACGACCGCGAGTCGGCACCACCCCAGAAGATCCAAGGCAACCCACCAACAGGAGTACTCCATATAGACCAGCATAGCGGGACGCTCCAGGGCCCCCTCTACGGACTTGACAGTCCACCCACGCCTACACGCTGCCTGCACACAAAGGTGAGCGACACCGGCCACTCTCTCGTACAGCCCGTTGAGGCTATTGACATTAGGCGAGAGGCCTGTGAGAGAACCGTGGGCACAAGAGGGAGTTCCGAACTCCACCCCCCTCAGCTGCGCTCCAGACGTAGCTGACCTCGAACCCAGCACCCCAAGCGACTCCTTGATGGGGCGGCGGGAACCGGCCCCTCCTCAGACGGGGTACAGACCAAACAAGAGGAACAGACGGAGGATGTGGAGGCGCAGCCAAGCACAGATCAAAGCAGTCTCAGGCCCGCTTCCTCCTAACCCCCCTACCATCCCGTCAGAAGCGGGTCAAGGACGGGGACAACTTAAAAGTGGACACAGTCGTCGTGATCATAGACCAGTCACTACCCCGAGCTGCGTGGCCGGCCGGCCGTGTAAGCAAAGTGATCACTGGGGCCGACGGAAAGGTCAGAGCGGCAGAAGTGCTCGTCCAGGGACGGACACACACCCGACCCGTGGCGAGGCTGATAGAGTTGCCAAGGCTACCCGACTCCCTTAATGACGACCATGACCCACTGACTTTGTGAATTGCCCTACTCCTCACAACGGACATTGAGTAGTGGACAAGACGGTTAATCTGTCTCTGCTTATCTAATTAGGTGCGGACTAATTAGGAGGCGGCTGTTACAAAGGGTCAGATTAAACCGAATATATATATTTATTACTTGAGATATATTGTATAATATTTGTATATCGTCTGATATCCCTTGTATATTCTTTGTACATATACACGGAATATCCCTTTACCTAGGTACAGGCCAGACCATAATATTCGTTCTCCTATTGGACAGCGACCCCCTAGGCGCCAACGGCCATACCCCCAATGTCTAGTTCAAAGCCACCGCTAAGACATGTCTCAACATGCCCAGGTTTGCGCAGTAATACGAGACAGAAATAAGGTTGGCACTAGATTATTCACCTTACGTATAAATACGGCACAGGTGGATACAGCAGTTAGTTAACCCAACAAGTTGAAGCCTTCACCACGAGTCAACGACCAAGTGAAGTGAGCAACTTTGCGTCTAAATAGAGCACTTAGAACCGCGTGCGAATAGGATAGTAAAAGTGTCAGAGCTTAGTGAAATAACGTCAAGTTCGACCTAATTAAATGTGAAGTACCGTGCACAGGAGAATCTACACCGGCAAATGCAGAGCCTTTTCCGGCTGGATTATACTGCTTTTGGTACTATGGCGGCTGGAGCAGAGAACCGTCTACCCCGCTGCTGTGTGGGATCTACCCGTGAGGAGCATCACTTGAGCCTGTCTCTAGGAAGAGGCTGGCTGGCTTTCATCCATGCTGTCCCGCATACTTGGATTATAGCTGCTGCTTTTGTCTGCCGATCGAGGGGAGTATATGTACCGACTCCCGTAGCTGGAGCTTATTGATTCCTCGTTGATCCAGACTTTTGCATCCGAACATTCCTCTCCCCCTGCTGGCTTACAACCGGAGGGAACCCCCTTAGTATCTCCAGCTGACCTACAAGTGTGCCTTATATAATTCTTATGCTACAGGTGGTATTAATTATCCCCATCGTAATATGCTCATGGACTTACGCTCTTGACCTATTCATGCACATTCTTCGCCATACAAGCGCGACCCTAATTCTCAATACTGTAATCTAATATTGCTGCTCTTCTAATAAATATTCCAAACAGGACTTTCTTTGTTAAGCCGTGTTATTGTGTGGGTGTTCATCACATATACCTGTGTACTGTATGGCCAGTAATTAAAGTACATAACTCAGTAGTGGTTTAATGATACCATACTCTCAATACAGTCAGGGAATTGTACCCCTCAGTTACAAGTAGTATCGATAAAATCCTAACGATACCCATCCCTATCTGACTGGCACTATAGAAAATTCCGTCTTTTCCCACTTTTGTCACATGCACTCAACTCATAATTACAATATACTGTATCTCACATGACTTGGAGGGAGCACACGTCCATCCAGACAATACCTTTGAGTCGGTGGTGTCGGCCGAGGACGAGTCGGACAGAGACTTGATTGAGGTAGATGCTGCCATGCCCCGGCCCTCACCGCCGGGCCTCTCGTCTCCTTCCGAGCGGCCGGTGCCGTTGGAGGGCGCTGGAGTGCCGCTGCGCCACTGGCCTTGGGGAGAGGGCTTCTTCAGCTTCTTGAAAGGTTCCTCAATAAGCGTGGGCCCCCCCGGCAACTTGGAAGGGCAATGGGAGGTCCCGTTCAATAGTTTGGGCTGTGGCTGAGAGCTCACGCCATTCCTGGAGACAGGCATGCCCAAACCGCCATCCATGGATTGGATCTTTCGCAGCTGAGCTGGCTCGAGTCTCTGTGAAGGGGAGATGAGCCTATATTAAAGATCGTGGCAATCAAAATATTTACCAGCTGTCCATTGGGTACACTGACGGGCACGTCGTAGTAGGGGCGCCCCACTTTAGTTAGTAAATTATTTGTAGGGATTTAAAAAGACATTTGTCAATTATATATATATATATATATATATACTGTATATACATAAATATTGTTGTCATTATTCACTACTGAAAAATTAGACTTACATATTTGGCATCCCAAACAATAACCACAATATGCTTTGGCACTAGATGGCACTAATGGGAACATTAAATGGGATATTTCTGCATTATTGTATTCCGTTTGCCGAGGGACAAAAATATTGTAGGCATAGACGTACATTTGTTGATTAAATGTATTATTGGGCTAGCCAACAAAACTCTTGACTATTAGTCAACAGGGTTCCTGCAGGTTAAGTCATTCAATTTAAGACGTTTTAAGACTACTTTGAATATAATTTTATATCTACTGTATGTCAGGGCCATACTGGCAAAAAAGTATTAACACTTTGAATGCCACGCCCGAGAATATTCGGGTTATTTTTTTATTTTTATTTTTTAGTGATCTGAAATCATATTGCATCACGCAAGCCTACCGTTGGAGATCCAGGGACCGCCGGCGCTCAGATCTGAAAAAAGCGCCCCCTATCGTCTCCCAGATGGTAAATCACCCTTTTGGAATGGACTCAATGAAAGTGAATGGGAGAACGGAGTTCAACGGAGTTCTCCAGAGTTCATTCTGGAGCCTCTGAGCCGAGCGGATCATGTGTTCTACTGTATACACGGTTGATCAATATACATTTATCGATTTTTTTCGAATGGCGATCGGAAATTGGAATAAACCATTTGGATACCATCTGACCTCAGGTAAGGAAGCCATGTTATCAGTGTTAGGATAATCAGACTCGTTTTCACGGAGATATAAGCGTTTCCACTATATGTGATATAGCTGTTTTGACTGTAAAAGCCATGAGGAAATAACAGCAGCAATTATCAGCGCACGGCACGAGCGTGCGTGCGCACACATACTATCGATCATCTAGCGTTTATTTGAAAACGATTCATAAATAGGCCGACAAATGACAACGTTCTGGAATATTCCAGTAAAAGGCGATTATCATAGAATGTGTTGTTTTTCCCCGGAAAACGGGTGATTTTCAAAATGCTATCAAACGGAAATGAAGCGATAAAAATACAATCTGCCTTGCCAATGTTGACTGGAAAATGAGTCTTTGATAAGCGACGGGCAGATTAGACACATAGCCATAATTTAAAACATAGATTAGGCGATATTAACGTTAACATTGGGAGTGGATGGTGGCATCAAGGGGGTAAAAAGGAAAACCCGGCGTGGCACTCAAAGTGTTAAGGAAATTACTATGAAAATAGAGGGGGGGGATGTCTCAGGCTCAGCCCCTCTCATTCCTCACTGTTAGAGCTGGAGAGCAAACTATTCCAAAGAGGCTCGCCTGACTCCTCAAACAAATTAATCAAATTATTGTAAGTGTAGGACTACTGTGAGAGCCTCCAGTTAGTTTACCGTTTTGGGGCCAGCATAGTTTATGTTAGCAGCTAATGTTAGTTTAGGTTTTTACCGTGACTTGGGAATACAGGGATGGCAAGGATGCAAAGCATGTTAAGACGTATTGGACCCATTGGCATTGGATATCAGGCTTTCTTCAACAACCTTCTGGTTATAACGTGTAAACAATGCAGGCATTAGCAAACTTGCATTTCCCCATCTTGCCTTATCCCTTAGCTTGTTAGCTAGCTAGCAACCTTGACCCTCTTTGATGACACACAGCCTGACACCAACAACGTAAACGTAGGGCTGGGCGATATGGCCAAAAATGTTATCACGATAACGATATGATAATGTTAAAAATGATCGACATCGATTATTAAAATAGATCGCGATAATTATCATTATCGTTTTATCGCCCAGCCCTACGTAAACATTAGGGGTGGGGGGGGAAATCGATTAGTAGTATCGCGATACTTTGCGTGGCGATACTGTATCGATACAGGGACGCCAAGTATCGATATTTAATTATTCATAAAAAAAATACAAAAAAAATATAAGGAAGTTGCATTGTTCATTTCAATACCTGTAATAGTACAGTAGTCCACACACACATGTGCATTCAGTTAAGTTGGAATATGACTAATACAAACAGTTCAGTTTGTCAGGTACATGCAACACAGATTACAGTGTTTACATCTGAGAAAATACCATGTTCTGCAATAAAAATTATTGAAGTGAGATGAACAGACTGAACTTTATTTTATTAGATAAAACATGTTGACAACGTTTTACTTTGCAGTTGAAAAAGATAAATAAAATTTGAGGGGGAAAAAGATATATACCGGTATATATACCGGTATATCCACTATCCACTTTACAGTAGCTAAAAACACACTATATATACACACTACTGTGAGACAATAATAATCACACACAAAGGGATAATGGATTATAGCAGACTTAATGATTTTATAATATTTCAGATAATGAAATTAAATGTTTATCATCAACTATCCAGTTAGTATTTATATTGTAACGTTTGGCCACTTTAAATCATTGAACATAGAGAGTGTGATGTATTGGGTTTGAGTTTGAGCGTCCCAAGTTGCCGTAGTTGATGATGTCACACGAGGATGGCATTGTCAACACAGTTGGAACCTGGAGGAAGCTGCATAAAGCGATAAAGAAACGAATTGCCAATAAATGTGAAGTTATCTTTGTTAGCGGCTAACGTTAGCCAGTTGGTCGCGTCAATTCAATTGCATGTCATTGAAGGTCCGAGCTGGTCCGTGTCTAATGAAATGACAATTGCTCGTCATTGAAGGTCCAGTGCAGGTCTGGGTCTATAATGAAATGAGAGGAAAGCGCTGCGCTAAAGCAAGTCTCATCTCAGCGGCGGCGGCTAACTGACGTGACAACATATACTCGATGTTCACGATATAGTAATTTATACATCTCATGTAAAACAAGCCACGATAGATCGAGTATACTCGATATATATTGCCCAGCCCTAGTATGAGCCCATGAGAATGTGCTTCATACAATAAAAAAAGTTAAGGAGGAATAACACTATACAATATACAAACTAAAGTACAACCTAAGTACAATCTTAAGTACAGTGAAAGACAAATGCAGACTTAATGAGGTACAAAACCTTTAAGGCAAGGTGCCAATGCAAATGAGGAATGAATGTAGTACTGCAAATCTTTTAATAATAGATAAATATAATGTAGTGTTAAAGTGTCTAAAGTGAGTGTGTGCATGTGGATGTGTGTGCAATGAGTGTAGATGGATGGGTTGATGATGTTACATAGAGTCATTGAGCATCCTGATGGCCTGGGGATAGAATCTCCTTCTGAGTCTCTCTGTACTGGCCATGAGACTCTGGTAGCGCTTGCTTGACCACAGCAGTGCAAAGAGGCAGTTGTTTGGGTGACTAGTCTTTAGTTATTCCCTTAGCCTTGGCCCTGCAACGCTTGGTATAGATGTCCTGGAGCGTGGGAAGCCCACCTCCAATTGTGCGTTCGGCTGATCGGGCTACTCTCTGTAGTCTGCTGCGGTCGTGTGCGGTGCTATTCTTATATTAAGTGTTATTGACCATATTTATTGTAACGTATAATATAACCGATAGGGCATACAGACTCTCATCTGCACCTTTGATTACACTGCTTACTTGCTCATATGCTTATATTCAGAGTAGGGCTGCAACTAACGATTATTTTGGTAATCTACTAATCTGTCGATTATTTTTTCGATTAGTCGACTAATCTAACGATTATTTTTGTCATTCAATTAGTCGACTAATCTAACGATTATTTTTGTCACACCCTCAATCTCTGCTTCCTGTGGGCATGGCTCCTTCTCCAATGCATGTTTTACCTCACATGCTCAAGTCTGCACACCTGTGAATGTCACCCTGTTGTCCAGTCCCTCTGCCTTAACAGTTAACTTAACATAACATGATGATCTCATAGCAAATTAAAATAATGACTCATGAAACATTGGAATTTGGATCTTAAGCAACTTTAAATCAAAATGTATTTGAACAATACAACAATCACTCATAACAAGATAAATAAATTAAATAATACAAATTAAAGTGGAAGTGTTTAAATAACTAAAAAAAATATATAGCAGACTTCTTAGCTTAACATCCCAGGGAACTAATGGGATAACTGGGGATGTTGTTTGCTCCTGACAAGAGTCTCAAAGTCTGGGGTGATGGTAGACAAAGCAACTCTGAGGTCATGCTCAATGTCCAATCTGTTCCTCTGCTTTGTCTTCAGCTGGACCAGAGCTGAGAAGCCACTTTCAAAGATAGGTACGTCGATTAGTCATAAAAAAATTATTATTATTATTTTATATATATATATATATATATATATATATATATATATATATATATATATAAATAATAATAATTTTTTTATGACTAATCGACGCAAAGAAATCTGCATCGACGAGTTTTTATGATCAACGTCGTCGATTATGTCGACTAATGGTTGCAGCCCTAATTCAGAGTTAATTTTACTGTTTACACTGCTTGTTTTTATCTTTACGATCATTTTATTGCCTATATTTATGTATTCTACTGTACCATGCCCATACCTCCCCCGCTCCCCCATGCTGCTATGGCGCCTGA
This sequence comes from Notolepis coatsorum, assembly GCF_963971535.1. NCBI lineage: Eukaryota > Metazoa > Chordata > Actinopteri > Aulopiformes > Paralepididae > Notolepis > Notolepis coatsorum. The sequence goes on along the minus strand of NC_140178.1, from coordinate 64,096,230 downwards.
ATTTCCCCAAGGGGATCAATAAAGGAATATCTTATCTTAACACTTTGCCGCGCAACCACGAGTTAACTCGGGTTTCGGTGCCATGCGTTGAGTTAACTCGTGGCAAGTTGTTATTGTTTTATTCCATATTAATAAACGGATCAAGATCCCCGATCGACTCTGCAGATTTACCCGCCTCTGTCAAATCGGCGACATGCAATACCGGCCAGATCCTCTTAGGGGCGCCATCGCTCCACTGCAGTATCATTGTGGGCGAGTGGATAATTAATTTTTACAGTCTATGGGCGTTTCATTTTAGCCTGATCCCAAGCGAACAGCATGCACCGTTGATCACGTTTCGAAGCGCAGATTTCAGTCTGGAATAATGGCATTTATGATCAGCCAATGGACATATCGATCTACCAGATGCCGATGAATAATGGGGAAATGCTGCCAGCGATCACATGGGCTGACGGTAGGACCCTCTTCACCCAAATTACAGCCGGATCAGACATTGTTGTAAAACGCAAGCAATCGATCAGTGAATGTGGCTACTTGCACGGACACTCTATTGCTAATCAATAATACTAATCGGCGTCCCCCGCCGCCCCCATTTCATCCATAGATGCTCTGTAATAGTCCGGATGATGAGCAGTTTGTTTTATTTCATTCGAATATATACATGTACAACAGAAATGCCGTTCGATATAACGTTAGTAGCCTTTAGCCCTATATCTAGCTTCCCAGAAAATATTTGAGACGAAAAGTGCGATAAACCTTATATTCACGACGCTATAAAATGACAACCAACCAATGTATTTCTTTTTCTTTAAGCCATTATGAAGGCACGGTTTATGCACTCAAGTGACAATGAGAATGGACAGATAGCAATACTATAAAGTATAGATATAGCTCTCCAAAAGTACATTGGTTTGTTTACAAAGCTTTGTCCTCCAGCCACATAATATTAGACGGCGACGGCCGGTCCTCAATGTGTTAATGGCGGAGTCTCTCATTGTCCAATAACAACTTATTCAAACAAATACACACTAAAGTCCTATTTTACGGTAGGCTACTGTGTGTGATCATCAGCCTTAAACTGTAATACCTATAGCAAATCTAAGACTAATTATGACCTTAATTTTCATGATTTTAAAGACCTTTTAACACTTTAACTGCCACACACGAGCTATCTCGGGTTTATTAATATGTGGTTGAAAGCCATTCACGAGATTTCTCTGATTTTTTTTTATTTTTTTAGCGATCTGAAATCATATTGCATCACGCGAGCCAACCCGAGTATACCCGAGCACCGCCGGCGATCATATGTGGAAAAAAGCGCCCCCTATCGTCTCCCAGATGACATAAGGGATTTTGGAATGGACTCAATGAAAATGGATGGGGGAAAAAAGCCAGTACTCCACATTTTCCAGTCCACTGATCCAGCCGGGGTTATCACAGTTCATTCTGGAGCCTCTGAGCCCCGAGGAATCATGTACTGCACTGTACACACGGTGGATCTATACACTTATCGATTTTTTCGAATGGTGATCAGGAATTGGAATATACCAGTTGGATACCATCTGATGTCAGGTAAGGAATCTATGTTATCAGTGTTAGGATAATCAGACTAATTTTGATGAAGTTATAAGCTGTTTTGTGAAATGGGCTCTTTCGGTTTCACTGTAAAAGTCCAAGAGGAAATCAACGCAGCGATTATCCGTGCGCGGCCAGAATGTGCTTGCGTGCACGTATAATATTGATCATCTAGCGTTTATTTGAAAACGATTCATAAATAGGCCGACGAATATCAACGTTGTGGAATATTCCAGTAAAAGACGATTTTCATAGAATGGTCCAGAATGAACTGTTTTTTATCTCAAAACGGGTGCTTTTCTAAATGCTCTAAAACGGAAATGAAGCGATAAAAAACCAATATGCCTTGACAGCACTGACTGGAAAATAGTCTTTGATAAGTGACGGGCAGATTAGACACATAACCATAATTTAAAACATAGATTAGGCGATATTAACGTTAACATTGAAGTGGATGGTGGCATCAAGGGGGTAAAAAGGAAAACCCGGCGTGGCACTCAAAGTGTTAAGGAACCGCAGAAGACAGCCCTGGTATGTTTACCTTTGTGACTTGTGGGGAGGAGAGAGGCCCGATCAGGTTGGTCTTCTTTATCTGCTCAGATGACATGCTGTTCTTCCCAGGATGCACCATTCCCTGCTTGGTGATCTGCCCGTCTACATTCTTCTTGCTATCAGGGATCCTTTAGAAGGCAAATAATTGTTTATTCAATTAACTACCCAGGAAGAATATAGTAACCTTCAGACCCACAGAGCCTCTTTTGACCTTCCAATAGTACGGTCATGTCTTACCTCAGGTAGAAAAGGACATAGGCCTGCTGATTGAGCACCACTTTGATGTTACTAGCATGCACCATGGAGTCATTCATCTGGTACCACTGGCCATTGCTTGCCTTTGAAGATAGAAGGATTAAGACATTGTATTTAATTTTTTTATTAAATAAAAAATAGGTTGGCGGCTAGGTGGTGTAGTGGGCAAGGCGCTCGCCACCAATGCAGGAGACGCTGGGTTCGAGCCCAGCTCTCCGCATTGCTATCAGCTTGGCTGGTCGTTCATACTAATACAATTGGCAGTATTAGGGGGTGGGAAGCTGATGGGTGGGGATCAGACGTTGTGGACAGCGACTCCTACAGGTCGGTTGGTGCGCCTGCGCAGCAGAATCAGGAAGCGACGGGGGCGGCGTGTCCCTCCCACGCAGACCCCCGACGCTGAGAGATCGTGCTATGCAGGTGAAAAGATGCGACGGCTGCTTCCTCGAGTACCGGAGGGGACACGTGATGTAAGGCTTAGTCCACATTGCAGCCGGCTTGTGGGAGGCATGGCCTAACAGCGTTTGAGACAGGGGAGGGTAGAATTGGACGATACGAAATTGGGATGGGAGAAAAATTGAAAATGGGAGAAAAAGTAGATCAAAAAAAATGTATAAAAAATAGGTCATATTACAGTCATATTTTCTAGGGATGCCCCGATCGATCGGCCAGCTATCGGTATCGGCCGATATTCAGTATAAATATGAGATTGGGGAATTGCGATAATGCTTTCTTTTCGTCGATTGCGAAAACCGATCGATGACTCGACCAATTCTCAGAGGAGTTTGTGTTATTGTCGCATGTTAAGTAACCTAAAAGATGATGTCGGCGGTGTGGAACTATTACAAAGTGTCTCAGACAGATCTGCAATGTATGCCAGGATAAAATACCTCGTGGGGGAAGCAATGTAAAATGTTTCAACACAACAAATTGAATAAGACACTTGAAGTCCCCCAGAGGAGCATTAACCTGTTCCACCCGACGGGATGGCATCTGGTCATAAATCAATATTTTTTTATATAATTTTTTTTTATAAAATATTCCACAGGTGGAACAGGTTAAATTGTTATGAAACAAAGGAGAATATGAATTATGATTTTTCTTTGCATCTTTGACAGTGAATAACACCATGATAATAATGACCAAACTTAAAAAACTGCCACTGATCTCATTCAGTACCCTCTTGAAAAAAATCGAAGGAAATTAATAAAGGCAAGATGATTAAACCGAAGGTTCTGTAGATACAGTACTGAATTCTCCCATCCGGACCAATGCAATTTGAAATATTATTATAGAATATAGTATGATGCTTATAAATTACCTTATTATAGCCAATTCGCACATTTATATATATATATATATATACATATATTATCTTTCAAATGCCCAAGTTCAATTTGGATTTAGTATCACCAGGCGTGCATAAGAACAGATAATGATATCTACTGTAATTTACTGCATTTTTTTATTTTCACCACAGTGCAACCATTTTGAAACAAATTTCAGATATAATTGTTGCTACATGCTAACAATAGGGAGGAGGAACTAACTGCGTTTCAATATTAGTCAAAAACGTTACCTTTTGTGGCTTATTATCCCGAATAATAACAGTTATTGACATAATTCATTCAGAACGCTGAACTTTGAACCCCCACAAAATCTGACAGCTATGCATGCCCTCGACAAAATGGCAGCAAAAAACTACAATTCCCATGGTTCAAAATGTTCTAAATGGTCACCGTCTTGCAATAGACTTCAGCAAATCGAGAAGGTCAAACGATCTAATGGCACTTTTAACCTATTGCTAAACTAACGTATTGATGATAATATACATTCTACATGCTTTTATGACATGTTAGTGATGTTAATACTTGAATATGTTTGATTTTAAAATCGATTTTATTTTTTTTTGCAACACAATATTGATTTATGACCAGATGCCGTTTTGGGACCGGATGCGGTCCCGTCAGGTGGAACAGGTTAAGCAAGCCTAGTAATAGACACAATATTTCTGACACTGAATACATTCCCTGAGGTCCATAGATGTCCCTAGATACCAAGAATATGCAAATGGGACTTGTAGAAGTGGAGCAATATTCCATTTACCTAGGTATATATTTTAGGCGAAAATATTCCACGGTGGAACAGGTTAAGAGTTTAAGCAAACCACTTTAGAGAGCATCCGTGCGTATAACCGTGATAGTCAGAAGGCTAGGCGATCACAAGAAAAGTCATGAAATGCAGAAGGCTGGAGGACCAGCCATTAACTCATTGAACGCCAATCACGATGATAGTCGGGTTAACTCGCCATCGCTTGAGCGACAATCACGAGTATAGTGGGGTTTTAATCGTCATTTCTTTTATTAGCGATATCCATTCATTTTCATCCATCCAACCTGATGTTATCGTTGGGAATGGGTCTGAGCTCGCAAAAGGGCAAATACGGCCGCCTATCGTCTCCCGGGTGGTATTGCACATCATTGGATTGGATTGGCTGGGGATGTGCATAAAAAAAAATAACTCCGGTCCAGGTTTTCCTTCTCGGACATGCAGTATCAGATAACAGATGGACTGGGGACACTCAGAGCAGCATGGATTATGTGTTTTGGAGATATAACATTGGATCAATAAACGCGATCAATATTTGGAATGGCGATCAGGAATTGGATTAATCTTTTTGCAGAACATCAGATGTGAGGTAAGGAATCTATGTTACCAGTCTTGGGTTAATCAGATATTTTTTCACAGCGATCACAACGTGTGTGTGTGTGTGTGTGTGTTGGCGCTGAGCAAAGCACGGATAAGCAATTTTTCAGCCCGCTTTTGTATCGTGCATAAGGACACATACAGTATACTATCGATAATCTAGCATTTATTTGAAAACGATTGATAAATCAGCCGAAAAATTACAACGTGTTTTGTGTATTCCACTAAAGGGCTATTATCGCGTCTTTCTCTGGAATTACTAGAAATCTCCAAAACTATACTCTTATTCAAAACGGTATAAAACGGAAATGTACAGATGAAAAAACAATCCGTTTCTTACATGTTTACTGCAAGCAAGTCATTGATAAGCGACGGGTGTATTAGACCCATAGCCATAATTTAAGATATATTTTAAGCACTCGCAAATATCCCCGTCCTCCCATTGCAGTGTTTTTTTTTTTTTTTACATTTTAAAGTTAAATGCATCAATCTGGTGCACTTTGAGAGCAAAATAAAGATGCTAGATCTATGATGAACTTTGTGCTCAAAACACAAAATCGACTAGACTGCAGTGCTTTCTCCCTGCAGCCTTTTCCTCAGGTCAGTATTTTACATTAACACCATCAGTGCCGACCTCGTTTACCTTTTTACCCGGTTGAATGCCATCATCCACTTCAATGTTAGCGTTAAAAACGCCCGTCGCTTATCAATGACTTGTTTGCAGTCAACATTGTCGAAACGGATTTTTTTTTAATATATAAGCGGTTCGTAACATTTTTATAGCATTGCGAAAAGCTATCGTTCTCTCTAAAATTTTCGGGAAAATATAAAGATTCCCCCATAAACGGCATTTATTGGAATATTCTCGAATACACTAGACACGTTGTCATTTGTCTGCCTATTTATGAATCGTTTTCAAATAAACGCTAGATTATCGATAGTATATGTGTACTTATGCACGCTATAGAGGCAGGCTGAAAAATCTATTATCCATTTCCTCAAGATCACACACACATATATTAGGGACACGCTGTTATCTCAGTGAATACAGCTCCGATTACCCCAAGACTGGTAACATAGACTCCTTACCTTAGATCAGATGTTCTCCAAAAAGATTATTCCAATTCCTGATCGCCATTCCAAATATCGATCACGCTTATTGATTGATTATTGGCTGCTGTAAATATATATTCCAGGATGCATTCCAACTCGCGATCAGATCCCTCATCATCAGACGGCTCGCCAGCACAATGGAGCCAGTTGGCTCCACCTCTACAGATCTACAGATCCCAGGTCAGTCTAATCGATTGACCTGCAGTTACACAGGGATAGACGATAGGGGAATTCAGCTCAATTCAATTTCAAACGGAAGTCTTTTTTATTATGTATAGGTAGGGCTGGGCGATATGGCCTAAAAATAAAATCCGATAATTTTTTTTTAAATCCGATTTACATCGATTTTCTTTCTCTTGAGCAAAAAATAAAAAAATAAAAAAAACGTTGTTTTTATTTGACAAAAAAAGTATCAAACCAAGATGAATGTCCCTATTGGGATTAATAGTGCAATAACTAGCTTTTTCACCATACTTCACTTAAAACAAATAAAAGGTGCCTCTTGATCATCAAATAAAAGGTGCCTCTTGATCATCAAACAAGAATGAATTTCCATATTGGGATTAATAAAGTGCAAATCGAACTTTCACCAAACACCACTTTTTGTAAAAATAAAAAGGTGACTCTTAAAAAAAAAAAAAAAAAAGTGAAAATCGTCCTAAATCATTAATCGCCCAGCCCTATGTATAGGTTACTAATAATTATTTAATAAATATTAATGCATACAAATCCCAGTTTTTACAGTATAACAAAACCAAAAACGATCGGTATCGACAGTGTATCGGCCAATATGGCTCATAGACAATCTGTGATCGTATCGGTGGCAAAAAAAGTTATCCCTAGTATTTTCTTTTAGGGTGGTCTTTTTATAACCATGAAAATAGTGCTTTGTAAAAATAAATAAAATTTTATTTATTTATTTTTTAACCTCTTCCGTCCATCGGCAGACCGCAAATGACATCACGTCATAAATCATTCTCTCTAGACTGTATGACATAATGTTGAATTTTTTTCCAAATGTATCTAATAGTACATGTCACAACAGCAGTCATAGTGTATATTTTCAGCAATACGTTTGTTTACCAATAGGTTAAAGTGTTATTAATGACATATCAGTTTAGGAATTGTATTCAATAGCTAGCGAATTTCGACCGGAAATAAATCCGAGCGGCCATTTTGCTGTAGTCATTATGATGACAGAAAGACAGGGCTTTCAATGAGCGTTGAAATTTCGAAAAACTACATCTCAGAGATCTCCAGCTTTTTGCAAGCAAATGACTTCCTGATCATTATTTTTTATTTCTCTGGATTATATACCACAAAACTGAACGTTATTGGCATAGATTGGAGCGCAGTTAGTGTGTCTACCTTCTGTGAACATTTAGCAACCATCCGTGTTGAAATCAGTTTAAATAATGGCGGACCTGTCGCAAGAATAAAAAGCCGACTGTACATACAGTAGATTTCATTCTCGGTTGTTCATGCATGCCTGGTGATACTAAATCCAAATTGAACTCTGTCATTGGAACGAATAGATTTGGCCTGATCCATAGATGTGCAACATGGCTATAATAAGGTAATTTATAGGTAATTCATATTCTATAATAATATTTCAAATTGCATGGGTCCGGATGGCAGAATTCAGTACTGTATCTACAAAACCTTCTGTTTAATCATCTTCCCTTTATTCATTTCCTGAGATTTTTTGTACACATGATCTCAAGAAGGTACTGAACAAGCTCAGTGGCAGTTCGTCATGTCTGGTCATTTTTAGCATGGTGATATTCACTGTCAAAGATGCAAAGAAAAATCATAATTCATATTCTCCTATGTTTCATCACAATTTAAGCAAGCCTAGTAATAGACACAATATTTCTGACACTGGGAATACATTCCATGAGATCCATAGATGTCCCTAGATACCAAGAACATGCAAATGGACCTTGTAGAAGTGGAGCAATCTTCCATTTACTTAGGTATGTATTTTAGGCGGATTTTCAGAAAGGCTCGGGCCTAAGAGGTTAAAGATCCCGACAATCATTTCAAAACAACCCCAGAGTACTGCATGTGCGTTTCTCCTTACCTTGACATAGCAGTAGTAGTGGCCAGCATGACAACTGTAGCCAGAGTGCACTAGGACCGCGTAGAGGCCGTACATAATAGGATCACCTGAGCTCTGAGACATGTAGGGGCGAATGTTAAGGATTTCTGGATAGCCAACATCCTGGAAGACAAAAGAAGTTAGACTATGAGACACACTGACAGATGAGACGATGAGCCTATTGAACAGCCAATGGCGTGATGTTTTTATTTACCTTTGTTATTTTCCCTCCACTGAAGTTGGCAAATCTCTTCAGCGACACAGTCAGTACATTAGATGTTCGATGGATCGTGAAGCGTTTGGTTGCTGGTACTTTCTTTTTACACCTAAGAAACGGTTACCGGAATAGAGGTGTGCCACATTAATAATTTCTCTCCCGAATGCATAGTCATTACAATTTGTGTTTAGTCAGGAGATTAATAACCCTTACTGTAGAAACAATTATTCAAGGCCCATTGATTTTCTTGAAAATCTTAAGTCGGACAATGTAGGTTGTACTTACTTGGCACACATGTAAGCGTTCTCTCCGCTTAAAAGGTCTGGCTTGACAAATAGGTCCAGGGCTCGGACAATATTTGCTGCTTGCTGAGGGAGAGGGACAGACCGAAAGTAACCTCAGTCAAGATTTATTTGATTGGCAGAAATAACTATTACTACCAGTATATTCGATCTCATGAAACATACCCGAATCTCAACGGCAATGTCCAGGTAAGGGTCATACGTGTCTGACACACTTTTACAAATGGCACACTTGACTGAAAGAAAAATGAGACAAAATTAAATGAGTTTCCTCAAGTTATTTTTGGAGCACTAATGCATGTGATAGACTTCAGGGCTCCCTAGACCGGCAAGTGGGGGGCAAATGCGCGCAACAACCAGGAAGGGGAGGGGGGAATTGGCATAACGACTAAATTGGGATGGGAGAAAAATAGGAGAAAAAAAGGTGTGAAGTGATATATATATATACAAGATAAAAAATTGGGAAGAAAGAGGAAAGGCAGGAAATGATCTATTAACTATTTATAAAAGTCAGTTTGTGAAATAGAAGGATAGTTATTCTAAAGTGTTACCAATGTGTCTTCCGTCACAACACAAGAAATAAGCATCTTATATCTGGCAAGAGGAGAAGGCTCAATTGTGCTAGCCTAAACATAGCATGCAGGGGTCCACAGATCTGGAACAAGCTTGACGAAAATCTAAAAATGACTAATACCTTTAAAACCTTTAAAAAAATCACTGAAAGAGGAACTGCTAAAATCATATCTCTAATTAAAATTATAACTTAGGAATAAAATTGTCTGTATTATGTATCTCTGTTATATGTCAGTTAGTAGGTAGGTGTGTAAACCTACCCACGTTGTATTGTTTTGTTTTGTTGTTTATATTCTGTTTGTATCTGTGATCAGGCTCCCTCCAAAAGCTTTAAATAGCTTCTTGGGAGACCTGGCACATGCACACAATTTGCGACATTGATATCACATGAGGATACTCGCATGTAAATGTATCGTGTGTGTGAGTGTGAATAAATTCATTAATTCATTCATTCATTCATTCATTTTGCTAAATATTGGCGCAATATTGAGCCCTTTTTCCAGTTAGCATGACATGATTGACATGTACAAATTGCTTGCCATCTCTAGTCTCATATGACATGTAAATGTCATATGAACCTATACTTGCGCTCTAGTCTTAAACTGTTGCTATTGTTTGGATATAAAATATGACTTTTTCCACTTGGACCAATATTTAGCCTTTCCCCCCACAAAAACTAGCTGGAAACCGTTGGTATCTATGCATTCCGTGCCATCTCTAGTTCCATATGATACACCCATTTTGCCGCTACCGTGAGTCTAGACCAGGGGTCAGCAACCTTTACTATCAAAAGAGCCACTTTTCCCCCCTCCACAAAATAAAATGCTCAGGGAGCCGCACAACCCATTTCCTTAAAATGAAGATAACAGTGTATAACGTTTTATATATCACCAAGCATACCCCACATTTAGCATAAAACTCCTGACAATTGCATACCCAAAGTAATTTGCGATTTATTATACTTTATACTTATAGCAGTTTGTTGCATTAATGGAATTATAAAGCAACAAAAAGAAAAAAAATCACTTTTTATTGCTGTTTTTACCTGTTATAACAAAAGGAAAACCTCAAACTCTTATGAAAAGGAGAAAAAAAATACTGGCTGTGTAGACCTATTTTTAAATAAAACACAGAAGAGGAGACAAAACACTGGTGTCTGTAGACCGACTTTGAAATAAAACCCTGAACTATTCCGGTATATTTGAGTCCTTCCCTTATTTGTGGAACATTTATAAAATAAAAAGTAGTCTACTTTGAAAAAAGACTACCATGTGTAGATGGCTCTGATCAGTGTTAGCTGAAAATGGAAGCCTGCAGACCTTTTTTTTCTTCTTCACAGTTTACCAAAATCGCTCCTAATCACTCATTTCTGAACGGATTCTAATCAAATTTGGACATCTACTATACAATACTTCAGGCTATGGACCCAGGGTGTTTTCCAGCTAATACCATTTTTGGATATACTACTTCTGGATATTGCAACTACTACAGAAAAACGTGAGTAACAAGTTTTTCTACAACTCAATGTTCAGACCTATGTTACTCTATTTCATTAGCACTAAAAGTGAATTTGATTGCATCAGAAACTTCAGAATGTTATCTTTCAAAAGAGACCAGGCTCATGCATGTGCTATAAGTATAAAGTATAGTATTTTGGTTTGAAGAAAAAGTATGCAGTCCTCAAGTTCAAGTAAAACAAATGGCCACTTTTGGGGGCACCCGTTAACACATTGTCCGCCATGCATTGTACCCATCCTTGGGCCCAGTCTGCCAGTGCTGTAACCCTATGGAGATGTTTACCTTCTTTGCAGGGCTATAACTTTTTAAATATTATAGCTATATCGACATTACTATGGCCCATTCAACATCGGGTAACTTATCGTTCCGGATGTGGGAACGTTATATTTTTTCATTCATACATTGTCGTGTCAATACCGTCGTGAATATAAGTACGTTTTTAAGGTTTTCTGCAGTAATTCCTAAAACGCGAGTTATAGGCCCGACGCATATGATAGATTGGCGTTTCTTTCCTATACACGCTATATAAAAAAATTCAAATGTATATGATCGGTATACATTATGCTTCATCATGCGTGAAGGAAAGGGGGGGGGGGGTCGTTTATAATTCCTTGATGGTCAGTAGCGTCTTTTTTTACTATGGGTTGATACATTGATCAGATGGATTGCCGTGAAATGAATAAACAATCGGGCTGAAAATAACGTTAGATTCCTCTTACCGTTCGCCGATGAGACTGGAGGAAAAATATTCCAATTATTTGACATCGATCTGCTAGATCCATTTCCCGTTTGTATGACGCAATAAACGCCGAAATCATATTGATTATTGCGTTTCGAAAGCGATCCCAATGCACTCAAGTGTGTATCTAGATCCACGCTACAAGATATTACTGCCGGAGGATTCTCCCAGATGCACCGAGCGCCACTTCCGGTTTGGCTTGGAGTGTAACTCGCCCGACATCCACCTGGCGGCGGTATTGAGGCGTTGCAATATCAGAACAGGGTCCAGCTGCAGCAGCAGAGGGAGGCTGGATGAATTATGAATGCCATGGCAAAAAAAATTAATATTGATCCCAAAAACGAGTTAACTCATTTCTGGCGCACAACGCATGGCGGGCAATAACGAGTAGGGATGCCCCGATCACGTTTTTTGCCACCGATACCGATCACTGATCGTCTTGAGCCATATCGGCCGATACCGATCGTTTTTGGTTTTATATAAAAAAAAAATAAAAAAAAAATATATATACTTTTTTTTTTTTTTTTATTATATAAAATATATATATTATATAATTACACTTGTAGTTGTATTATCTGCGAGACATAGCCACCATGCAACAAGTCAAAATGCTCGCTATCTCCACTGTCTGCGTGTATACTCTGCTTTGTATATTCTCGAGTAGCCTCCAGCTCCAGCAAGGATTCTCCGGCGCTGCAGCTGGGCCCTATACTCTGCCCTCATGCGATGGAAGCCAGGGGCTCGAATATGCATCGAATCAATGTTATAAGACATTGATATCAGGAGCTATCTGTAGCTACTGCTAGCCGGCTAGATAACGTTAAGACAACGCCTCAGTGAACTATTTAGTTTAATGGGACATTTCGTTTTGAACAGTGAGCTAACGTGAGCTAACGGAGGTATCAACATGCACTACTAGACTATTGCTGGAGCATTTGTTGATATCAGGAGCTATCAGTAGCTAGCCGGCTAGATACCGTTAGACAATGCCTCATGTATTACACTAAAAGTGAATAGTTGACTGGGTTATTTTGTTTAAACAGTAACGATAGCTAGGTAGCTAACGTTAGCTCACGGTCCCATGCACAATAGACTAGAGCAGAGGAGCCTCCTCTGTGTTTACACGGGTGCGGGAGGTACAGGAGGAGGAGGAGCGGCAGTTTGCAGCTCTGTGTGTCTGAGAGCGAGTGAGATCTCCGCTAAGAATTGGATCATGTTTTTCGATCGGTTTTCACGATCGGCGAAAATAAAGCATTATCGGAATTCACCGATCTCATTTATACTGAATATCGGCCGATACCGATCGCTGGCCGATCGATCGGGGCAACCTTAATAACGAGTATACTCGTTTTTGGCGCACAATGTGTTAAGAGGTTAACATTTATTTTCAAGAGACATAATCAACTGAGTGTAAGGAGTGATTACTAAAAGGACTTGAAACCACCTACAGAAACAACAGAACTATCTCATGTAACTGATGTATTGTTATCAGTGTATACAGATCTAGAACCAATTATTTTATGTGTGAACGAAAAACGTCTGTACCTCGTGACCTGAGGTAACCTCCAAAGATCTGATGAACCAGTGTGGTGGCCTGAGTCTGCCTGTCGAGTCTACAAAACAGGAAGGACAATTGGGTCATCACCTACTTTGAAAGAAAGGGGGGGGGGTTCAAGTTTCAAGTTTCAAGTTTCTTTAATAGTTGTCATACAGAGGTACAGAATACTTTTGTACAAAATGCTTCTTACTGTTGCGCTCCAGAGACTGTGCATGACAAGATAAGTATGAAATAAAAACATAGTAAAGATTAGAAGTAAAAAAAGAGGTCACAGTGTTCAGTTTAGACATATGTACAATGTTCGTAGACGTAGTTACCATACAATATACAATACTGTGCAGTGTACTAATATACAATACTATATAGTGCAAGGCATAAATGGACGAGGTGCAGTTTAGGTACAATTCACAGTAGGTGTACGAGTTGTAGTGCAAATCCTTTATCAATAAATATAAAGTGTAAGTGTGTTTGTGTGATCTAAAGTGTGGAGAGTGGGTGCTGCAGTGTGTTGTTTGTTTGAGTGAGTGTGTGCGTGTGGGTGTGTGTGCTGTGTGCATTTGATGGTTGTTGCATAGTGATTATTGTTCGTTTAGCGATTATTGTTCGTTGTTCGTTTAGCAGCCTGATGGCCTGGGGATAGAAGCTCCTTCTGAGTCTTTCTGTGCTCGCCTTAAGACTTCGGTATCGCTTGCCTGACGGCAGCAGTTCAAAGAGGCAGTTGTTCGGGTGGCTCGAGTCCTTAATAATTCTCTTAGCCTTCCCCTTGCACCGCTTGTTGTAAATGTTCTGGAGGGTGGGAAGCCCCCCTTCAATTGTGCGTTCGGCTGAACGTGTCACTCTTTGTAGTCTGCTACGGTCTTGTGCAGTGCTATTCCCAAACCAGGAGGTGATGTTGCCGGTCAGGATGCTCTCTATTGTACATGAGTAGAAGTTCCTAAGGATCTTCTGACTGACTTGGAACTTCCTTAGGCGCCTGAGGAAGTAGAGGCGTTGTCGTGCCTTCTTCACAACACTGTCAATGTGTGTGGTCCATGTCAAGTCCTCGGATATGTGGGCTCCGAGGTACTTGAAACTGTTCACTCTCTCAACCGGTGCCCCGTCGATGCTGAGGGGGCTGTAGTCCTTGACCCCCGACCTCCTGAAGTCCACAATCATCTCTTTTGTTTTGCTGACGTTCAGGGAGAGGCAGTTCTCCTGGCACCACTGTGACAGGTTCTCTACCTCTTCCAGGTAGGCCCTTTCGTCGTTGGCAGAGATCAGGCCCACCACTACTGTGTCATCAGCAAATTTGATGATGGTGTTGTTGTTCCGCTGTGCTACGCAGTCATGTGTGTACAGGGAGTAGAGGAGGGGGCTCAGAACACAGCCCTGGGGGGCCCCTATGTTGAGCGTGATGGATGAGGAGGTGCAGTTGCCGGCTCTTACCACCTGGGGTCTGCCCGTCAGGAAGTCCAAGACCCACTGGCACAGGTCATAGTTCAAGCCCAGGTCCCTGAGCTTGGCTATGAGTTTGGAGGGGACTATGGTATTGAATGCTGAGCTGTAGTCGATGAACAGCATTCTCACATAGTTCCCCTGCCTCTTGTCCAGATGTGATGCTGCTGTGTGCAGCACATGGGCTATGGCGTCCTCCGTGGACCTGTTGGGGCGATATGCAAATTGCAGAGGGTCCAGGTTGATGGGGAGGGAGGAACAGATCTAGCCCTTCACTAGCTTCTCAAAGCACTTCATGGCTATGGAGGTGAGGGCTACAGGGCGGTAGTCGTTGAGGCAAGCGGGCGTAGATTTTTTGGGTACAGGGATGATGGTGGACTTCTTCAGACAGGTGGGGATGACAGCCTGTTCCAAGGACAGGTTGAAGATGTCAGTGAATACCGGGGCCAGTTGGTCGGCACAGACTTTTAGGACGCGGCCGGGGATGCCGTCCGGTCCTGCTGCCTTCCTGATATCCACTTTTTTAAAGATCCGTCTCACCTCATGCTCTGTTACCCTGAACACTGAGTCTCCATCAGCAGACCCCCCCCCCCCCATTGCCGTGGTTTGTAGGCTGGTGTTGTTATTCACAGCCTCAAACCTCGCATAGAAGGAGTTGAGATCATTTGCTAAGGAGATGTCACTGTTCAGTTTGAGGGGGGTTCCTTTGTAGTCTGTCATTGTTCTGAGGCCCTGCCACATGCCTCTAGAGTCAGCCTGTTCAAACTGAAGTTCAACTTTATCCCTGTAACGCCGTTTTGCCTCTATTACTGCTCTCCTGACGTTGTATCTTGCCATCTTGTGTTCTTCCATGTTGCCTGTCACCAGCCCGGTGTTGTATGCTGATGTGCGCACTTTCAGAGCCTCACGGACGGATTTGTCTACCCAGGGCTTTTGATTTGGGTAGATATTAATTTTGGTGGAGGGGATTATTACTTCTACCTGAGTACAGACATAGTCAATCACCGTTTCGGTGTATTCGTTAATATTGGCTGTGTTATCACGGAATACACTCCATTCTGTGCTTCCCAGCACTGCTTGGAGTGACTCCACTGACGTCACGGCCCAACGCTTAACCTCTCGCGAGACCACCGGCGTTCGCTTGAGACTCTGTTTGTACTTTGGCAAAAGGAATATGGCGGCGTGATCGCTTTTACCGAATGGACTAAGAGCCTGTGACTTTTACCCATTCTTAAATTGCGAGTATACATGGTCTAATATGTTCTCGCCTCTGGTGGGACAGGTCACATGCTGATAGAAATTCGGCAGCACCTTTTTAAGACGCGCGCTGTTGAAATCCCCCAAGACCAAAATGGCAGCGTCAACATTAGCTGCCTGGAGTTTGTTTACCTCGTCGTGAAGTTTTGAAAGTGCGACCCCAGTGTTCGCGTGTGGTGGAATGTACACTCCGATGAGGATGATGGACGTTAACTCTCTTGGGAGGAAGAAGGGTCGACATTTTATCGTGATAAACTCCAGGTCTGGGGAGCAGTGGTTAGACAGTTCCTTTGTGTTGCCTAAATCGCACCACTCCTTGTTTATCATGAAGGCAATGCCGCCTCCTCTCGTCTTTAGTGACTCTTCTGCCGTCCGGTCTTTGCGGAGAACGAAGAAGTGGTCTGCCGGTTCTATTGCGTGATTCGGGACATCTGGACTCAGCCAAGTTTCTGTGAAACAGAGGACGTTACAATCCCGAATGTCCCTCTGGAATTGGATCCGTGCTCTGATGTCGTCCAATTTGTTTCCTATCGATTGCACATTGGCCAACAATATGCTGGGCAATGTGGTTCTGTGTCGTTTGGACCTCAGTCTGTTCCGGACCCCGGCTCTCTTTCCTCGTCTTCGCGGCGGTTTCTGGTCTTGGCCATGGCCGGCATAACAAAGGATCTCGGCGGGCCATTTCTGCTGTTCAGCGATCCGATCCAGAGAGCAATCCAAACGGTAAGTTTTTCTTAATCCAATGTCAATGATTGACTGACGGTCATACACATATAATGCACCAACAGGTGCAAATAAAACTCCTAATACTATAAAAATTAACAAAATAAAGCACAGTCTCGTCGGAGCGATCAGAAAGGCAGCCATCAGAGCAGCCATGGAGCAGTTATAATGTGGTCTTGTGCTAATTTGCATCTTACTTGGGGTAACCATTCAGACAGGCTTTCTGCATGGCGTCAATGGTGTATCGCAAAAACTCGTGGGCATCCTCTTGGCTCCCGAAGCGAAAATGTCTGGCGATTTCTGAGAGAGAAAAATAGGTCCCACATTAGACCTCAAGTGGCCTTAAAACCCTCGACTCCCATCTCCTAATGGAAAACTGTGAGCTGGCAGAAATGTTATGTGATCACCATTATCATCCACTGCACAACACTCCTGTGATGGGTAGAATATTAATCAGATGATTCACCAGGCCTGAGCAGGAAAGAAGATTAGGCACCACATCACACTGATGCCCTGCTTAAAGAGGAACATCACCCGAATTAAGAATTAAAATATCATTAGCCTCATACGATAATTGTCTAAGTAATTTTTCAAGATTTTTGGAAAAGAAAAAAAATATTCCAGCAAATGTGTACACGTTTTTAATTAATATTTTGAAAATAAGTTCCACAAGGTGCATCAACAAGTTTGCAAAAATACAAAAACACAACAACCATTGCGTAATAAAATAAGGTGACTTTTAAACTAAATATGTAGGTATTTTTTCCTTGTACATACATGTCATACACTAAGGCAGTTGTTATACTTGCCTAAGTCATGCGATCGCCATCTGTGTATGTAACGTTAATATGCACAAGTCACACGAGTGAGTTAGGCAGATGGGAATTTTTGGCGATGCAGCAGTGTGAGGAGATTACAGTTAGGCAGAAATCTCAATTTGGCCAAAAAATTACTTCGGTAATTATCGTATGAGGCTAACGATATGCTATTTCCATGGCCTAGGAAAGTTCAATCAACATTTGTGAACATGAGCTACTCTCTCCCAAAGCCAGAAAAATAAGAATCAAACTTGTGATGTCATCAGGAATAAAGTCTGGAGCTGATCCATAGACAATGAATGAGACACAGAAAATGTATTGTTATACTCTCAGTGTCACCTTTACCATCTTTCCCAATAGTCTATGGAGCACTCCAGACTTTATAGACATCACCCTTAAATTTGTTGTAGTTCCACTCTAGGAAAGAGATCACACGAACAGATGGAAACTACTGTATAAAGTGTAGAGGAAAGTGTGTACCTATAGATGTAGGTCCTAGTAGCTAGTAAAATAAAATGACTTTGGAGGTAGACTGTACATTATTAATGTTTAGCTGGTTTTGTGCTAATGCTGCTACTCTCAGCCCGCAGTCACAAGGAGACCGAGAGGGCACTAGGGGGGAGGGGTGGGGGAAAAAAGACCAAGAGAGAGAGAGTGGGAGAGACGACTGCAGCAGTTCATAAGCAGAGGTAGGAAGCAGGTAAGCGAGGGGAGAGGCAGCTGTTCCCATGAGACAAGCGCATATTACTGTACCCCTCTCAGAGTCAGCAGCTCTCACACACACATACTTCCTCGGCTCTCTTTATAGTGTTACTTCAAATGGCTGCAGTCTCACAGGTCCACTAATGCACTGCAGTCACTAGCTGCCATCACTTGGGACACCTCCCATCAGTGCTGTTGTGTTACAGACAGTGTCAACTCGGCTAGAGTTTCTTGCCCATCCCCATCAGGGCTCGAGACTAACGATGTCCCGTCGTCCCGGGGACAATCAAATATTGATTTGGGACGAACAGAAATCTTTTTTGGGACGCAAACGGGACGGAGAGGATTTTATTTTTTTCACAGGAAATGTCAATTCGCCGACTGTCAGTGAGCGCATATATATATATGAATTATTCTACGTTAATAAAACATACCTGGTGATCAACTACAGTTTGCTGTGAACATTATGATATGTGTAGTGTTCCGATAACGACGGCTGGGCAGCGGGAGCTGGATGCTGGATTTTGCGATAAGCATGCAGCTGCAGAGCCGCAGAGCGGGTCCGCTGTGCCTGCACAGTGCAATACTCCAATTCAGCCATTGGCAATTCAGCCGTTGGGTGGGGGGCGCTGTTGAGCGGGCCTGTGACCGGACCTGAAAGCCTGTGACCTGTGACCGGACCCCTGCTCTGTGGCTCTGCAGTTGCATACTATTGGGATTCGTTGGGAGCAGCACAGAGTTTCGACTCTGGACTTATTTTATTTTATTTTAGCAGCAGTTATCAATATCGACCAGGAGGACAGCGCGATCTAAGGGACATGTTTCATTACTAGTCAAGTGTCATTACTTTAGTTATCAAAGGTGGAATCTCTGGACGAAATGACATTATATAGTTTAAAGCTAAACTACGTTTTTCTTTCTTGTTAGAAGAGGGATAACTTATTCAGTTAGATTTGATTTGATCTTTATTTATCTCTAACATTTTCAACCATAAACACACATTTGTAATAACAAAAAAAACGAAAACGAAATAAAATACAAATACATTTAAATATATTTTCCTATGGAAGGAATAATCAACATGGCTCCAATTGGTTGACTATAACAGCACCGTGACCAAATATCCCTATACTAGCACCTTGTTAAACACATATATATATATATATTTATTTTTAATCATAATTATTCTTGTGAAATCTTTCCACCTGGGAGCCTTTTGACTAAATCAATTTATTCTCCCCTTCTCTGAATGGTGTTTCTTATGGCAATAACAACTATAGACGACAAAACCAAAGTAAAGAAACAGCATTTTTGGGACGGTTACATTCACTTTGGGACGGTTAAAATTGTATTTCGGGACGGTTCTGGGACGGTGGTGAAAAAAGTTAGTCTGGAGCCCTGATCCCCATCTCTAGCGTCACTGGAGCATAAAGCTAGTTAACGGTTGAACAGTTATCCCAGTAAATATCTGTGCCAAGATACAGATTTTACTCTACCGGATGTACCGGTAGAAGGCTACTACTAGTAGGGCTGACCTTCGAATTTTGTTTTGGAATTCGAAGCTTCGGGGGCAGAGATTCGATTTTAATTCGAAGCTTCGAGATAAAAAAATATATATTATTATTATTATTTTTTTTTTATGTTGTGGGACTTGTACAGCACTTTGTTCAACTTTGTCAGTGCTGTAAAGTTTAAACCTTTTTAAATCTTAGACAAACAAAACACTTTGCCTTCATGAATATTGTAAGCCGTCATTTGAGGCTTTATAAAAGCAGCATAATGAACACAAATCTGTCAGTGCCGAGTCCGACCTCATCTTAAATAACAAACAGCATTGCTTGTTGTAGTTAACAAAGAGAGGCAGAGTTGATTTTGCACAAAATAAATTCATATATATATATATTTTTTTTTAATAATCGAATTTTATTTTCATATTTGAATCCCATGCCCATCGAACAAAGCTTCAGAGTATTTAAGACAGCCCTAACTACTAGCATCACTACTAATGTGCAAGCATTAAAATATAATAAACTAGTTTGTGGAAAAAGATACGTCAAAATATAAAAACATGCAAGTAGTGCAATGTAAACCTCAACGTAAACAAACGCATGCTTTCTGACCACAGTTAGTCAAGCTGGGGAGGTTAGTCTCTAGGATGGTGGTGAGCAGCACAGGGGACTGTTCCTGTTCCGTTCATGTTCACTCTGTAGTACACATCAGACTTCAATTACAACACTGAGTCCTGCCACACCCATAAATGCTCTGATGATAGGGCATGTGTGTGGAGTGGACAGGAAGGGGAGAACAGGGACCTGGTGAGAGCCTACGGTGACAAGAGTGAGAGGAACCACAAAGACCAAGGAGATGGTTGTGGACTTCCGACGATCCAAGCCCCCCCTTCACCCAGGTAACATCCGTGGGAAGGACATAGAGGTGGTAGAAACCTATAAATACCTAGGTGTGCATCTGGACAACAAACTGGACTGGTCCCTGAACAGATGCCCTCTATGGCAAAGGACAGAGCTGGCTATTATTTCTCAGGAAACTCAAGACGTCTGCAGTGAAATGCTGTACGTGTTCTACCAGTGGCAAGTGTCCTTTTGTATGCTGCAGTCTGCTGTGGAGGCAACATGGCAGACAAGAACACTAGGTGGCTGGACAAGCTGGTCAAAGGCTGGTTCAGTGCTTGGTCTCACTAGGGGTTGTGGTGGAGAGACACACAAGGAGGACAGAGGAGCAGCCGCAGCAGACGGCTCATATTTCTGCGCTTGCGGACTGAGCCCTGCCCCTAACTCTGTTATTGTATGTCCATTTTATGTCTGTATTTTAACATTTGTGTTTCAACTGTACTGTGAGAGCTACTGAATTTCCACAACGGGATGAATAAAGTATCTATAGAGTAGAAGCAACAAAAACCTTGAAAATTATTCCTGGCACTCTGCAGTAATTAAAGTAAATATATGGATGGTCATCATCAGGTTAAGTTGGTGGTCTTACTTTTCAGGTCTCTGATGAAGGAGACGGGCTTGATAGCGTTGCCTGTGTTGGCAAAGGCTTGGATTATATGGTTCTGCATCACACAGATCATACAGAAGCCCGACTGGTGACCTGAAAAACGGTTAATCACAATGCAGTTAGGAGACAGGTCAGACCGAATGATCAGGTAAAGCATATTTAGTAGCAACCCACCAATAATGCCTTTTCAGAGCAGATACCGATAACGAGTACAGATCTGATTCTACGTTTACTTCAGTTGTAGACTTGGACCATTAATTTGGACCAAAAATGGTTGACACTGCCTTATCAATTTTCTTCTATTAGAGATCTAAAATGAGTCTAAAAATACCAAAAAGCAAGTCACTTTAACCTCTTCAGCCCGATCGCCAAGATTTATTTCACGTCACAAAGAGATCAATACAGTCCATATTAACACTTTCAGCGCCAGCCATCCTTGTACTCATTGTGCCACCGCTGTAAAGTAGGGATTTTCACTGTGCGTTGCAGTGTTTGCAGGGCTATATCTATATTATAGCTACAGTAACTATTCCTCGTTCAACATGTGAAAAAGAATAAATCTTTTCATGTATACGTTCGCGTGTTATACCGAGGTGAATATTGTATAGTTTCAGAGTGATCCTGGCTAATTCCTGGTAACCGTGTTACGGAGCGATGTGTGAATTTTGCTAAAAGCGTTCGCGTTGCTCGCCTGGACACGCTACTATTTCCAAATCAAAAGGTATATAATAGGTATTATGTTTCATCATGAATGCATGATGCGTTGAATGCGAATGCAAATGGTGCATTTTTGATGCTTTGATCGCCAGTAAAGGCATTCGTTTTGAATACTACATACGTTGATTGGCCGGATCTATATGAAATCATTGTAGGATCAAGGTGGAATTGACGTAAGATAGTCCTTACCTTTGATCGGGGTTATTCCAAAAAGAATATTCCAATTGTCTGATCGCGATTTCCAGTATTGATGTCGATCGGGTCCCTGACATGAAGTGGCACAAGATATGCCTCAAGTGTGCTCAACGCTTTTCTAAGTGATCGGATGAAGCGATTTACTTGGCTTGGTCTAAATTCTCCACTCTGACGAAATTAGATGTGACACAGTGTGAAATAAGGTTTCAAAGGGTGTTCCTATGGTTAACAGTGGTCCGTGACACTGCATAGAATAAAAAAATCGAAAAGAAAAACACAATGAAAACCCGAGAAATTGCGGGTTTTGGCAGTCAACCGCTGACGAGATAACCCGAGAAATCTCGGGTCTGGCGCCCAATGTGTTAAGTGATGCGTTTCTTTTTCAAATGCAGCCATGAGTAAAGACCCTAACCCTATCAAAACAGCAGTCAAAGTGTATATTTTCAGCACTATGTTTGTTTAGCAATGATTTTAAGTGTTATTAGCCAAATATGAGCTTATAGAAATCTCTGCACATTGCATCGGATGATTTAGACGTGAGGACAGGAAGCAGTCATGAAATCGTTGTAGTCCTAAGAAGGAGACCTAGGACTTTTGATGGACGTCTATATTTCATAAAACTACGCTACCCAGCTCACAACAGCCAGACAAAGGAAGGCCAACCATTTTTTCCCTTACAAATAGACTGGAATGTTCATCACGGGTTGAACAAACCTCAACATTATTGCCATAAAATACAACGTATATCATTTCTTTAACTTTCTGTGAACGTAGGGGAAAAAAGTGTTTAAATTCCGGTGATTTGACGCAGCTGTCGCCATTATACAAAAGTAACTGTACTTACAGTAGATTTCATTCACTGCGTGTGCTGCCCTCTATCGGGCACCTGGTGGTACTACATCCAGATTTAACACTGGAATCCAACAGAGATCTTGGCCTTATAAATTATGAAGCCATTTATAGGCCTAATATTCTATATTCATATTGCATGTGTCCGGATGGCAAAATTCTGTACTGTATCTACAAAAACCCATGTAAATTATCTTCCATTTGTTCATTTGTTTAGATATTTACTATACGTGTTCTCAAGAAGTTGCTGGATGAGCTCAGTGGCATCGTTTAGCTTTTGATCATTGATAGCAGGGTGTTATTCACAGTAAAAAAATAAAACTAGGCGAGGATAATAATATGCGAATTTTCTGAAAATATGGCTAGGGCTTAACAGGTTCATATCTGACCCAATTGATATAGCTCTTTGTATTGGATTGTCATTACAGGAAGATTCTCCATTAGCCTAGTTTAGCCGGATGTTGGCACCATGTCAGAAACCAGTATTTGATACACTTTATTAAGTGTACTCATTTTGTTGTGTAGTCAATTGGATCTAATTGTCTGCAACATTCGACCCCTACCTGGTCAGTACAGCCTACATATTACTCAATATGTTACAGGTGTATGTGCACTTTTCTTTTAGGACATTATTCTGAATTGCAGCACCTTGTATAGATATATTTCTTCCGTGTTCCCATCAGTAAGCCTCTACTCCACATGCTTCTGTTTTTGTAGCCAGTATGTGGAATTCCTTCATCATCTTAACGCTCACATTACACACAGTATAGCAGCGCAGTACACACTTCAAGTATATTTAAGTTAGTAAAAGCATTTCAATATAGGCAATTGAAGTAAGAAAATGGTTTTCATAAAAATAATTTAACAAAAAAGGATCTGAATTTGATGGGTTAATATACCCAATACTGACCAATACCGATCAATTAAAATATGCTGTTCAATCCAGAGTTCAGCAGCATTAAAAAAAACAATCGGGGTTGGGCGAGGTACTCACATGCACGACTGTGCTCCTTGGAGAGTAGGTAGTTGGCAAGCGGCGGGGTGTAGGTGAGACACTGCACGGTTGAGTTGAGGAAGCAGGTGTTGCCCAAGTTGTGGAGGCCGGCTCCCACCCTGTACACACGCTCCCATTTCAGGGTGAGCTTGTTCATGGGAAAGAGCATCTTCTGCGGGCCGGGGATCCCATCGATCTGGCCCCCAACCACATTCTCCGAGACTGCGGAAGGATCGCAGACGATTTAAAGCTATTGCCTCCGTGCAGTAATGTGTAGAATATAATAGGGCTGGGTGATATGGCCAAAATATCTTATATTTCTCATAGTTTGACGGTATAACAGTATTTCATTCTCCAGTCAAAATTACAATGGGATATACTGTATATTTTTATTTGTATCTAGCGTAGCGATACAATAGTCATGGTGTAGTTGAATTCAAAATGGTCCATTTTAGTACTTTATTTATTTTTAATACAGCTGCAAATAACCTTTTTTTTTGATGACCTGAAAGATATACAGCATGTATACTTTTTTATATATATTAGGGGTGTAACGATACCCAAAAACCACTGTTCGGTACGTACCTCGGTTTTGAAATCACGGTCGAGTACAGGTTTTCGGTACAGTGGGAGAAAGTTTGGCTTTCCATGTTCCACTCAGGGGGTGATGTATAGTGTAGTTACTGTTAACACATTCTGCGGCATAAACGAGTCAACTCATTATTGGCCGCCAATCGAATAGCGCCAACAACGAGTTTACTCGTTATATCTATTCATAATTCATAGCCGCAGCCTCTGGTATAGTCTTCAGACCCTGTCTGAGCTGGCAGACTGTCAACACCGCCCTCTACTGCCAGGCGGAGCTATTGCATCTCATTGAAAATGAGCTTGTGTCTTTTAGGAGGCGATCTGAGCCGGGCGGGCAGGGTTTAAATATTCAGGCGAGCCTCTTCTATACAACGATGGCATCAGTAACTCTGCCCGCCCGCCCGTCATTGTGAAACGGTTGGTAGTGTGGTGCGGACCTCCAGAAGCATTATTTGGAATTGCGATAAGATATTTGGATAATCTTTTGCATTACATCAGATACAAGCAGGGCTTGACGTTGACACCTGCCCACTGCGGGTAGAATTCATCATTGGCGGGTAGATGCGGGCGGGTGGTTTTTTTTTCTATGAAAAAAATATATTGTAGGCATCTGGAATAATGAAGTCAATCCAGCTCATACTATATAAATACTACAACTCCCACAGGACTGGGTGCGCACAGTGTGCTCATTCATTGGCCCATCCACTTCGCCCGGCCCCTATCGCGCGCGTCGTGTTGCTTCCGTGTTGTGTCTGGCAGCTGAACGAACGCTGTTAACATTAATAGCTCAACTGGTTACAATACAGACAGTTAGCTAACGTTACAATGTGGCGGCATATTGTGGCTTTGTGGGTGTGAAAAGGCCTGGTGAACCAAACCACCAACAAACAAAAAATAGAAAAGATAATGAGACAGAGTCCGAAAATACGAACAAAGTAGAGGAGGCGAATAAAAGAAAGCGGTGTTCATTGAAAAGTGGCGCTCAGGTCGCGAGTGGCTAGGATATGACAAGATCTCTCTGCTAATCTACCAGGGGAATCCGACTGTTTAATTAAAACAAAGCATCGCGAAGGCCCGAGGTGGGTGTTGACGCAATGTGATTTCTGCCCAGTGCTCTGAATGTCAAAGTGAAGAAATTCAATGAAGCGCGGGTAAACGGCGGGAGTAACTATGACTCTTAAGGTAGCCAAATGCCCCTCTTATTTTATCACACCACACTACCGACACTTTGGATTAGATATTATTTTAGCACACACCACACTACTGACATTTTGGATTAGATGTTATTTTAGATGTTTCTGTTCAAATAAAATCATATGTCCAAACAAATGCTTGCAGTTACATTGTCCAATGACCTATATTTATTACTTTTTGGGTGGGGGCGCGAGTGCTGGGATTTTAGGCTGGTGAAAATGCTGAGTGGCTGGCTAGTGACTGGAAAACCACTAGACACAGTGGCTAGTGAGCCAAAAAGTTAACGTCAAACCCTGGATACTAGGGATGCCCCGATCGATCGGCCACCGATCGTTATCGGCCGATACTCAGTATAAATATGCAATCTGTGAATTCCGATAATGAGTCATATTCGCAGATCGCGGAAACCGATCAAGCGAAGCTCTCACTCGCTGTCTGTCTCAGACACACACGACCTGCAAACTGCCGCTGCTCCTCCTCCCTAGCTCCGCCCGCCCCTGTGTAGAGTTTGTAAACAAAGAGGTGCGGCTCCTCTGCTCGAGTCTGTAGTGCATTCGACCTGCGCTAACATTAGCTACCTAGCTATCGTTACTGTTTAAACAAAATTACCCAGTCAACTATTCACGTTTAGTAGGCATTGTCTAACGGTATTTAGCCGGCTAGCTACCGATAGCTCCTGATATCAACAAATGATCCAGAAAGTCTAGTAGTCCATGTTCATACCTCCGTTAGCTTGCGTTAGTTTACTGTTCAAAACGAAATGTCCCATTGAACTAAAGTTCTGTCTTAACGTCATCTAGCCGGCTAGCAGTAGCTACAGATAGCTCTTGATATCAATGTCTTATAACATTGATTTAATGCGTATTCGAGCTGAGGGCTTGCTGAATGTGAAATGACCAAAGCATAACGTTACCAATAGGGTCCCGCTGCAGTGCCGGAGAATCCTTTTTGGAGCTGGAGGCTACTAGAGTACACACAGACAGTGGAGCTGTTTGCAGATAGCGAGCATTTTGACTTGTTGCGTGGTGGCGATGTCTCGCAGATAATACAAGTACAAGTCTAATTATATAATATATATATTTTATATAAAAAAAAAAAAAAATTATATAAAATAATTTTTAATTTCTTTTTAATCAAAAACAATCGGTATCGGATCGGTATCGGCCGATATGGCTCACGACGATCGGTGATCGGTATCAGTGGCAAAAAACGTGATCGGGGCATCCCTACTGGATACAAGGTAAGAACATCATATATGAATTTGATCGTTGATCTGACATTTATTTCTACCGCGATCAAAGCGATCTGTGTGTAGGTATATGTGCTTATTACCGTTGGCTGCGGTGGGGGGGGGGGGGGGGGGCGCCCCGCTACGACGGTCATTTCATGTATGGACGAGGAGACAGTGATAATCTAGCGTTGATTTCAGGATGATTAGATAATCAGCCGAAAAATTACAACGTGATGACTAGGGATGGGTACCGAATTCGGTACTTACCGAAACACGTCGGTACTACCGAGTATCGATTCACGTGAGATACCGTTGTCGGTACTGAAAAAAATATATAAATATTAAGGCTGTCAAATATATCGCGTTAATATCGCGTTAACTCCCGATTATATTAATGCCACTAATTTTTTTAACTCAAGATTAACTACAAATTTTTTTTTTTTTTTTTTTACTAGACTTCACTCAGGTGTATTATTGATGCTCTCATTGATACTATGTTTGTTTCTGAAGTGTGTGTGTGTGTGTGTGTGTGTGTGTGTGTGTGTGTGTGTGTGTGTGTGTGTGTGTGTGTGTGTGTGTGTGTGTGTGTGTGTGTGTGTGTGAGATATAGAGAGAGAGGGGGGTGAGAGAGATGAGAGTGGGGGTGTGTGATTAATCAGCCCTTGTGTGTGTGAATGTAACAAGTTCCTAACATTTTCTTTCCCCTATTATTTCATGCACACTTTATTCATTGTTTTAAATTATTATTTTCTTTTAAGTTATTTTGTGCATCACTCTGTTTTGAATTTGATGCAAATTTGCAATGCATGAGGGTCATCCTTTTGTGTTAAATGGCTGCACAAAGCAAGCATTTGTTGACTCGCATGTTGATAAGAGTATTAAAACTTGGAACTTGAAAAAGATCTGTTTAAGGTAAAAAAAAATTTAAAATAAAAATGCGATTAATTTGCGATTAATCGCAAGTTAACTATGGACAATCATGCGATTAATAGAGTTAAATATTTTAATCGTTTGACAGCACTAATAAATATATGTCAACATTCATACGCACAATATACGCAAGACCTAGGATTTGACTTGATTCAACAACAAAGCAGTCGGGGCAATGGCAGGGGTAAGTAGATAAAACTTTTAGAGACTAAAGTACCGAAAAAAGGTACCGTTGGGTACCGGTATCGATTCACAGGTACCGGTACCGTATCGGTTCAAATGTGAACGGTACCCATCCCTAGTGATGACTGGATTACAGTAAAATGCATTTCGCTCACCTTTTCCTGGAATTACTGAAAAACACCCAAACCATACTCTATTCAAAACGGTATAAAACGGAAATGTACGAATGAAAAAACAATCTGTCTCGGCAATGTTGACTAGAAGCAGCTCACTGAGACCCGACGGCGTTATTATACCCATAGATATAATATAAGATATAATTTAAGCACTCGCAAATGCCACAGTCTAAAACTATATCCATTGAAAAAAGACTTGGCAATAAATGGGGTATTAGCACCCCCTGCTGTGGCGGTCAATGTGTTAAGTAGGGCTGTCAACAAGTATTCTATATTCAAATTAATAATAGACTTTAGACTTGTAAAATAAAAAGATTTTATGGGCGTGGGCCTGAATGCGCTATGACGGATAGGAGACACGCAACGCCACTTTCATTGAGCTGCCAGTAGTAACAAATGGACAACAACCACC
Source organism: Notolepis coatsorum (assembly GCF_963971535.1). Lineage (NCBI taxonomy): Eukaryota > Metazoa > Chordata > Actinopteri > Aulopiformes > Paralepididae > Notolepis > Notolepis coatsorum. The sequence goes on along the minus strand of NC_140178.1, from coordinate 64,067,603 downwards.
TCGACCATAGGTGGCGAAGACACTGAGCATATTCCAAGCCCCAATTGGAAATACTTTGTGTGGAACCTCAAGACAAAGTTGTATGGAAGCTACAGCTGGCCTACCTTCTTTTATGCTAAGTAGCCTACTTTTCAGTTTTTAGCACTTTATTCAATAAAGTTTTACCCTGATGGGTGATTTACAATAGAGAAAGAAGAGTCATGCAGGTCCCTTTACTTGCCCTTTTATTACCATTTCCCGTTTCATGCCAAGGAAATAGGATATCGTTTCATGTTTATCACACCTTGTCCGAAGGTGAGTTGCTGTGTAAGAATGTGTTACGTTCCATTATATGCCGTAAACATTCAATATTAGGGATGCACCGATATGAAAATTGGCCACCGATAGCGATTGTTCAACTAACACAATCGGCCGATACCGATATTTGTGGCAACATTTCTTAGATACATTTATTTAAATTTGTTTATGAAACTACTGTATATTTGTATGTCTCTAAATGTTTTGATGAATTGAAAATAGAGGACCCGAAAGTCTTTTTCTGGTCTTCATCCTCCAGTCCACTGAGCTGTACTGTACCCATTCTGCAATCTGTTAATAAAGTTTTCAATCAATCAATCAGACAAATGTATAGAAAAGCTTTTATTATAACCATATAACAAAAAATTATATTATTGTTTATGAAAATGTTTTAGCCCTATGCTTGATTATTTTAGGCATGGCAACAAATAAAATAATAATAATAAAATGAATAAATAAAATATTAAATAAATAGGCTACAGGTCTCTCTTTTTGTGTTACAAATTGTGCTCACCGATATGAACATAGACCTCTTTACTTACTTAAAAAAAGGAAACATGGGCGGCTAGGTGGTGTAGTGGGCAAGGCGCTCGCCACCAACGCTGGAAACGCTGGGTTCGAGCCCAGCTCTCGGCGTCGCTACCAGCTTGGCTGGTCGCTCATACTAACACAATTGGCAGTGTTAGGGGTAGAAAACTGGTGGGTGGGTCCTGGGCGTTGTGGACAGCGACTCCTACAGCTCGGTCAGCGAGGGAAGGATCTGGAGGGAGGTAGTGTGACCTTCCACACGTTACTCTCCCAGTGAGAGCCTGCGCTGCCAGGCTGGCTGCACATGTGTCGGAGGAAAGCATGCGACAGTCTCCGGCCTCCCGGACCAACAGTAGGGGGGTGCGTGCAACAACCAGGAAGGGGGTTGGGAATTGGCATAACGACTAACAGTGGGATGGGAGAAAAATCGGAAAAAAGGAGGGGGGAAAGAGATCAAAAAAGAAAAAAAAAAAAAAAAGGAAAGGAAACATCAAGAAATATGTTTATGGTATTAATTCCACCATGCCATGCGTGTTTTTATTTTATAATACTCATGAGTCATGATTATTGCTGAAGTCTGAGTCATACAATACTCACTGACTTTCATAACAGACTAACTTGTCTTGCTCAAGACTTGTTTATTAGTTTTAATAAGAGAGCACTATCTCTCTCAACCAAAGCAATGCATGTAGATGGCAACAGAACAATTTTGATTGACAGTCGATTCTGCCAATTACGTCACACCGCTTGCACCCGCCTCTGCTGTTCTTACCACCAATCAGCAAGCGCTTATTCGTTCTTTACTTCCGGGAAGTCCGCCATTAATTTTAGATCAACACCAAAGCTAATAACGTTAGCTCCCCGCGGCCCATGAGTATACTACCAGCGCTCCGCAGGAGTACTAAACGAGGCATAATGATTTTACTGCAACGAATGTTATAATAAAAGCTTTTCTATAAATTTGTCTGATTGAAAACTTTATTAACAGATTGCAGAATGGGTACAATTCAGTACGGGCTCTCTGAGCAAAGGAAGGAAGTGAGAGATATGAATGAGTAATGCTTGCTATGGTCGGGTAAATACACTGATGTTATTGAACGTGTAACTATATAACGTTAATGCCACAAAACGAATGCCTTTGTTAATCATAAGTAGTAACTTTGATGCAGTAGCTTGTGTGGGCAGGTCGCTTGACTGAAACTTTTCAAAGTTTGAACGTGTGGACCAGATCGATGCAACACAAATTGATATTTATCGGCTACTGCCATCGGCACATTTGAGCTTATCGGCCGATACCGATACCCGACCGATATATCGGTGCACCCCTATTCAATATGCTGTACACTTTCATTAATTTGATCTCAGAGAGACAGCCCCTTCTTCTCAATCTAGCACCTTCTTCTGGCGTGTGTCTTTAGACCTGCAGCTCCGTTGAGGCAAGCCAGGCCAACGTTTCATCGTCCAGTTCCATCAGACCACGTTCTCCATACGGTGGCCGGTGTTTGGGGCCACTGGTGATGATATGTTACAGTCTGTGCAGGGGCTCCACACTCTCATGAGGCACTGTCCTTGAGGCCCCACCTCTTCATTGAGGCGCCGTAGCGTCCGACGCCATTCCTTAGGCGGTTGAGGGTTGTCCACTGCTTCTGGGGCAAGTCCTGACCAGGGACGTCCAGAGGGTCATTGATGAAGAGGTGCAGCCTGGATGGTTCTGCTGACCTCCACTGGTCCCTCCATCTCGTCCTGACCCAGAGGGTCATTGATGAAGAGGTGCAGCCTGGATGGTTCTGCTGACCTCCACTGGTCCCTCCATCTCGTCCTGACCCAGGAGGCTTGTATGCTTTCTACAACGGAGTTCGGCGATTCATTTCTGGTCATGTGACATGTACGCCCAATCGTGGGACCGCAAGTGTCTACACTGGTTAAGCTTAGGCGCTCTTTCGAAGTTGGTTAAGGTTAGAGTTTGTCTTAGAGCATGGCAATAGAACGCCAGGTGCTTTGCAGGATGTTCGACGCGGAAATGGGCAAGTCAGATTAGCAAATCGCCGAACTCCGTTGTAGAAAGCATGGACGCACCCAGGAGGCCTTGGAAGTGTCAGATGGTGTTGTGTGGAGTAGCCTGTAGGCTTGCGTGGAAAAGGGGCGCCGTGACTTTAGGCGCACACGTCGTGGTGTCTCTGTGGTGGTATTGTGAAGGAGGTGGGATGCACTGATCTGTGCCTTGCGGGAAAGGGCCAGTGTGGCTGCTTCTCGTCTGATGGTAGCCGGGGCAATACCAGCGAGTACGGGCAGTTGGTTTACCGGTGTGGCTTGTAGGCAACCAGAGACTGTCCGCAGATCGCTGTTGAGAACAACATCCAGCTTCTTCACGTGGGTGCTACGGCACCAGACCGGGGCGCAGTACTCGGCGGCAGAGAACACCAGGGCCAGTGAGGAGATGCGCAGTGTCTTGAGGCTGTTGTTGAGGCGCCCCATGTGGTGCCGGCTAGTCGTCGTATCAGCACGGCACGGCCAGTCGTTTTTCCCCTGGCACCTTCCAGGTGTTGTTTGAATGACAGTGTTCCGTCAAGCTTCACACCGAGGTATGTGGGGGTATGTTGGTACTGTAGCCGGACGTTATCCACCATGACGCTCATCTCATGGGTCGCTTCCCTGTTGTTGAGGTGGAACATTGTAGACATCGTCTTTCCCATGCTGAGCTTGAGACACCAGTTCCTCAGGTATGAAGACAGGATGTTCATATCTTCAGTGAGGCACTCTTCGGCTGCTTCCCAAGTTGGCTTGCTGAGTAGGATGGCTAGGTCGTCTGCATAGCCATACTGCTTTGATTGAGTTGCAGGCAGGTCGTATATGTAGATGTTAAACAGCATCGGTGCCAGCACTGAGCCCTGTGGGACGCCATTCCTAAGTTTCCTCAATCTGCTACATTGGCCGTTGCTGGTGTGTAGCCGGAAACTGCGGTTGCTCAGCATCTCCATGATGAAGCTCACCATGTGCTTGTCTGGGATGGTTTCCAGAAGCTTCATGTGGAGACCACGCAGCCATACAGTGTCATATGCAGCTGTGAGATCCAGGAATACAGCGCCGGCCTTGGAAGCTGTCCTCTATGTCTTGGCACAAGAGGGTCACCTGGTCTGCCGTAGACCTACCACTTCAAAAGCCAGCTTGTTCTTTGAAGAAGAAGCGTGTGGTGGGTGGGGAGGTGATGTGGTAGGTAGGTCTTCTAGCTCTGGCTTGTCATTTGCGTTCGCCATACTATGAGGATATGCTAAATTACAGGTAATCTCTCAGTGGTGTGTGGGCTGAACCAACAAGATATTTTGGGGGTGAACTTGAGAGTTTTGAATTAAGTTCTGCACGCAAAAGAAACCGAACCGAAGGTCCCGTACCGAAACCGTTCGGTATGAATATGTGTACCGTTACTAGGGATGCACCGATCCAACTTTTTCTGTCCCGATACCGATATCGGCCGATACAGAGTACCAATCTGATACCCATACCATTATCTGAAAAAGGAAAAAAAATCTAACCCTAACTAACCTTACTGTCATGCACTTATATATATATATATATATGTATACACACATACTAACATACTAACCTACACTGTAGCACTCAACACTTTGATGAACATTGTTACTCAGCTGATAAGAGTTGTGCCCTTTCTGATGACTTGTCGTACAGAACTTGTCGCTTTGGATAAAAGAGTCAGCTAAATGACTAAATGTAAATCGCCATTGTTCAATTAATAAACTGTATGCCTCACTGTGTGGAAGAGACTGGGATAATTCTTTTGTGCAAGGCAACATCAGGCTTGACTTATCCTCTTAGCCTGCGACAGCCCATATCCGGGACCTTTTTAGGACGATTTGCCCACTGGCACTTTGGCGACCCCTAGTGGCTCGGGTGTGCATATACAATATAATATAATACATAATATAATATAGTAATAGTATAGTAATATATAATACATATATATATATTGTATTATATCGAATTAAAGCCCCATTTGTTGCCTGTGGATAGCCCTAGAGCCATATGAAATCCACGTTCACGGAATCGCGGACGGAATCGCGGAATTGAGCAATAAAAATGGAATAAAAATAAATTAAAAAAAAGTATATATATATATTTTTTTTTTATGTTGTGGGACTTGTACAGCACTTTGTTCAACTTTGTCAGTGCTGTAAAGTTTAAATCTTAGACAAACAAAACACTTTGCTTTCATGAAATATTGTAAGCCGTCATTTGAGGCTTTATAAAAGCAGCACAATGAACACAAATCTGTCAGTGCCGAGTCCAACCTCATTTTAAATAACAAACAGCATTGCTTGTTGTAGTTAACAAAGAGAGGCAGAGTTGATTTAGCAAAATAAAATAAAAATATATCATTTATATATATTTTTTTTTAATAATCACATTTTATTTTCATATTCGAATCCCATGCCCATCGAACGAAGCTTCGAAGTATTTAAGACAGCCCTATTAAATGGACTGTTATATCTTATAAAATTGTGGACATTTATTCATTCCCACTTATTAGCCACTATTTCTGATGGTAAAATGAGCGTACAAAGCAAAATACAGAATTCTGAAATATTAAAACGGAAAAAACGGAATTTGGAAAAAAATCAAATGGAATTTGGAAAAAAATTCAACGGATTTCATATGGCTCTAGATAGCCCTTTCAGGTGACAAAATCTATTGAGCGGTTCTCGAGTTACATGCCGGTATTTGAGGCTTGTGCAAAGTACACGGTATTGCACAAAATACCACTCCCGACTCAGGCTGCAGTAGTTCCGTCAATCTAGATCCAATCTTGAAAATGATGTGGATCGTTGTAGCCAATGAGTGTGGCTTCCAATGATACCCCATGTTGGGGATGTGTGAATCAGGGATCGAGGTGAAAAACGAAATTCTTTAACAGGAAGCCAAATTAATTAAAGTCTATGAGAAAACTGAGTTTTTCTTTGTACAGTTTACCAAAATCACTCCCAATCACTAATTTCTGAATAGATATTTATGAAATTTGGATATGTACTACATAAGGCTTCAGGCTATGGCTCCGTCTGGATTTGTAAGCCTCTGGACTACTAACTACTACAGAAAGACTTGAGTAACAAGTTTTTCTACGACTCAAAAAGTTCAGACCTATGTTACTCTATTACATTAGCACTAAAAGTGAATTTTCTTTCTGAACTCAGAAACTTCAGAATGTCATCTTTCAAAAGACACCAGACTCATGCATGTGCTATAAGTATAAAGTATGATGTTTTGGTTTGCAAAAAAAGTATGCAGTCCTCAAAAACGAAAACTAAAATGGCCATTGCAGGTTAAACATTACTTTGCTAACTTAGTGAAACTAAACATAACAAATTAACAGATATAAATGTACTGAATTGTTATTTCTTATTTTATTTCTTATTATATATATATATATATATATATATATATAAAAATTAAAATAAAAATCCGATATATTTTTTTTACCGATACCCGATCCAGCTATTTTAGTGATATCGGGGCCGATATCAGATTGGTGCATCCCTAACCGTTACACCCCTATGTATATATCATGTATGACAGTATAGTAAAAATCCATACCCTTGCATGGATCCATGATGGTATACCTTCATATTCGGTATATCTCCCAGCCCTAGAATATACCTGTATATTCACTGAAGAATATGACCAAGACAAAGCAAAAGTAGCAACAATATTGTCATCAACCCAAAAGATAAAACGCAGGCAAAATGTCAACATTCCACTCCCTCTAGTCTCTCCACAAAGCTTTTCAGTGAGAAAAGAAATAAAAATAAAAGACCCTACCTTGCCTCTTTATCTGGGCAGGCTCTGTGGTCTTCTGGCCTGAGGCTCCCTCGTTCCTGGGGTTGAGGATCACATACTTGGTCTTGAGGCTGTCTAGCTGGTAGGAGAAGCTCTTGCTTGCAGGCTCAAACTCAATCTTCTGCAAGAGGACCTTCTTAGCAGAGGAGGCCAACAGTTTGTTGAGGTCACCCTCATCGCCTGTGTCCTTCCGACCTGGTTTCAAGGCCTCCTTGAGTTTATCTACTATCGGCATTGTTAAAGCATCACTGCGGAGAAGATTGGACAGGCATCAGAGCAGCTGAAGTTGTTTCAATACTTAGTAGTAGGGATGTGCATGACTGACTAATCATTTTCGAACAGTCTACTGTTCTTAACACATTCAGTGCCAACTAGGGCTGACCTTCGAAGCTTTTTTTGGCAATCGAAGCTTCGGGGCCGAGCTTCGATTTTAATTCGAAGCTTCGACAGAAAAATAAAAATAAAAATAAAAAAATTCATTATAATATATATATATATTTTTTTTATATATAAACATAATTATGTTGCAACCTTCGTCTATCAAGCAAATAATTATATAAATATTTATATGTAGTTGATAGAGACAAAGACAGAATTCGACTTAATTAAGCACGTTTTATTAAGACATATTTTTATATGGGTCGGGACACTTTAAAAGCACAATGAACACACATCTGTCCGACATAGTCTTAAATAACAAACGGCATTGCTTCGCTTTCCTTAACATAAACAAATAAAATAAAATAAATTAAATTGTAGGCCTATGCCTGCATTTGAGGCTTAATAAAAAGTATTACACACACAATTAGGCTACTATATATACTATAGGCTACTATATAAAAAAATTCACCAAAATTGCATTCTTCCATCTTCGTAATATCGCAAAAATTCGCCCCATTTTAACTCTGGCTGATGCTGAAACCCTGATTCATGCTTTTGTCTCATCACGTCTGGACTACTGTAATGCACTTTTTTCAGGCCTACCTAATTCAAGCATCAAAAATCTTCAACTCGTGCAAAATGCGGCTGCACGAATACTAACTAGAACTAGAAAATTTGATCACATCACACCAGTTTTGTCCGCCCTACACTGGCTTCCTATTCAAGCCCGATCTGACTTTAAAGTGCTACTCCTCACCTACAAAATGTTTAATGGGCTTGCACCGCTCTATCTATCCGATCTCATCTCCCGATACTTGCCCGCTCGTGCTCTGCGCTCACAAAATGCGGGGCTTCTATCGATTCCTAGGGTTAAAAAGAAATCCGCCGGCCACAGAGCCTTTGTCTACCGCGCTGCCTACCTGTGGAACAAATTACCTGCCGTCATCAGGGGCGCCTGCTCTGTCGAAGCTTTTAAATCCCTACTTAAGACCCATCTTTTCTCGCTCTCCTTCAACCTACCCTGATCTCACCTGGTCGGGGACTGACCTTTAGATTAATCTAGTGATGCACGATATATCGGCCGCCGATATAATATCGGCCGATATGGCCGTTTTTTTACACATCGGTATCGGTCCGATATCAAGATAGGGCCGATATATATAATAAAAAAAAAAAAAAAAAAAAAACTTTTTTTTTTTTTTTTTTTTACATGTTTTGGCCTTAAATAGTTTCAAAATATCAGTCATTTCTGAAAATAAGTTACAAAAGTAAAGAAATTATGCGTTTTGGAAAATAGCTCTTTATTTGATTATCATAAAAAAGTGTTTTCTATACAGAGATATCGACATCGGTAAATATCGGTATCGGCCAGAACAGCAATATTAATATCGGTTATCGGTATCGGCCACAATTTTCACATCGGTGCATCACTAGATTAATCTGTCTAGTTTAGTTAGGAAGTTTATTTTCCCCCATGTCTGCTTTTTTGCAGCACCACAAACATGGGAACGCTCTAACTTTTTTGGCCATATCGCGATATATATCGCGATATTTTGACATTTCCTCTAAATCACTTAAAAATGCTTGATTTAACCCTTTGATGCATACAGTCACACCAATATGATGATTATAATAAGTCCCTGCAACATATGTTTGCATTATTAAACCATGAAGATGCTTTAAAAAATAATTTAATGAAAATGTACTAAGAGTAGTCTACTGACACACTAATAAAAAAAGTCAATTTAAGACAATTTATATAAAAACTCTTGGGTGCCTAAGACTTTTACACAGTACTGTGTTTTCTATCCACTTTAGCCAAACACACACACACATATATATATGTATATATATACACACCCTACTGTGAGAAAATAATAATCACACACAAAGGTATAATGGCTTATAGCAGACTTAATGATTTTAGAATATTTCAGATAATGAAATTAAATGTTTATATCATCAACTATCCAGTCTGTAACGTTTGGCTACTTTAAATCATTGAATGTAGAGAGAGCGAGAGAGAGAGAGAGAGGGGGCGAGAATGAACAAGAGAGCCAGCCCCGCCCCCCCCCCCTCGGGTTTTGTTCTAGGTTCGCGTTTTTGATCGTCTAAGCTTCCGTAGGTGATGACGTCACACTCGAATGTAAACAGGAAGAGATGGAGACACAGAGATGGAAATTGAATGATATACAGAAACGAATAACCAATAAATATGAAGTTATGCTTCTGTTGTCAAGCGTTGTCAATATAACCCACCCCCTTTCCTCACGAATGGAACTAGTCTTGTGGAGTCCGCTTTGACCGTTGTCCAGGGTTAGCAGCAGCTATCGCTAGTTAGCTTAGCATAATCCTAATGGATACCTTGGTTAGCAGCTACCGTTAGCTCATTGCTTGTGCAATTAAATTACATGTTATTAAAGGTCCGCGCTGGTCTGTCTAATGAAATTACAACCGCAACATTATATCGCACTGTACAGCCCTGACTACACTAACGTTAGCCTATAGCTCCGCCGTCCCTTCTCGAGGAAAGCACTGAGAGTGTCTCTCGGCCGCGGGCGGCACCATATAAACTAAATACTCGATGTTCGCGATATAGTACAGTACTACATCTCGGGTAGAACAATCCGCGATACATAGAGTATACTTGATATATCGCCCAGCCCTAGTCTGTCCACTATGTTTGTTAATTTGTCATCTCCCCCCCCCCCCTATGTAAAGCGACCGTGGGTCCTCTGAAAGGCGATATATAAAACGAAGTTATTATTATTATTATTATTATTTGAGGCTGAATAAAAACAAAGTATTACACACAATTAGGCTACTACACGGCCGAGTCCGACCTCGTCTTAAACAAAATGGCATTGCTTCGCTTTCCTTAAAATAAATTAAATTGTAGGCCTATGCCTTCATTTGAGGCTTAACACTTTCTCTGCCAGAGACGCCTAAACTCTTCATTCCCCGCCATGCTAATTCTGCCAATGACGCCGTAACACGTCATTGAGATCAATATTTCAAAAATCTGTGATCGCAATCATATTTCTCCCCCGGAGACTTGAGATCTACTGTTGATTCCCTCTCAACTCTCCAACGGTTCAATAGCGGCATCTGGTGGCCGATCGGCGGATCGCCCAAACCGGAAACGGAAGCTGGTGCTCATCCCAATTCGGTCCGGTCACTCGCTAATAGTCCCGGGACTCGAGCTAGACACAATGGATAGCAATCCGTTACCAATAACTCGATAAACATGATTTGGACGTATATACTATTATACAACCTGGAGATGGGTCGCATATTTCAACATCCCATAATAGGAATATTTTTGCTCCACGCTCATCGCCCAACGCTACGAGGAAGCTATGGTGAGTTTCAGCGGTTTTTTTACCGTGTTCGATATAAACTGCTCTAATGATCATATCACCCACACTAGATGAATCATCTAACGTTGGCCACGGAATTATAAACGACCCCCCCCCCCCATCCGGTCAACATCAGATGATAAGTAGTAACGTCTAGAAGCACGTCCATTTGAAATTTTTTATCTTGCGCAGATCGCTATCAAACTGTATTTGATCATCAATATAATGCATTTAGGGCTATAAATCACGTTCTGGAGAAAGCTGCAGAAAACGATAAAAACATATTTATACTTTAGACCGTATTTTTTTATGAATATGTGAATGAAAAGTATAACGTTCCTACGTCCTGAACGATAGATAATTGACGTTGAATGGGCCATAGTAATGTCAATTTAGCAATACAATTAAAAAAGTTATAGCCCTGCAAAGGGGAACTTCTCCATAGACAAATAGAGCTGGCAGAGAGGGGTATAATGATGTACATAAGCCTGGCGAAGAAAAATTATTACACACACAATTAGGCTACTACACACAATCTGTCAGTGTAGACGAATATGAAAATATCTTAAACGAACAGCAACTTAGTTAAATTGAACAAAAATAAATTCTAAGCCGTCATTTGAGGTTTAACAAAAACAAACAATGAATTGAAGCCTACAATACCTGAGCTTTGATTGGCCTATAAAGGATAGTGCTGCTACTCACGGTTTATCCTCAACCTGAAAATTTAGGTTGTGTGCCAAAAATACCAATGTGTCCACATTCTTTGGCAACAGAGAACTTCTTGATTTGTTTACAATAAATCCAGCTTTCGAAAAGATGCGCTCTGAAGGGGTTGAAGTGGCAGGGATGGAAAGAAAACGCTTGGCTACAGTTGCCAACTTAGGATAACAGTGCGTGTTGTGAAGGGCCAGATTAAACCGAATATATATATTTATTTATATATATATATTTAATTGTATTTGTATATTCTCTAATATTCCTTGATATCCCTTGTATATTCCTTGTACAATATGCATTGAATATCCATTCTAGCCTACTGAACATCCCATAATAGTCTCCATTCTACTATTGGTCGAGACCTTGGTGCCAGGCTGCCATACCCCCAGACCCAGTTCAAACGTACCGCTCAACATGTACGAACAAGTCCTAGTTCCGCGTAGGAATCTAGCTACCGCACCACTAATGGGACTATTTGTTCATAGTGCGTATATATACTGCGCTACTAAAGTAGGACTTCCTTTTCAGTCCAGTTTCTTACCCTCCAATAGAGTCACAGACGTAAAGCCTCCCCGCGACGCCACGTGTGGGAGTAAGGCCAAGTTCGCCTACCATCGGTATTGAGACATCGTGTATATTAATATTTGAATAGTCATATTTGGCACTATATCGTCGAGTTGGACGTAGTCTATTAAGCTAATAATAGTCTGTTAATATATAGTGCTTCGTGCGGTGAGAATACTACCGTAGTCAGCACCCCATCGTTTCGGGCAGAAAACTGGCTGCTTATCCAGGGTGGTTGACCCCACGTGAAGCTGCACCCGAGGAGCCCCAGAGCCGACGAGCGAGTGGACCTGTATACCGGATTATTCTACCGACGACAGCCCGCCTTCCCAGGCACGGATTATGCTTTGTATACGTTGATTATTCCATGGATAAAGACCCCCGACACTGCCGTGTGTTGGAACCCCCCCCCCCCTGGAGAGGACGCAAGGTGAGGAGACGCTCTGCAAGACGAGGTCGCTTCACGTCTCTCCTCCGTGGACCGGAGGACGCCGGCCCACAAAGAGTCCATCTGCTTTCATCTGTGGTCCAAGGATCGCCGGCGCATTGAACGGCACTACAGTGGGTTCACCTGGGATACCCTTGGCCGGATGAGGCAGCCGGATTCTACCCCCCCCCCCCTTCCTACTCCTGTCGGCTTACAAGCGACCGGATTAACCCCCCCTAGTGTATCCAGTATATAATCATTAAAGTATCATTGCTTTTATTCCTTAATTATTCCAGGTCGTATATGTACCACCTGCGCCTTCAGAGATTGGACATTCTCTATTGATATACCGACGAATACTCTTGCCATAAAAGTGCATACTAATTCCCATTCATAAATGTGATTGATTTGATTAAGTGCTTGCTCTACACACCATCGCTGTGTAGAAATAAAGACCTATTTCTAATTCGTACATTTGTGTTGGATCCGTTTCATCTACGTGACAGTGTTCATCATAATATATTTATGCCGAGTACTGGGTGGCCGAATATTAAGTACAAAGGTAGTGGTAGTAAGTATCATATCTAGTAATACAGTCAGGGAATTGTACCCCTCAGTTACAGTGCGCATTTATTCTAGATAGATATCTGTGTAGTTTAGTTATGGTACAGGGTACTACATGGTACCACTGGGTAGTTTACTATAGGGTAGTTTAGTTATGGTACAGGGTACTACATGGTACCACAGAGTACTACTTGGTACTGCATGGCATTACAGGGTACTACACGGCTTACATAGCTCTACATGGCACTACATGGAACTACAAGGCACCACAGGGTACTACATGGCACTACAGGGTACTACAGGATACTACGGGGTACTACATGGCACTATGGGGTACTATAGGGTACTACATGGCACTACGGGGTACTACATGGCACTACAGGGTACTACATGTCTGCTCCTTTGCAGCACCACAAACATGGGAACTCTCTAACTCTTCCCCCCCCCCCCCCCCGCTCTCCCCCCCCCCCCCCCTCCCTCCCCCTTCTCTCTGAGTACCCGTCTCCTGGCGCTGACCAAGGTGTTGGATGCCTCGGGGTCTTGGCCAAGCTTGTAGTGACTGCTCTACATGCACCTCCGAGGCATTGGATCAGTTATTCACCGCCGTCTGTCCGTGGTCCTGTCAACTGATTAACAGTCAACGCGGTTTCATTGCTGGGTTAAGTACTTCTATTCTATTCACATAATACGCTTACTTCATATATCTACTCCATTCACATATATGCCTACCACTTGTATCTATTGCTATGTCCGCCTACTACAATCTCATGAGCTGTCTAACGCCTGTCCCGTCTCCCTGTCTTCCTATGACTTGCTGTCCTGGAGTGTTGACCGGAGTGTTGGACGTCCCGTGACGAAGGCCGGGAGATTGCGACCCCCTCTGCGTGCCCCCCTGTCTTCGGAGGTCTCGTAGTGGTGACCGGAGTGCCGGATGTCCCGCGATGATGTCGGGGAGTTCGCGACCCTCTCTGCGCCACCCCCCTTCCCCCTGTCTCCGGCTGTCCCTGAGCAACGACCGGAGTGTTGAATGTCCCGTGACTAAGACGGGGAGGACGTGACCCTCTTGCGCCGCCCCTGTGCCTCAAATAGATCCGCTATCAACTCTCTTTAATCTTTCAAAATGTTCAGTTGCTATCGCTATTAGCTCTATCTTTAATTTTTCAAAATGTACAGTTGCTATTGCATGCACTCATCTGTGTTTCACCACACACATGAGTGCATGCTTACCAACTGTCCGTCTGCAACACTACTATCACCGACATCTAAGAAGGGAGATCCCCCCTTGAACGGCCCTTCTAAGGTTTCTCTTCTCCACATTGCCTGTGGAGCTTTTTTTCCCTATTGTTAGGTTTTAGTGAGTTTTTCCTTACCTTCGCGTGGGGTATGTCTGGGAGTGCTTGCATTCTTTCATTTATTTGCATTCATCTAAAAAATGTTTGGACCCTATGGTGTTCTTTTCTTGACTTATTGTTATGTTGTCTTCTTGACTTGTTTAAAGAAGACCTGTACGGCCCATGGGGACATTAACGTGTGTTGTCGGGCCCTATAAATAAATTTGATTTGATTTGATTTTGATTCTCCACCAGCCCAGCGGTCCACCTTTATCCGTTTTGGTTCTGTTTTTTAAAAAGTCATCCGGTTCACTCTTTGCAGTGATCACTTCTCCACGGGGTGCTGCATCTTCATCCATAGACAGAAGGAGGTCGCATTCTCTCTCTCTGTCCGTTCTATGCCTCTTTTCCGCTGGAGGCGACTCACTGCCTCCTTCATCCCAGTCATCGTCAGTTGGTGGTGGTGGTGGCGGTGCCAGGCGCTCAGCCAACGTAATCACCTCCGCGTACACATGTTCCTTTTCCTCGTCGGATAGCCAGCTTAGTTGCTTGAAGCGGGGGTCAGTGACTGCGCTGAGGACAGTAGCTTCAGTCGCGGCTGAAAGTTTCCACCTCCTATCAATTTCGTACACCAGACTGCCTTTCAGAGCTTTTGTGGTGGGACTGTCACGGTCGTCATCTTGCAGGTGTCTTTTCAAATTTGTCAGCATTGGGCGCTACTGCAGACAAGGACACATTTTCTTCTTTTGACAATAGTTCAGTCAAAGTGATGAAGGGCTTAAGCATGGCAACAGTTTCCTCTGCGATGACCCACTGGGCTGTTGTCAGGTCCAGTGTTCGGTCAGCTCTTTTGGTGACGATTGGGTCAGACAGGACAGCTGAAATGGGCCACCGTTGTTCAAGTAGACGCTCCAGCATAAAACACGTCGAGTTCCAGCGTGTTGCGACGTCTTGAATGAGTTTGTGGCCTGGGACTTGTTGTATGTTCTGTTTTTCTTTTAACGCTGCAGTTGCTTTCACACTTTTCTTAAAGTGCCCCACAAGTCGCCTTCCAGCAGCCACGGCACGGTGTACTGGGTCGTGTTTTAGCGCTGCATTAATGCAAAGCTGAATTGTGTGTCCAGCACAGCACACTCCGCTGACAGTCCCCCACGCCTCATCCTCCTCCAGCATATCAGTGCACAGAATCATATTAGCAGCATTGTCGTGCACAACCGCAACTCTTTTCTCTGCAGGTATAGCATATGCATCGACCGCCTCTCCCAGTCTCTGTGCAATATTTCGAGCTGTGTGACTCTCCTCCATTGACTTGGTCTCTAACACACAGTTCTGCATTCCCCAGTCATTGTTTATCATATGAGCCGTCACCGTCATGTACGCTTCCATCTGTAGACTGGTCCATATATCCGTTGTGAAACTAATGGCAGAGCACTTCTCAATGTCGCTGCGCACTGCATCCCGTATGAGTCTGTGCTGGTCTGTAAGCGCATAGGAGATAGCCTCTCGTGTCGGCAAAGTATATGCTGGCTCCAGTATTTTGATTAGTTTCAAGTTTCTTCAATAGTGGTCATACAGAAGTACAGAATACTTTTATACAAAATGCTTCTTACTGTTACGCTCCAGAGACTGTGCTAGACAAGATAAGTATCAAATAACATAGTATAGCATGTAAATTAGGCGTTTAAACCCTTTCCCTGCCACGATATTTATAAGTCTCATGTTTTCTGCAATAAACTAAACTAAAGCATTGCTTATGGCTTGCTTTCTGCTTTCTGTAAGATTCTTAATCAGCATATCACCAATTGTTGTTTGTCGTGAGGTGTCGGCTGAGCCTGACGTCGAAGCAACCGTTTTTTTTTTTCAGACAATGCACCTACAAAAGCAGATTACAATTAAATTAGCCAACTTGGTAACACATTAGTCATAGCAGCATAGGCATAGCCTTATTAATTAATTAACAAGGATATTTATGTTTTTTAGGTGATTTGACAAAGTTGTTGTAGAGGTGCGATATGCCAATTTCTTCTGGCATATCTGGCACTCTGCTTTTTGGGCATTGTCTTTGCATATTTTAAAGTGTAACCACACGTCTGATTACTTCTTCGTCGACATGTCTGCCGCACATGTACTTGTTGTTTTCAACACAGATAATCTCCACATGCTTGTTGTAGAGAGGTGGAGTCGAGGCACCGCTTACTTTCGTTTCATGAAATGGAGGCGGAAGATTTTGGATTTTATTTATTTTTTTAAGAACTTCAGTTTTTTTTTTTTAAATGTTCGAAGCTTGTGCCATTGAACGAAGCTTCGAAGCATTTAAGACAGCCCTAGTGCCAACGACGAGATTAGTCGGCTTAACTCGCCATGCGTTGAGTGCCAAGTAGGGATGGGTATCGTTAGGATTTTATCGATACTACTACTCCTATCGATACTGCTTAACGGTTCGGTACTTTATCGATACTCTTATCGGTTCTTTTTGATAATTTTTTTATGATTTTTATATTTGCAGTTGAGAGCATTGGTCATCTCCCTACAGTAAAGATTAGAAATGATTGAATTATTGTAAATATGTGTGGAGTGGTGGGAATAGCTGCTTCAATAATAACTTATAACAACAACAGACAAGTTAGACAACTATGTATACAAAAAAAACGATATACACTGAATGATTAGTTGTTACCTAAAGTCCTTGGACTCCACTGTAGAGAACGGGTGCAGGCCTTTGACAACAAACTTTGTCACAGCCCTGTGACACTCGTTCACCCTATCCTCTGTCATCTTTCCTCTAGCTGCTAGGGAGAAAGGACTTTGGGTGGTGGAGGGAGGTAGAGGGAGGATGTGTGGTGGGCTCACTGGCCTGGGACACATTGGTGGCTGACCTCAGCTTGACTATCTATAAAAAGTTTTTAGATTGTAGTATTTGTAGCTAAACAATTATTTTGTTTATTAGCCTATTTGTAATAATTCGTTATTAGCCTAGGAAACTCCGTATCTTGGCTTACCGGCTGCAGTGGACGTGGATGCAGATGGACCACTGCGCGCAAGGCAGTCGAATACGGCGCATTTCTGCACACTAATATAGTGTTTTGCAAACAAATGTTTTGATAGATTGCTCGTATTGCCACCCTTACTGGCAAATGTTTTGTTGCACTTGTGAACGCTTCGCTCTATCCGCCATCACGACTCAGTCCATGCAGAGCTGTCTGTGTCTGTGTGCAGCGCGCGTCGGCACGGAGACAGCGCTGAGATGCTTCCAGCTGCAGCACATCAGGTGTGCGGGGCTTGTATGTGCGGGGCTTGTAAGCGCTGCTGTCTGACGTGCTGCAGCTGCATACTATTGACAGCGCTTTCATTAAGGAGTACCCGTATGTATGTGTAGCGCGACTCGCGAGGAGTGTGTGTAATAATGACTCGCTGCTTCTCGTGCAGAGACAGAGAGAGGAGAGATCGTTCGCAACTTTTAAATAATAATAATAATAATAATAATAATAATAATTTCTCTAGAGTATCGATAGCAGTACCGAGGACGTCGGAGCTTATAAATACTCCGGTATTTTCTAATATAGTACCGGTTCCCGTTTAAAACCGGGGTCCGGGGGGCATCCCTAGTGCCAAGGCCCGAGAAAACTCGTTTTTTTTAATTAAATTTCTTTTATTAGCAATATCCATGAATTTTTCATCCATCCAGCCTGACGTTATCATTGGGAATGGGTCTGAGCTCGAAAAGGGCAAATACCGCCACCTATCGCCTCCCGGATGGTATTGCACATCATTGGATTGGATTGGGTGGGCATGTGCATCAGAAAAGATTTCCGGTCCGGGGTTTTCCCTTCTCTGGCAAGCAGTATCTGTTACCACATTCACTGGGGAGGCTGGGAGCAGCTTTCGATTATGTGTTTTGGACCATAACGTTCGATCAATAAACGCGATCAATATTTGGAATGGCGATCAGGAATTGGATTAATCTTTTTGCAGAACATCTGATGTGAGGTAAGATCTCCATTTTACCAGTTTTATGTTAATCAGATGTTTTTTTTCACAGCGCTAAGCACGGAATGGATAATCGATTTTTCAGCCCGCTTCTCTAGCGTGCATAAGTACACATACTATCGATAATCTAGCGTTTATTTGAAAACTATTCATAAATTAGCCGAAAAATTACAACGTGTTTTGTGTATTGCACTAGAGCCATTATCGTGGAATTTCTCTGGAATTACTAGAACTCTCCAAAACTATACTCTTATTCAAAACGGTATCAAACGGAAATGTACCAATATAAAAACTATCCGTTTCGTACATGTTGACTGCAAGCAAGTCATTGATAAGCGAGGGGTGTTTTAGACCCATAGCTAGGGGTGGACGGTATAAACGGTATACGGTATAAACGGTATGAATTTGCTCTACGGTATGGATTTTGCCTATACCGTGTAACCGGTAGTGCAGCTCTAAAATAGCAATGACGTCATGTAACCACAGCGCGACTATTTCACTCGCATTTGCCCCTAAAAATAGATAGAATTAGTCATAGATAATAGATATGTGCGAACTGGAAAAAGTTATTTAGGAGGCTTCGCGCAGTGGGCGTGCCAGCCCCTCCCGCACGCATGTAAACACGGGTCTACTAGTGGGACGGGACGTCTCCCTGAGCTAACGTTAGCTTAGCTACCGTTACAAAATGACCCAGTCAACTATTCACTTTTAGTTTAATACATGATGAGGCATTGTCTAACCGAACGGTATCTAGTCGGCCAGCTACCGATAGCTCCTGACATCAACAAACGCTCCATCAAGTCTAGTAGAGAGTAGACGTGTATGATAGCTCCGTTAGCCGTTAGCTCACGTTAACACAAGTTAGTTCACCGTTCAAAACGAAATGTCCCATTGAACTAAATAATTCACTGAGGCGTTGTATTAACGTTATATATCCGGCTAGCAGTAGCTACAGATAGCTCCTGATATCAATGTCTTATAACACTGATTCGATGCGTATTCGAGCTGAGGGCTTGTGAATGTGATTTAACGTTATACCAATACTAGGGCCCAGCTGCAGCGCCGGTGAATCCTGGCCGTAGCTCGAGGCTACTCGAGTATAGGTCCAGCTGCAGCTCCGGAGAATCCTGGCCGTAGCTAGAGGCTACTAATGTACACACAGACAGTGGAGCTTGTTGCGTGGTGGCGATGTCTCGCAGATAATACAAGTACAAGTCTAATTATATAATATATATATTTTATATATAAAAAAAAAAAAATTATATAAAATTAAAAAAAAAATTTAATCAAAAACGATGATACCGTGATATATACCGTTACCGTCTATGCTTCAAATTATACCGTGATATAAATTTTAGACCATACCGTCCACCCCTACCCATAGCCATAAATTAAGATATAGTTTAAGCCTTCGCAAATTTCCCCGACCTCCCATTGACTTCCTTATTGGCACGGTAGCCCTATTATGGTCAAACGGGCGTGGCTCTGAATGTGTTAAGACCGAATATTCGAATATCCAACCACCCCCCACATTTTTTATTTTCTTTAAATTATATTAAAAATATATTGTTACTTTCTGTTTCAGTTTAAATTCAGTTATTCTTTTTAATAGAATGGATAATTAAAATAAAAAAATAGCAGGGTTTCCCATTAATTACCTCCTAGACTGTGGCCACAGTTGTATAATAAACATGTTTTAAAAAAACTACAAAATAAATTATTTTTTTTTTTTTTTACAATAATTTTTTATATAAAGTTTGCCAATAGGGATGTATCAGTAGTATTGGCAGTGGTAGTAGTCGTAATAGTAATCCACTATATTTTTTTTATTTTCTAAAAAATAAACCAGTTCAACACAGGTAACGACGAGTTATATTAAGCCATACCGAGATATACCTCATCTCATGTACCTATTGTACTCCATCAACGAATAAAACCAAAATACACCCCTCACCTGCCAGGCCCCGCCCCTAGTGGCGTGCTACATAGTACTGGGCATGGCCACCACTCACTCTTCCTCGGAAAAAATCGTTTCCAAGAAAAGTTTCCCCAAGGGAACTCGGGGCACGCTAAGAGCGGGACGCTTAGCCAGTACTCATATAACTAGGTTATATACATAACCTGTCATTATATTTCGTACTTGCATCGCGTCCCGCTCTTAAGCCATACCGAGATATGGGGTAGAGGGCTTTTTTTTACCCCCCCTTAATTGATTTTCGGGGGCTTTTTTTTGTATTTCGGGGGCACAACATTTTTATAATGAAAATTAACATAAAGATTATAAAACATTGTTGACACTTTTTTTTTTACAGTCTTCGTCCCTATGTTTGATAACATAATGTTAACACTTTGGTTGCCTAAGGTTAAATTCATGATATACCATAGATTGCCAGCGCTATTTGTCTATGGAGAAAGTCCCCTTCTTTGCAGGGCTATAACTTTTTAAATTCTATTGCTACATTGCCATTATTAGGGCCCATTCAAAGTCCTATATGTATTGTTCATTGTGTAGCAACGTTAAACTTTTTCATTCACATATTCATAGTAAAGTATGGTCTAATGTATAAGTATGTTTTCATCTCTTTCTGCAGCTTTCTCCAGAACGTGATCTATAGCCCCAAATACATTATATTGATGATGCAATACAGTTTTATGGCAATCAGCGCGATATAAAAAATTACAACTAGACGTACTTCTAGAAGTTACTACACGTCATCTGATGTTGACCGGATGGGCTAGGGGCCGTTTATAATTCCGTGGGCAGCGTTATACCAATCATCTAATGTGGGTCAAATGTTGATAATAGCAGTTAGTATCGAAGACGGTAACGTTACACGCTGAAACTCACCCCAGTCTCCGCGCGCCGTTGGCCGATCATCGTAGAGTTGAAATCTTATCATTATGGGATGTAAATTTACCCGGTCCATCTCCAGCTTGTATAATGGTATATACGTCCAAATCATGTTGTTTATCGAGTTATTGGCAATCGATCACTGTGTAGCGTGACGAGCCAGAGTCGCGGGACCTATAGCGAGCGCCCGGAAGTACTACGGACGTAGCACAACCTCTATGCCACTTCCTGTTAAAGCGATTGCGCCGATCGGCCACCAGATGGCGCTCCTGAACCGCCAGAGAGCTCAGTGGGTCCTGCTGGTGGATCTCAGGCCAGCGGAGGGGACATATGAATCCGATCGCAGATTTTTGAAATATTGATATAAGGACGCTGTACAGCGTCCCCCGGCAACTTGAGCATGGCCAGCAATGACGTCAAAACACGTTTCATGGCAGTCAAAGTGTTAATGTCTCCATATATAGGGCTCTACGCTAACCTTTTTCCCAAGGAGCACATGTGCTCCTAAATAAAATGTTAATAAATAAAATCTAAATACAAATTTAGGAGCACACAAAGAAATTTAGGAGCACAGTGACAATTGTTCAAGTAACACACACACAGTGTGAGACATGGCTTGGTTTCATGTTTTGAGGTACCTTCAATTATCTGTAAATAATACATACATACTCTTATCTAAATAGATTAAATATGATTGTCCCTGAGGGCAAGTTGTGTTGTTGTCTTGATATATCTACAAATAGCAGACGAATAGCCGGTTGCCTCTGGATCAATGAATGTCTAATATTGAATAATATTAGCTATTTTATTTTTAACATCCCTAATTCCAACAGTCAAGAGGCTTGTTTCAAATTGATACATGAAAAACCCCACACACGCAACAACATCCACCTCAAACACAACAAAAGAACAGAGCATCTCATGAACTTATTATGTCATGGACTCTATGGACTGTCAGCTGAACTCGCACCAATGCATAGGGAAATAGTCAGACATCCCAGAATTATTTCATAATACAAGTTTTGAATGGATGTTTGGATTAAAATCATCAGGAAGACAGCACTGGAACCAGGGTTCGAAATTAACGGGGGCTTGGGGCATAATGCCCTTGAAAATGGACAAAATGCCCTCGAAAATCAGTTAAGGGGGGCACTTAATGCCCCCGACAGTTTACTAATTATATACATTTATCCGGTAATGGAGCGTCTGTGTATCGTACGGTTCAGATGACGCGCAAATAAAAAAAAATCATTTGGCGGAGCCGGTGTTCTGCACTGGCTGCAGGCAGCAGCAGCAGCAGCACTGCAGCCCAATAGGGTCCAGGTGCTAGTCAGTTTGTGTAAAAATGGCACGCACAATATAAATCAATCTTCATTACGACTTTAAAAACATAGCCATTAACATTACATAGGCATACACACATCTTGCCATAGCGTTAGCAGTTTGTACAAAACAACGCACGTTTTAACTATGGTAGCCCGACGCAGCCCGCAAGCTAATACTGTACAGTCAATGAAATGTCACCGTAGCTACTACTAGCTACTGTAGCAGAGGAGGAAATGGGAGTCTGAGAGGCGGGGTGTTTAAAGACAATGATAGGCGTTTATTCAACATCCAAGAAGGCTAACATACAACTGTGTTTTACTAACTCCAACCGGGACTATTACCGCTGTCCCACTGCATGTTGATGTTATGAACTCCTCCTAACGTTACCGGAGCTGAAGGTGCCACACGCTAAAATGTCCGTGGGGACCCGCGCCAACCCATAGATAGTTCCAACTCACCGAATTACGTAATCCACCACAGTTGCACTCAATATTTAAATAATGTTAGTCTAAATAAATGTAGACAGAAACATAATAATTTCAAGCAGAAAACGAATCTTTCCATTAAGAACTGACAATCAGGGAATTTAAACATGGTTGACATTGTTTTTGTGTGTTTATATTAAAGAAAGGAAAGTCTAGTGCTGGCTGAGCATATTGTTTGTTTGCACTAAGTTAATACTTTGACAAATGTAGCCTATATTTTTCAGTCAGTTCGGTCTTTGTGTGCCAAACATTATTTAAGGCTGTAAACACTGTAAACCTTTTATTCTATTTTTAATAAATGAGAAGCATGTTTAGATTTGAGTGTTACATTTTTTTTAATAAAAATTAACGTATATCGAACTGAAAACCGTGACCCCAAAATCGTGATACGAACCAAACCGTCCATTTTGTGAACCGTCCCACCCCTACCGTTTATCATAAAAATGCAGTGCCCCCGAAATACAAAAAAAAGCCCCCGAAAATCAATTAAGGGGGGCAAAAAAAGCCCTTGAAAAAAAGTTAATTTCTAACCCTGGACTGAAGTGTAAAGAAGTGGAGTAAGGCCTACAGGAACAGGCTTTCAACATGTACAATACGCCTACAGGAACAGGCTTTCAACATGCCTATAGGAACAGGCTTTCGGCATGTACAGTATGCCTACAGGAACAGGCTTTCAACATGCCTATAGGAACAGGCTTTCAGCACGTACAACATGCCTACAGGAACAGGCTTTCAGTACGTACAACATGCCTACAGGAACAGGCTTTTAGTACCTAAGTTTGAAGAAGATTTTTTATTTTATGTATTTTCTTCAGAAATTGTCAATGAAATTGAAAAAAAAAAGTAAAAGAAAAATATGTGAAAATTGTAAATTTTGAATATGGCTCCCTGAATATGATTTTAGTAGTAGGAGCCCTTATGATGGTGGCATATTATTTTATTATTAGTAATATTATTATTGGACACCTGGTGGCGGGTTTTAGATTCGACAGCACTGGTTAGGTATTTATGGTCACACAGGTGCAGGAATCAACTAGGACACAGGTAGTGAGGGGCACACCGTTCTTAACAGTAGCTCAGTAAGGGCCCGCGTCCACCTATCTCACAAAAACGCTGGCAGTGCGCCGGTAGTGCTGGCATGAAGCGCATCTTGTAGATGACAGAAAGAAATCTACAGCCATCTTTTTATCATTTTTTCCTGCCGCGGTTTTGCACATATTATAGCATATTTTAATACACTTTATTGTATATTAATTATATATATATAGTTATTAGGGATGTCCCGATCCGATCACGTGATCGGGATCGGCGCCGATCACGTGCTTTTCAGAGGATCGGGGATCGGAGGGGAAAAATAAAAAAAATCGGCCGTCAAAAAAAAAGGGGGTATTATAATTTTTTTTTTTTTTTATTATTATTATTCAACAAACATGACCATGTTCACGTCTTAAACTCATACTGAGGCCTTAGTTTAGGTTTTAAATTACATAATATATCATCATTCATTTATTTATTGTCACACACAGCAGAAGAAATGTCCACAAACACCTTCCCTTTAATTTACACCGTTGCAAGAGTGACGTATGCCGAATCCCTCAAGATACCTACACGCTCACAACAACAACACGTCGCTCCCGAAACACGTTATCCACGGAGTAGAAAAATGTCAGAGGTTTGGAAGCACTTTAAAGTACAAAGTCAAGCCAATCCATTTGCAACTTGCAATGTTTGCAAGGAGGAGATTCCGCGTGGAGGAAAAAACAGAGCCGCGTTCAACACCACGAATCTAATTCGTCACCTGAAAAAAAGCCACAAACAACAACATGGCGAGTACATCGCTGCAACTACACTCCGACACGTTGTACAACCGACACTTTCAGAGACTTTTAAACGGAAAGATAAACTGCCAGAGCAGGGTGACAGGGCGAAGAAAATAACAGCCAAGATAGCTGAATTCATCGCGTTGGATGACCAGCCGTTATCTGTGATGGAGAACGTGGGGTTTCGCCGTCTCATAGAGCACTTGGAGCCACGTTATCAGCTGCCTTCTCGGCACTACTTCACCGACAAAGCTCTGCCTGCGCTTCACACCAAGCTCCGTGACCACCTGCAAGCCATGTTAAGAGGTGTGCCTGCTTTATCATTTACCACAGACATATGGAGTTCTTCAGTGAGTCCAATGTCACTCATTAGTTTCACCGTTCAGTGGATTGACTCCGAGTTTGAGTTGCATCATGCTACATTGCATACGCAGAACTTCCGAGGATCTCACACGGCAGATCGTGTTAGAGAGGCGCTCCTGGGCATGCTTAACAGTTGGGGAATTGAGAAGTCACGGGTCCATGTTATTTTGCGGGACAACGCGCGAAACATGAAGAAGGCCATGGATGACATGGAAGTAACAAGTGTGGGCTGTCTCGCGCACACGCTCCAACTTGCCGTGCATGAGGGTCTACTGTCTCAGCGCAGCGTCACAGACACACTGGCCACCGCAAGGAAAATCATTGGCCATTTCAAACATTCGCCGTTGGCCTATTCGCGTCTGGAAGATATCCAGAACGACCTGAATATGGACATCAAGCGTCTACAGCAGGACGTTGCTGTGAGGTGGAACAGCAGCCTCTACATGTTGCAGAGCATCTTGGAGCAGAAGCGGGCTCTCTGTGTGTATGCAGCCGACTACACCCTCCCAACCACCCTGACAGCCAGCCAGTGGACCCTGATGGAGAAGACAGCTGAGGTGTTGGTTCCATTTGAGGAACTCACAAGGGATGTGAGCAACCCCACTGCATCTGCAGCTGATGTAATCCCTGCAATAACAGGTTATTATTATATAATTAAATTAATTCATAATTTGCTATATTTTAATAATTTAATTTTACTATAAAATAAATGTATTTTATATTCTAAATAATAAACCATTCATCCATTTCATTCATCCAAACAGCCCTCAGACGTGTACTCTCTCGAGAGATGACCACTGACCAGGGGGTCAAAACCATGAAGAGCATGCTCCTAGCTGCAGTGGAGACCCGCTTTGCTGAGATAGAGGTGGAGCCACTATACACCATCGCCACTATCTTGGATCCAAGATACAAAGACAGGCAAGAATAATCTAAAAAAAAAATTAATGCTAAATAATCTTATCTAAATAAAATGCTGTGTGTTGTCTTGCCATATGTTTGACTGACTTAGTTGTGAACTTGTGGGTAATTGATACATTTATCTACTTTCAGATTCTTCACAAAGTCAGACAACCTGAGGCTTGCCAAGGAGAAGCTCATCCAGGAGGTGGTGAAGATGGAGGACGAGAGGGCTGCCAGAGAGCCAGAGGCCGCAGACGCCAGCGCAGAGCCTAGAAGCAAGACACCACGTCTAGAAGAAGAAGCAAGCACAAGCAGCTGCCTGGGCAGGGTCATGGATGAGATTTTGGGAGAGAATCCGCTCGAGGCCCGGTCTGTGAGCAGTACATCAGCTGAAGTCCAGGTACAGACCTATCTCTCAGAGCAAACCCACCCTAGGAAAAGCAATCCTCTGCACTACTGGAAACTTAATGTCTCACGTTTCCCCTCACTGGCTGCTGTTGCAACCAAGTTTCTCGGTGCCCCCTGCACCTCTGTGGACAGTGAGAGACTCTTTAGTGCAGTGTCCAACGTCCTGGATGAGAAAAGGAATCGGCTCTCAGCTGAGAGGGTAGAGATGCTGGTTTTCTTAAAAAAAAATCTCCACTTAATTGTGATGCCAGACAGTGAGTAAGAATAGAGTGCAGAAAAAAAGAAAAAAAAAGCGTGTTGGTTGCAATTTTATATCCCATGTTTAAATTAATATTTTATATCCCATGTTTACATTTTATATTTGAATTGTGAAATACGTAGTTTTTCACATTGCATTGAGCTGCTGCTTAAACTAGACTAGGTCATAGTCTAGAGTACATTCACATTTCAAGGGGTTAGGCTTCCCTTAAAAAAATTTAAAAGTGTGTTGCAATTTTATATCCCATTGTTTACAATTTATATTTGAATATATACATGTTGTTTTTCACATTGCATTGAGCTGCTGCTTAAACTAGACTAGGTCATAGTCTAGAGTACATTCAAATTTCAAGGGGTTAGGCTTCCCTTAAAAAAAATCTCATGTTTACATTTTATATTTGAATTGTGAAATACGTTGTTTTTCACATTGCATTGAGCTGCTGCTTAAACTAGACTAGGTCATAGTCTAGAGTACATTCACATTTCAAGGGGTTAGGCTTCCCTTAAAAAAATTTAAAAGTGTGTTGCAATTTTATATCCCATTGTTTACCATTTATATTTGAATATATACATGTTGTTTTTCACATTGCATTGAGCTGCTGCTTAAACTAGACTAGGTCATAGTCTAGAGTACATTCAAATTTCAAGGGGTTAGGCTTCCCTTAAAAAAAATCTCATGTTTACATTTTATATTTGAATTGTGAAATACGTTGTTTTTCACATTGCATTGAGCTGCTGCTTAAACTAGACTAGGTCATAGTCTAGAGTACATTCAAATTTCAAGGGTTAATTTAAAAGTGTGTTGCAATTTTATATCCCATTGTTTACAATTTATATTTGAATATATACATGTTGTTTGTCACGTTTCATTGAGCTGCTGCTGTTAATTTAATTTTAAAACTAGACTAGTTCATAGTCTAGACTAGAATTATTCTGCACTAAGACAATTTTTATATTTTATTTTATTATTTATGAGTCATTGAGTATGACTGAATGTAAAGTCAAGCTACCTCTGTTACTTGCACTACCAGACCAGTACATTTGTTATTGCTGCACTATTCTTAATTCTGCACTATTTGTTTTACATGGTTATTTTATTTTGTGGTGCACCACTGATATATAACTATACGCTTTATATTTATTTTGTTTGTGCTGCAATAAGTGAATCCTGTTGGATACTGTTAAATAAAAAAATAACAAAAACATTGATTCCATTTTCTTTAGCTGACGTGCAGTCACCTGGTTTTTACAGACGATGGCGCCATTGCTCTATGTATGTTATTGCCATCTCATGAAGCAACAGGCTGGAGCACATTGTGCTGGGAGGTAGGTAAACTCATACTGAGGCCTTAGTTTTGGTTTTAAATTGCATATCACCATTCATTTATTTATTGTCACAGACTCACAGTCACAGAGCAGAAGAATTTTGCCAAAACAAACTAATAGTATCCAGCTGTAGAACGGCAGACCAGCCACACTCAGACCCAAACGCATTTCCTTTGATTTAATTATACATCAAATGATTTATGTCAAGGATTGCAAATGCAAATGCCTCGCTTGAATGAAGTTAACTTACCTGGATAACGTCAACATTCAGGGTGAATGTAATGTGAGAAATTAAGATAAAAAAAAAAAAAAAAAAAAAAAAAAAAAAAAAATTATTTTTTTTTTATTTTTTTTTTATTTTTTTTGATCGGATCGGGAATGATCGGGATCGGTAGATACTCAAAATCACATGATCGGGATCGGATCGGGAGCAAAAAAAGGTGATCGGGACATCCCTAATAGTTATTGCCTGACACCACAGTTCGCCCTTTGCTTTTTAGTAGTGTATTCGTGTAGTTATTATTATTAGTGTATTTGTGTTTTGTCGCGAATCTCAATGGCCCGTCTCTTGTGGGAGACAGCCAAGACAGGCAGGCAGCTCCGGTGTCAGGTTACAAACAGAGTGGTAGATATGACTGGCTGTGATTGATTGTCTGAAAATGAGCTCAGCGCATCGCTCTGAAAGTTCAGAAAGTTTCAACTTTCGGCCGCACAAAAAAGCTGAAAAAAGAAGCCGACTGCAGCGCATTTCCTATAGGCGGCGCATGCGGCCGCATATGCTCTCTCCCCATTGGGATACATTGAAAAAAGACGTGTGCGGTCATAAATATGAGGCAGGTGGATCCGCGCCCTAACAGAAGCTCAGCAGCCAGAAGCCAAGAAATACCAAATAAATATAGAATACCATATAATTCCTACAGAACCCACTCTGGCAATACATTTAATGTACAACTGCAACTTCAGCACAATAAACACCCCTAAACCTGGAATCACGACTGGACATCCATCATTGCTGTGTCTACTGCGTAAGATCACTCCCTATCAATCCTGTGAAGTAACGGGCAAGAGAAAGCAGGACATTGGAAAGGAGAAATTGCCGTTACACCGCCCGTGGCGCGGGAGACAGGGGTTCAACTCCCACTCAGGGCGATCCCAACACTATGCCGTCCGTCCACGAGTATATACGTGTTTCGGTGCCATGCGTTGTGGACCAGAGCCACGTATATACTCGTGGCAAGTTGTAATTGTTTTATTCCATATTTATAACGCCATTAACGTCCGTGATCGAGATCCATGACCTACCCACATATTTGATTTTCTAAACATGCAATACCGGCCAGATGCGCTTAGGGGCGCCATCGCTCCACTGCAGTATCATTGAGGGGATTTAAAAAAAAAAAATCTTTTACAGTCTGTGGGCGGATCATATGAGCCTCGATTGACCCTCCATCTTTGATCACGTTACCGAACGCATTTTTCAGCCTGGAATAATGGGATTTATGATTAGCCAATGGACATATCGATCTACCAGAATCCGATGACTAATGAAGAAATGCTGCCGGCGATCACATGGCCTGACGGTAGGATACTATTCCCCCAAATTACAGCTGGATTGGACATTGTTTTAAAACCCAACGTGATAGATCACTGACATTGGCTACCTGAACGCACACTCTATTGCTAATCAATAATACTAATCGGCGTTCCCCGCCCCCCCCCCCCCCCCATTTCATCCATAGATGCTCTGTAATAGTCCGGATGCTACGCAGTTTGTTTTATTTCATTCGTATATATACAGCAGAAATGGCGTTTGATATAACAGCGCCAACGTTTAGCCTATTATCTAGCTTCCTGAAAAAAAGGAGACAAAAAGCGCGATAAACCTTATATTCACGACGCTATAAAATGACAACCAACCGATGGATTTTTATTTTATTTAAGCCATTATGAAGGCACGGTTTATGCACTCAAGTGACAATGAGAATTGACAGATAGCAATACTATAAATGATATATATAGCTCTTAGAAAGTACATCGGTTTGTAAACAAACCTGTCCTTTGAGGCATAAATCGCCGCAAGAGTGCGGACGCCAAAGTGTTAACAGGGGTCGAATCGAAACACAACGCAGAGCAATACGACACCGGTTACACTGGCACAGACTACCGCAGTTGGTGCGAGACACAGCAAAAACTGTGTATATCGGTGGCCGACAGTTTTGACGTGACAACTGGCTTGGTGTGTTGGGGCCTTTAGGTGAACACTGTTCAGCATCAGACCAACAAAGGCTTAGCTACGTTTGTAAAAGCCACACTCCTCGAGTGAGGAAAATGCACATTTTATAGGTAAAGATGAAAATTATAATAACCATATAATATCTTAGGACTGTTGACAGTAAATTGGTACCTTTGTCTAGCTTTAATACTTTCCACAAGAAAAATGCCTTTTGTCCAAATGCAAATCACATCTTAGGTCACTGAAAATATACCTTTTTTAAACCGGAGCGTATGGAAAACACCAACATCATAACTAATGGCCATGCGTATACTGATATTTTTGAAAACCTAATATTTTCTCTACGTTTTTGCACCTCCATCCACACAACAATCGTGTAAAACTGAGTTTGAGATAATCAGGTAATTTCATTTTAGTGCCGTTGTATTGTTGTGAGGACAGACACGTTTATGTTTAATAAAACACACATTTGTGTGGATGGGATTGGAAACACGTGTGCATGGCCTCATTTATTGTGTGCATATCTAGAGCCATATGAAATCCGCGATCACGGAATCGCGGACGGAATCGCGGAATTGAGCAATAAAAATGGAATTACCTGTAAAACGTGGAATATTGCAGAATTTGCCATAATTTGGACTGTAATTCCGTTTTCGGGATAACGGTGGAACGTTTGGTGCAAAGCAAACATGACCGGGACGCTAAAGCGTGTTACACCGCGCGCGTCACTTCCACACTGCTTCACAACAACACAGCAATGTCCAAGCGTGTAGCTGCTCCGGTATTAACAGCATCCAAAAAGCTACGAAATACCACACTAAACCCTAAATTCAGAGCAGAGCAGTATCCTAATGACTTTTATGCCTCCGGTGATAAGGTGTTTTGCTAATTCTGTCAACGTTCCGTGGACTGGACCCGCAAAAACACTTGCGACACTATTGTGAAATAGCTATAACGTTAGGTCATGATAGCTTCTAGCTAAATCTAGTGCACCCATCCATTTGTTTAATGCAAACGATTGTCATTATACACTGCCCTTTATAAACTAAATACACTTAAATAGCTATGTAACGTTATAGGACTATAGATGGAAATGATAGCTTCTAGAAGTTCTAGCTAAATCTGGTGCACCCATCAATTTGTTTAATGCAAACGATTGTCATTATACACTGCCCTTTATAATCTAAATAAACTTAAATAGCTATGAAACGTTACAGTACATAGGACTATAGATGGAAATGATAGCTTCTTGCTAAATCTAGTGCACCCATCCATTTGTTTAATGCAAACGATTGTCATTATACACTGTCCTTTATAAACGAAATAAACTAAAGGTGCCTAAATTATGCATTACTATATTTCATCACAATATAATAGATATAGCTAGGTTACTGACATTGTCATTGTGATAATGTCAGTAGTAGCTAGCTGTATCTATTGTTTACACTTGAAATATGTATTTTTATTTTGTCACAATATTAATTGAAAAATATTGTGTAAAATTGAACTGTATTTCTGAGTTGCAGCACTTAAAAACATTAAATGGACTGTTATATCTTATTCAATTGTGGACATTTATTCATTCCCACTTATTAGACACTATTTCTGATGGTAAAATGAGCATAAAAAGCAAAATACAGAATTCTGAAATATTAAAACGGAAAAAATG
This sequence comes from Notolepis coatsorum, assembly GCF_963971535.1. NCBI lineage: Eukaryota > Metazoa > Chordata > Actinopteri > Aulopiformes > Paralepididae > Notolepis > Notolepis coatsorum. The sequence continues at coordinate 64,035,956 of NC_140178.1, read as the reverse complement.
GAATTTGGGAAAAAATAAAATGGAATTTGGAAAATAATAAAACGGATTTCATATGGCTCTATGCATATCTCAGAGAAACAGTCCAAGGAAAGCAAGAGTTGTAATAATTGGAGGATCAATAAAAGATGGCCGGGTTTGAGATTAGGCTAGATCAGGGGTCTCAAACTCAATTTACCTGGGGGCCGCTGGAGGTAGAGTCTGGGTGAGGCTGGGCCGCATCAAATATTCCACAAAAAAAGGGTTTCAAGTATTCCAAAAAAAAGTACAACTGATCCAATCGTCTCAATCTTTAGCAATAACAATTCAGAACATGAACAGTTCTTCAGAACATGAACGGTTCTTCAGAACATAGGCTTCTCAGTGGTGTCAGTGGACTCATCCACAGCTATGGAAATGCACTGTGCATTTTTTTTATTCTATCACAAAGCTGTTTATTCTGGTTGCTGTGCGATCTGAGGGGGATTTGCTTTTGTTTGCCTTCAAACATGGCCTCCATCACTTCAGTCATACATTATTTTATTATGTATGCATCAGAGAGAGATAATGGCTTCTTGCCACTGAGTGAGGACTTGGTATCTGTATGTCATATATGTCCTGATGAATTGAAAATGGGGGACCCTGATGTAAACAAGACGAAAGTCTTTCTCTGGTCTGCATCCCCTTAACAATTGTGTGTATTGAGCTGTACTGTATTGTACCCATTCTGCAATCTGTTAATACAGTTTTCAATCAATCAATCAATCAATACACATCAATTCTAGCCTCCGATCCCATGACGTAATTTATCTCCTGCGGAGTGAGGATTATAAAATGAACGTGTTTTAAAGTGTGATGCTGTTTGTCATTTTAACAGCAGATACACTTTCTTAAATTCCATTGTCCCCGACAGAGCGTGTGACGGGGAGCTCGGACGGGATGTGTTTTGCTTGGTGTTATTATAGCATTAGCTGAAAAGCTAGCGTTAGCTACGTTACATCAAATCAGATGATGGCCTGTCCTTTCTCCAGGACCTGACACTCTGTCCGTCTATCAACAATAATGCACCCACGGTGAATCGTATTTAAGTCAAGTAGCTACTGACTAGCGTTAGCTGACTAACGTTATCAAATGTCAATGTGAAAACCTTGCGGGGAAGACAAGCTAGGTCAGCTAGCTTAGCTTGACAACGGTCCCGTGGCTAAAGTTGGTGCTATTCATAACCCAGCAATAATGGCTGCAGACCTGCAAGCAAAGTACAGCAAGTTCCAAGTGCCAAAGGATAAGAGTCTCTGAGGCGGAGTCTCAAAAGAGAATGTTGAATATTTATTTTGCATCGAAAATCACAACATGAACGTTCTATCTGCTACTAACTTACAGACTGGGTAGCGAGTGCAACACAGTCTAACGTCCGTGCGGATCATTGGAGTAGGGTATATCTGCAGTGCTGCAGCCCCATACTAATTGATTAATGATACCAATACGAATCTATACAATCACCTGTTGTTGAATAAATACCATTACTTTCTAGTTATTACTAAAAAAAACAGTATATATATAAATATATATATTTTTATTTTTTTTTTATGTATGCACTGTTATCGGATCAGTATCGGTATCAGCCGATACCCAAAGCTTAGGTATCGGAATCGGATCGGAAAGGAAAAAAATGGTATCGGAACATCTCTATATATTAGTCACCAGTGCCTCTCTTAAAAAGGCCAGCAGCAGCTCAACAAATTAAAAGCCAGCACACATGACAGGTAGTCAGAGACGTTTGAATAGGCAATGCCATCATGCAGCCACAAACAAAACCACAATTAGATGTAAAGAATTTACATGTTGGCGTTTGGCTTGGGCTTGAATAAAAGCTTCCGCAGCTTTCTTTCATTACTCACACACTGTACACACACACTAATTAGTTGAACAAACCTGCTGAGGCTACAATCACATAGACATTCAGACAATAAATGTGTAAATGATTTGAATTCCAAATAAGTGTAAGATTAACTGCTGATGACCCACACCTAAACTATTTCCACCTATTTAGACATAAAACATCTTCATAACAGAGTTCAGGAATGTGTCATCAATATTACTAGTTACATTTTAACACGTTTCTCTTTCAAGTTACATTTCTTAATTTGAATTATTCAGATAAATTCCAAATGAACTCAACTGTATTTTTGGATTACAGCTATTGGATTACTTTAGGGTTTGGACTATAGAGGTTGGGTTTGACTTTTGCGAGTGAGCATCGGCATGGACTCTGTCTCTGGCTCTCGTTTTACATTCATGCGAATGAAATAAAGAAACAATACTTCACAAGCAACATAACCACAGAACGAAGCCACGTGGCAAATGTGTTGTGATGCCTTTTAGCCCATGTACAGCCTGTGTCCTTGGCTATCTAGGTAGCTAACGTTACATGTTACAGATAACTAAGGTGTATAGCCTACTCAATGTAATTATGTAAAGTATACCACTTAATCATATTGGGAAACTCAAAAGCCCACCAGGTGTGTAAATATCAAACATCTTACGTCAGGCACCAGTGATAGCATCGTGATCATTCAGCAACATTCATCTCCTTCTTGCCATACAAACTCTAACGTTACTGTAACGTCGATGTAACGTTAACTAGCTACCGTTGCACAATGGAAGCTCGATCTCTTGGTCAAGAAAGTTCTCCCTGTCTAACGTAACGTTAACCCCATGCGGTATTTGCACGAGTGTGGACTCGACTCACGCAGGCCAGTTATCACTAGCCTCCACACGTTAACGTTGACAAATACCAAAGCAAATAGGGAAAACGTCAAGTAACAGTACCATTGATTAGAAGATAAATACAAACCCTACTCAATGTGTGACAACAGTGGTGTCAATCATGTTCACGACCTGTCGCAACGTCCATTTTTTAGGTTAGCAGCAGGCAAAGCAACTAGTAACGTTAGCTAGAGCTAACGTGGCGAAAGCCTTCCCCCAATGCTGCAATGTGGTTTAGCATGCTAACTAAGAGTTAGCTTGAAATTACCAGCAGCATCTCCATCTGGTCGATTGTGTTCAACGAACAACATATATAGGAAAAAGCATTATATCACATCTTTAGACATGTGTACAAATAACAAATAAAATAATAGAGATGATCACCTTTCGTCCAATCATCCGAAATCACTGTCTGTTGGCGAAAATAACAGCCCTTAGCTCCTTCATCTTGCTCTTTCGCCCATGCTGCATTATGAGAGGGTATGGACGATGATGACTGACATCGCTCGAAGGCCAATCAAAGTGGCAAATATTCGTTTACTCACACACACAGCCAATCAGTAGACAAGATTGGTGCTGCTATCAGAGACAGCAAACAACATGTGACTTTCGAGCAGCGCTGTTTACCATTGTTCACAGTCACACTGCGTGATACATGATAGCATTTAATGTAACCAAGGCCGTTGGTTGGGGAAAAGTTTCCTATTTTGCATGGTTGTTACTGTATCCGTATTCGGTATACTGTAATCGGCGAACGTTATACACAGGCTTGTATCAATATCTTTACTTGGATTGTACTCAGAACCTCTGATGTTTTCCCCTGTCATTCTACACGTACTCCATATGACTCGAGTCTAAAGTAAAAACTTTTATACATTCTGTTTTGTTTTGATTAATTAAACATATATAAATTAATTTTACATTCGATTATTGTACAAGCTCAAAACGCAAAGGTCTGCATACTACCATTGTCTCCATAAATATGTTTCCATGAATGTATTTCATAACGTTACATAATGCTTATAAACATGCACTAGACTAGATCATTATATTACCGGTATGCCATGTTACAGCTTTAAATCTCCAGTAGGAGGCAGCAGATGACTATAATAGTTCTGCATAATAGATATATGCAAACATGCCAGCAGAAACTGAACAGAAAGCTGAATGAATGAATGAAAACTTTATTTAACAGATTGCAGACTGGGTACAATACAGTACGGCTCAATACACACAATTGTTAAGGGGATGCAGACCAGAGAAAGACGTTTGTCTTGTTTACATCAGGGTCCCCCATTTTCAATTCATAGTGACATTTATGACATACACAACATACATGACATTTATGGCATAGGGACATACATGACATACAGGTATTTAGTACTGTTACATTTGTGACATACCATATTCAAATATACAGTACTGTTACCCATAGATCCTGACATATGATGGGGAGGGGAGGGGACTGTACAACAGCTACTAGGGTTTAGTGGAAGTAGGATGCAGAGGATGTATACTGTAGCACGATATACGTTATCATTATTGGGAGGGTTGGGGTTTTGTGGGCGGAGTTTGTGAAAAGTGGTAAATGAGATGTCAGAAGAAGCATTAAAAGGCAGTCAGTGGATTTGGTTGAGGAAAAATAATAAGAAATAAGTCAGCTGGGGGCCAAAGTAAACAAAGGGTAAGAGTATTTATTTTCTTCTCTGTTGTTGCAGTTTCATGTGTGATAATTGAGGGAAAGTGAACAATTGACATGTGTCACAATGTGACATGACCCTATGACAAGGGTAAGATACCAACTGAAACTAATTGTTTACATTATCAATTCTCAAATATTATACTGTATATTATAAGGAACTTAGAGCAGTCCATTGTCATGTTGCACACAGTTTAAAGCTGCAATAACTATTTCCGAACTGTATTTTGGACATTTTCAAAACCTCTTATGACCACCTGCCATCAGAAGGTCTTGTCTTGTTGTGTCCTACTTGATCAACCCTGCAGTGGCCAGTCTGTTGTTTTTCCATCATTTATTTTCTTTGTTGACAAAAACATTGAATTTACTTAACTTAATTACATCAATAATGTGCTGTCAAACCAGTATTGTTTGTAAGTGAAGTATTTACCTTGTTTAACAACCAGGAAATGCCCAAAATCAAATTATAGTTGAAATTTAATAATGCATGCACAAAAAAGTATTTATTTTCTTCAGTGAAATGGAAGTTGGAGTTACAATTTAAATTGAATAAAAAAATCCTCACTTTGGTGAAACAAGACAAGCCTTTAGCTTTGGGAGAAATGGGGTTATTTAGAGTGGCTCCATGCTTTCCATTAGTGGTCAGAAAATAATTATTGCAGCTTTAATTAGGAGTTTAATTTATATGAGACACCCATACATACATACATACATACATACATACATACATACATACATACATACATACATACATACATACATACATACATACATACATACACACCTGGATGGAGCAAGTAGGGGTTTAATGTCATGCTCATGGGTATTTAAAAAATGGGAACACTTTTGCCATAATAATGAATTTTACATTCAGTTATGCAACAGTCTATGATGACTGTCACCATCATCATCCAGTCGCCCATCCTATAGGCTCCTTAGGGATCCATCTAGTAGGTTACTTGGCTGTTTTCCCACCAAATTGTTCAATAAACTACTTTACCCTCATTGAGAATGCAAGGATCTACCCATTGATATTTACCAGAAATTCCAAGTTTGCAGTTTATATTCTTTCAAATCTAAAGGTGTCAAGTTACCACATATTGGACCATGATGGTTTGACCTATTAGTGACATCACACATGCAGGGAGGAGCTGGAATCGAACCAGGAACCTCCGGCTTACCAGACGAGTGCTGTACCTCCCAAGCCACTGTCGCCCCACAGATAAGCTCTCTCTCTCCAGTGGAAGAATGGGAAAAAGGTGCTCTGGTGACAAGCTATGCACAAATACAAATTTGTATAGTCAAAGTCATGCCTCTGAGAGGAGTTAACCATAAAAAACACGAGTGAAGGGGATTGTAAAAAGCTGGTTTGTTAATTTGTAGAGAAGTGTATTTGAATAGCATAACCATAAGAACAGAAAAACGAGTCAGATCGAAAGGGTTTGTGGTATTTTATTTCATGTATTTTTTGTCATCTTACAATATTGATTAAGTTATTCATGGACATGCATGCAAACATTTGCTTTCCCTTAACAAAGTCTCATGTGAAACCAGCACAAGACACCTATCCATTCTACTATAGTACAGACATTTTCTAATCAACAGGTGGACATCTGTAAATTGGAGATGACGTAGCATGAAATAGTCACATACATAACCATGTCACAGGTAGTTTAAGCCTTTTAACGGTAGTTCCATAAGTCCTTGGTCGCAAAAATGCCATCACCTTAAATTTCAGTGAGACCTGAACATTGTGGCAATCAAGACATTCCACCTTAAATATTAATGAAAATATGTGCATTCTAATCTGAAACTGATAAAATAGGCATTTCCTATGAAATTATATAAAATGGTCAAATTTTTCACAACAATGTGGTCATTATTTTATTATGTTATGATAAATCATCCAACCTCCTTAAATAAGAATCTGCTCTAACACAAAGGCAACACAAAGAGAAAAGCACAAACTATACTAGTGTCAGAGCTGAAATAATAATACAACAATAAAAAAAAAATAGAGGATTCAATCCCCTTATTTTCAGACATTTTCTCAATATAGAAAATATGACCACTGCAGCAACCGTGTTCAAAGTGCATTCTACCATCTATCCAAGAAAATGTTTTGAAAAGTTTTGTACAGCACTCTTTTAAACAAAACTGTCAGATTTGCCATCCTGTCTATTTTAAATGAGACAAAAAAGGTTCTGTGAATTCAACAAATAACACAGTAAATATCTGTATACTACTAAAGAAAGATAGGACAGTAATACACACTGTGGTATCATTTGTGTAAGAGAAACATATTCCAGGATACCAGTTGTTATACATTGCTTTATATGTGCACACACACAGATGTACAGAGTAGCAATACTTTGATTTAAACAATACCTTTGGTTCAGATTGGAAAAACTACCAGAAAAACTACCAGGAAAATAGCTTTCAGCAGTTACTTTTGAATTATATAAGTATTACCTTTGTATTTCAGTTAAACAAGAAGTGATCAGTAAGTGCTTTGGGGGGGGGGGGGGTCAGAAAGTGCTGTATTCATAGGATTGTTTCTTGCTTATAAATTGGACGATCGTTGCAACAAGTCATCTCATTGTGTGACATCGGTTGCCAGTGAATTTGAATCCTATGGAAGTTGTGAAAAAATTATTTGATAGGTTGATTCATTTAAAAAAAAATCATTTTGGGGGAGGGATTTATAGCTTACTCTATTTCAATTTCAGACATCCTTAGTCACACTGAACAGTAACTAGTCTATGGAGTTAGGGCTCCTCTATGTCCATGAACTCCTTTTTGGGTGGCGCCGCCCCTCTGTACCAAGCACAGGAGCCGTCGCCCCTCTTGATGCAGGCGTAGTGTTTGGCCTGTGGTCCACTGATGCTCTTCTCAATCACCCAGTCTGTCCACAGACACTCCTCCGGGACACTGATCATACAGGGGATGGAAGTACAGCGAGTGATCTGAGGGTGGGAGAGAGAGAAACAAGACCAAAATCAATGATGGAATTTAATTTAAAAGGGATAGTCACCGATTTCTTTTATCATGCCTTCACCAACTTCTATTAGCATTGGTGACAAATGCTAACATTTTGTACCTCCAATATGTAAATAGACTGCATTTATATAGCGCTTTTATCCAAAGAGCTTTACAACTGATGCCTCACATTCACCCATTCACTCACACATTCACACACTGACGGCAGAGGCAAACATGCAAGGTGCCAACCTGCTCATCGGGAGCAGTTAGGGGTTTAAGGGCTAGATCCACAAAGAATGGATTGCACGGTGCTAATGGCATGAAAACCAGAGACAAAAAATGCTCTGAGTTTCATAAAAGTCAGTCAAAGCTTACCAAAAGCTAGAGCAGTGAACTCCAAGCCCACGTGACTGAACTCAAACTGCAAAGAAACAGACTAAGAAATGAAGTAAACACCATGATCAAAACTGCAAAAAAGAATTTCATCAATGACAAAACTGAGGGAAACAAAAATAAACCCTGTGAACTTTGGAAATTACTCAATAATCAACTAGGCTGCAGTAAAACACTTAAAACCAGATTTTCAAACATAAACATAAAGACGGACAACACGCTCATCACATACAAGCTGGATGTGGCCAATTACTTAAACATTTTCTTCACAAACATAGCTGCGGCATGGTCATGCTGGACCTACAAAAGGCCTTCGACACTGTCAATCACTCCATTCTGATTGACAAGCCACAACACTGGTAAATAAACTACCCACCCACTGAGGGCATTTTGGGGTAGAACACATCATAGCCTACTACAATAACCTAGGGGTCCGCAAAGACAATTTCAAACTAGAAATGGTAACAACAGCTGAGGTACTCAAAAAACTGAGCGCCCTCCAACCTAACAAGGCCACTGGCCATGACAATATCCCCTCCAAATTGCTCCGCCATCACCCCAGTCATCACACACATAATAAACCTCTCCATAAAACAGGGACACATACCCAAAGTAAGTAAGAGTAACCCCTCTGCACAAAAAGGGCAGCAAATTAGACCCAGGCAACTACCGCCCTGTTTCTATTCTTACCTCCATCTCGAAAGTCACGTAAAAAATTGTATACGAACAGGTCGAAAAGTACCCTGCGGGGAAAAATCGAATCTTCGAATTCCAATCTGGCTTCAGAACATCCCACTCCACTGACAAATGCCCTCTCTATTTGAACGACCACATCAAACAAGAGGTGGACGCGGGCAAATACTGCGGCATGGTCATGCTGGACCTACAAAAGGCCTTCGACACTGTCAATCACTCCATTCTGATTGACAAGCTAAAAGCAATTGGTTTTGATTAGGGCTGTCTTAAATACTTCGAAGCTTCGAAGCTTCGTTCGATGGCACAAGCTTCGAACATAAAAAAAATAATCAAAGTTAATTTTTTTTTTTTTTAAACATACATATAAACAAACATGACAACACACGATAAGATACACAAGCATTAATATACAGTGTATATCCAACGAAATTACCATTTATACCAATGTCTTATACAGGATATACCCCTAATACCTGTTATCTAAAAACCTACACACATATGCTCCAGCTCGAACCCCCCCCTCCCGGACCCCTCTTTGGATAGTACCTCCATTATCCCTCGCTCCTAACCAGACACTACCATTATAAGCTAGCTTTTATTCTCTCCACCACTTCTAACCACATTGACATTTTGGATTCATTGAGACCCAGAATTCTTGCTGTAGATATTTCTTGATAAATCACATCGAGATATGTAAGAAACCAAACTTTCCGGCAAATTTTTTCCGGTTGAAACCAGCGTGATGCGATCAACTTTTTAGCTACTGTGATACCCGATAAAACCAATCTCTTTAGCTGTGGATTTACTGCAAACTCAAAAACATCATTCAATAGTAATACAGAAGGGTGTACAGGTATATTCCAAGATACGAGTTTTGATAATTGTTGGGTCACATCTTTCCAGAATGTCTTAACTGGTGGGCAGTCCCAATACATGTGCATAAATGTCCCTTCGTCCCCGTTTGTACATTGGGAGCATTTGGAATCTTGTTTAAGACCCATTCTGTTCAGTCTTATAGGAGTCAAGTATGTCCTGTGAATATAGTTAAGATTGATTTGTTGATGGTCCAGGTTCCTTGATGTAAGTCGGACATTTGCCCAGGCTCCTTGCCAATCAAAGTCACTTTCCAGGTCTGGTATATCCCTCCTCCAGACAGAGTCTAGTTGGAGGGTTTCATACGAGGACGTTAGTAATTGATGATAAAAATCTGAAACAAAACCTCTCGATGTCTCTCTTTCATAGAAGAATTTGTGGTATCTGTGGTGTTCAATTGGTATGTCTAATGGAACACCGTGAGACTTCAAACATAGCCGTAACTGTATGTAAAAAAGCCATGTGGACATGGTGAGATTAAATTTTTTGCATATTTCTCCATAACTGCAAAAACCCTGTTTGTTAAAAACATCCCTTAATGAGTGTATGCCTTGCTCTTCCCATATAGGGAATCTTATAGGTCGTTTTTCAATTAAGAGTGCATTGTTATTGAATAAGGGAGTATGATTGTGCCATTTTTGTGGGTTAGGATATTTTTTTGTGTTTCACGCCATATCCGGATCGCATGGGTAATTATGGGGCCAAATTTTTGTTCACAAAAAAACATATTTATAATTTTTTTTAATTTCTTTTGTTTTGCCTCCAAAATCTTGCGCCTCCATTCCAATGAAACGAAACTAAGCGGCGCCTTCCCGCCTCCATTCCAATGAAACGAAAGTAAGCAGCGCCTCGACTCCACCTCTCTACAACAAGCACGTGGAGATTATCTGTGTTGAAAACAACAAGGACATGTGCAGCAGACATGTCGACAAAGAAGCGAAGCAATGCCGTTTGTTATTTAAGACTATGTCGGACAGATTTGTGTTCATTGTCTCTATCTAGGTCGTCCTCGGACGGGCCCTCCATCGGTGCTTCCAGTCATCCCGATCCTCCATGCATCTGGCTAGCTCGCCGGTGCTTTCTGTTCCCACATCTCTCCTGAGTACGTCCACGTAGGTTAACGTGGGACGTCCTCGTGATCGATGCCCGTGTGTTGGTTCCCACAGCACAAGTTTGCTGGTTGGCATCTCATGGTGTCTCTGGCAGTGACCTGCCAGCCTCATTCTCCTGACTGCCACTTTATCGCTCACCTTTAGCACCCCCCCATACAAGTTTGCATTAGTGACATGCTCATCCCTGTTGATGTTGAGCACCACACGCATCATTCTGGTGTAGCACCCATTCAAGGACTTCTGCAGGGTGGGCTTCAAGGTCCAGCATTCACTGCCATACAAAAGGACAGACTCAACTGTTGCATGAAAGAAGTTGAGCTTGATTTGACGGGGGAGGTTGGATTTCCACACACTGGTCATGCCGTTCAGAGCCCTCCACGCAAGTGCCTTCCTCACTTTAAGGTGCACTGTGCAATACTCCAATTCAGCCATTGGCATTTCAGCCGTTGGGTGGGGGGCGCTGTTGAGCGGGCCTGTGACCGGACCTGAAAGCGCCCCTGGCTCTGCGGCTCTGCAGTTGCATACTATTGGGATTTGTTGGGAACAGCAGCACGGAGTCTCGACTCGGGACTTATTTTATTTTATTTTAGCAGCAGTTATCAATATCGACCAGGAGGACAGCGCGATCTAAGGGACATGTTTCATTACTAGTCAAGTGTCATTACTTTAGTTATCAATGGTGGAATCTCTGGACGCAATGACATTATATAGTTTAAAGCTAAACTACGTTTTTCTTTCTTGTTAGGAGAGGGATAACTTATTCAGTTAGATTTGATTTGATCTTTATTTATCTCTAACATTTTCAACCATAAACACACACATTTGTAATAACAAAAAAAACGAAAACGAAATAAAATACAAATACATTTAAATATATTTTCCTATGGAAGGAATAATCAACATGGCTCCAATTGGTTGACTATAACAGCACCGTGACCAAATATCCCTATACTAGCACCTTGTTAAAATTTTTTTTTTTATATATACTGTATATATTTATTTATTTTTTAATCATAATTATTCTTGTGAAATCTTTCCACCTGGGAGCCTTTTGACTAAATCAATTTATTCTCCCCTTCTCTGAATGGTGTTTCTTATGGCAATAACAACTATAGACAACAAAACCAAAGTAAAGAAACGACATTTGATTTTTGGGATGGTTACATTCACTTTGGGACGGTTAAGATTGTATTTCGGGACGGTTCTGGGACGGTGGTGAAAAAAGTTAGTCTGGAGCCCTGCTAGGATGGCTTAGAGTAGACGACAGAGTACAGCAACTTGCAATGGGCCTGGTCTACAAGATACACTATACAACTAAGGTACCCATGTACATGTCAAAATACTTCCCAAAGATCAGTGAATACCACGACCACAACACCAGAGGGAGCTCCACAAATCATGTTAAACCCAGATTCGGCTCAAACAAGGGACTAAACACGTTTCGCAATTATGCCACATCAATGTGGAACGCCCTACCCACAGCTGTAAAGGAATGTGAATCACTACCCACTTTTAAAACCACTCTCAAGGAGCACCTACGGGAGACTGCAATTCGAAACTGGCCCCTGTAAATGTCATAACTCAACCCCCTCCAATGTAAATGTCGACTCCTAACCCAATAATACACAAGACCCTCTTCTTGGAACCAAGTAAGGTTTCGTCGATAATCCAATGTACAGTTACCCCCCCACCCCCACCCCGCCTACCCGTAATCTGTTAATAAAATGTTCAATCAATCAATCAATCAATCAACCCTTACTTACAATTCATTATGAATTGAAAATGGGGGACCCTGATGTAAGCAAGACGAAAGTGTTTCTCTGGTCTGCATCCCCTTAACACTTTGAGCGCCACGCCTGGTTTTCCGTTTTACCGGCTGAATGCCACCATCGGCGCCAATGTTAACGTTAATATCGCCTAATCTATGTTTTAAATTATGGCTATGTGTCTAATCTGCCCATCGCATTATCAAAGACTATTTTCCAGTCAGTGCTGTCAAGGCAGATTGTTTTTTTATCGTGTCGTTTCCGTTTCAGAGCAGTTAGAAAAGCCCCCGTTTTGATATAAAAAAACAGCTCATTCTGGAGCATTCTATGAAAATCGTCTTTTAGTGGAATATTCCACAACGTTGATATTCGTCGGCCTTTTTATGAATCGTTTTCAAATAAACGCTAGATGATCAATATTATACGTGCACGCAAGCACATTACAGCCGTGCACGGATAATCGCTCCGTTGATTTCCTCACGGACTTTTACAGTGAAACCGAAAGAAGACATTTCACAAAACAGCTTATAACTTCATCAAACTTACTCTGATTATCCTAACACTGATAACATAGAGTACTTACCTGACATCAGATGGTATCCAACTGGTATATTCCAATTCCTGATCACCATTAGAAAAAATCGATACGTGTATGGATCCAACGCGATACTGTAGATCTCCATGATCCGCGGGGATCTGAGGATCCAGAATGAACTGTGGTAACCCCGGCTGGATCAGTGAACTGGAAAATGTGGAGTACCGGATTTGTTTCCCCATTAATTTTCATTGAGTCCATTCCAAAATCACTTATGTCATCTGGGAGACGACAGGGGGCGCTTTTTTCCACAGTGAGCGCCGGCGCCGCTCGGCTATACTCGGGTAGGCTCGGGTGATGCAATCATTTTTCAGATCGCTAAAAAAAAATAAAAAAAAATGGCTAGCAACCACCTATAAAAAAAACAGAGAAATCTCGTGAGTGGCACTCAAAGTGTTAACAATTGTGTGTATTGAGCCGTATTGTATTGTACCCATTATGCAATCTGTTAATACATTTTTCATTCAATCTGTGCAGGTGATTGATTGAATGAAAATTTTATTAACAGATTGCAGAATGGGTACAATACAGTACGGCTCAATACAATACACACAATTGTTAAGGGGATGCAGACCAGAGAAACACTTTCGTCCTGTTTACATTAGGGTCCCCCATTTTCAATTCATAATGAATTGTAAGTAAGGGTGCAATTAGCACTGTGCAATCCATTCTTTGTGGATCTAGCCCTAAGTGTCTTGCTCAAGGACACTTCGCCACGCTGCCAGGAGGAGGAGCCGGGATCAAACTGGGAACCTTCTGATTACCAGACGACCGCTCTACCTCCTGAGACACTTGCCCCATTGACTTCTCGCCAATACTGGAGATTGCCCCTGTCTTTAACTAATTTGGTGTTTGTAGGTGCATACGGTGTGTGTTTTAGCTGATCTCTGCTTACCGATATATGAGTACTGGCTGAGCGTCCTGCTCTTCGCCATACCGAGATATACCTCATCTCATGTACCTACTGTACACCATCAACGAATAAAACAAATACACCCAGCACCTATCAGGCCCCGCCCCTACTGCCGTACTCTATAAAGTACTGGGCGTGGCCACCACTCACTCTTCCTCGGAAAAAATCGTTTCCAAAGAAAAGTTTCCCCAAGGGACCTCAGGGCAAGCTAAGAGCAGGACGCTCAGCCAGTACTCATATAACTAGGTTATATACATCGGTAAGCAGAGATAATCGTTATATTTCGTACCGGCGAATCGCGTCCTGCTCTTCGCCATACCGAGATATGGGTAGAGCGGACGCGAGGCATGACAGATGCACCCCCTGAGGACCCGTAAGCCTACATCAAGGGGTTGGGGAGTCCCGTCACCCCATCCTTCCTAATGAAGAGGGGGCGCAGTCAACTCCACCCGAGTGTGAACAAGAAGGAACTAGAACCCCTTGAACACACAGCACAGGCGGAACCACGTGTGACACAACACACTGTGGCCCATACCCACACACCCCTGCTACCCCACCAAAGGACGGGAAGCAGGAGAGGCCACAGACCTCAGAACCGCCTGGGAGACAGAACCCCCGGTCATGTCCATGAGGTAAAACCTTACGAAGGGACCCGGGGAGGACCATGAAGCTGCAGCACAGATGTCCTCCACCGAGGCCCCACCCAGCAGAGCGGCAGAGGCCGCCACCCCACGAGTGGAGTGCGCCCTGACGCCCCCAGGGGGATCCAGCCCGGCCAACGTGTAGCAGAGGGAAATGCCCTCGCACAACCAATGGGACAGGCGCTGTTTCGATAGTGCCTTACCGGCACGAGAACCACCGTAACAGACAAAAAGCTGATCGGTAGCCCTGAGGCCCTGAGTACGGCTGAGGTAAATCCCCAAGCACGGACCGGACATGACAGGTGAAGGCCCGCCTCCAACTCACTACGTGAGGAGGTGGATGAAACGCCTGAACCACAATATCCCTGGAGCGGAAGGAACTCCGGATATTTCTAGGCACGAAGGCAGGATTAGGCCGCAGAGTGGCACCGCAATCGGAACGAAAGACAGGCACTCTGGTCGTACCGAGAGAGCACAAAGCACACCCACGCGTTCAGCGGAGGTGAAAAGCACACCCACGCGTTCAGCGGAGGTGACGGCCAGCAAGAATGCGGTCTTGAACAACAGCTGTTCCAACGGTGCTTGCTCAAGAGGCTCAAACGGGGCCAAGGACAACCGACCGAGGACCAATTGAAGATCCCAACTCAGAGCCAAAGAGCGTTTTACCGGCTTAACGCGTCGGGCGCCAAGCAGGAAACGCTTCACAAGAGGGTGGCTGAACAAAACATCACCCTCAAATCCCTCATGATAAGAGGATATAGCTGCTGCATATACGCTCACCGTCGAAGCCGACAGTTTATCAAGGAGAGACTGGAGGTAACAAGGACAGTATCCAGGGGGCAGGACACCGGTCCCTGCCCCCCGCCTTACACCACTCTTGGAACATACGCCATCTGCCCGCGTAAGCGCGACAGTGGAGGGAGCATGCGCATTCCGGATGGCATCAACCACAGAAGGGTCCATCCTCTCCAGACTTACCCTCTCACCAGCCAAACCATCAGACGTTGGCACAACACCGGGTGCTGAACAGCGACCCGTGTGCTTGAGTGAGGGCCTTCGCTGACCAAGGAAATAGGCCATGGCGGAGCTACCAGTAGCTGGATCAGGACCGGAAACCACACAGCTGCGCCCCGGTCCGGCGCAATCAGGATCAAGGACCTGCGCTCCTCAACGTACCCGCCCCAACAACTGACCTAACAGATGTATGGGGAAAGAATCCCAGGCGGCACGGCATCGGTCCCAGACCTGCCTGGCTATGTCCGGACGTAATCCCCACCCGTCAGGATGAGGACCGCCCCGCGACATTACACCTGTACCCACATTCACCCTGCCGGGGATGTGGGGAGCCCTCAGGCCGCGCAGATGGAGGACGCCCATAGCCAGCCGCCCGCCGCCCGATGCAGACGGGAGGAGCGTACTCCTCCCTGTCTGGCGATATACGACACTGACGTCGTATTGTCCGTCCTGATCAACACCGTTTGAGGACCAGAAGGACCACTTTCAATACCAACACATTGAACGTAGCGCGGACCGGGCAGCATGGTTTGCCAGCTGCCCCCTACTGCGTTGGCCCGACGCGTCTCCAGCGAGGGAGGCGTCAGTGAAAAACGTGACGTGTGACAGCCTACTGCCCATGGGGACCCCCCTGGGCGAGGTCCCCCAGTACTGACACAGGAACCTTAGCCGCTCCCACTTGCCTCTCACCGGGTCTATTTCCATACTGGAAAACCCACCTCCGTAACCCCCTCCTGGGGTGAAGAGGAGGCCAAGAGGGACCACGGAATGAGCAGATGCCATCATACCGAGCAGGCGTATCACGGACAGCGCCGTAACCGTCCTAGGACGGAACCTCCCGAGCGTGTCGACAACACGCTCTGAGAGGGATGCCCATAGCACTCCAACTGTTGACTGGGAAGAGGAGTACTCTACTTCCAGTCTACAGCAAACCTCAGGCTGGTAGGAACCTGCCTGGTACGAGACCCGACGATCCACCTTGACCGCGAAGGACCAGAACGTCGTCAGGGCAGAATACACTCCGTAACCCCTGACGACGCAGAGGCCCCAGTGCGGCCTCCACGCACTTGGTGAAGATGCAGGGAGCCAGAGAAAACCGAATGGCAGCCTCTGGTACTCATACGCTAACCCTGCAAAGGAAGCGTAGGTAAGCCCTAGGATGGAAGATCGGAGATGCGAATACGCATCCTACAGGTCTATGGAGGAGAACCAGACCCCCACCTGACAGTGTTCAACAGGTAGGAGACAATCCAAAAAATGCTGAACCTTCCCATGGGACAGGTCCAGCATGGGTCTGACACCCCCCCCTCCCGATTTCTCAGGCACCAGAGAACACCGGGAGGAAAACGCCACGACGATGGCTTGCTTCGTCCACAGAGATTGGATCTTGTTGACCAGAGCTGTCACTGCTGGTGACCCTGACAATAGGGTCTGTACCAAACCCGAAAACGGGTGGGGTTGTATAAATACAAGTCCCCGCCTCAGCGTTCTCTCCATCTACCTCGACATATGGTACTGCCGTAGTCATATGTGATGACACTCCCAACGCACCCGCCGCCATGTGGCGCAGGTCCGCCAGGAACTGTAGATAGTCTGCCCGGTCCCACCCGCTGTGCGTAGCCAACCCTGGACCCTTGCGAGCAGAGCGTTCCGTGGAGTCGGGTCGGAACCTGACACTACCCACGAGGCAATCGCACCCAAGGGGGGACCCCGACAGAAAGGGCCAGTTTGACAGTTTGAAGGCGAGGTCAGGGAAGCCCGCACTGTGTGCCCCAAAAAGGTTTCGAGCCCCCCTGCTGACAACACTTATAGTTGACAGACGTAACACCAGGCTCAACCAACACAACTTATGGTGTGGGAGCCGTTTGACAGCACAACACAATCAACTGGGTGTCAGCCCCTGTCCCCATGAGAAGCGAAAAGTGGGGCCGCACGCGAAAGGAAACAATCAGAGCCCCCTTTTTCCGCTGGTGTTGGGGGAGGGAGTGATCGGAGAGCAGGCTGCTCACGGCAGGACGGCGACGGCTTGTATATTCCAAACCGAGCCCATCCAACATGGCCGATCCCTCGGCCGCCAAGGCTGTCAGCCTTGTGGACACCTGTCGATTCAACGCCCAGGATACCTCTGGCAGGGGAAAACATGGCCGCCTGTCGAGGGCCTCGTCATTGCCGCTGACGAGGCCGTGCTCTCTCTTCTTCTGGCTGCGCGGTGTGAGGCGGTGTGGGGCCTAGGACAATACCGCCCGCGCTCCAGCGGAAGACAAAAATCCTCTGCGGAGAGGGGAGCCCTGAGCGGTTATAGCTTGCGGCTAGGTCAAAGCTAATAACGTCAACAACCTCGCGCGATGTGTCGACGTCGGCTGGCCCGCAAGGCCCCGCCACCAGACACCACTTTTTTATAGAAAAAACAGCAATTCGAACACAGTTACTAATCGCTGCCAATTCCATACCGTGGCGGTACAGGCTTTAGCAGCCCACCAGCCACTCGCCGGGCCAACCCACCTCATGGCGTCGGCCGGGCGGGGCACTGTTTCAACATGTCAAAAGCAAAGGACTGATGCCTTTTCAACACGGAGCACCAGTGGTGGTTGCAAACAGCAACCTCCACTGTGGTGTGCACCATGAAGGGGTTAATGAATAAATGAACTAACACCACGAACATACTGTAGAATGGGCAAACCCATGCACACGACGTTAAGGGGAGGCGGACCAGAGAGAACCAGTCCCGCATTCATTCATAATATTCACAACAGCACACCAGCCCTAGCCCTCAGCTCATTTACCCATGAAGGTAAACAAGCCCCCCCCCGCACTACTCCCCCAGTAGACACCGATTGACCGTCAGCATGAATGGTTGAGAGGAGAGAAAAACTGTAGTATAGACAGACATTCTCGTAGCAGAGAGACAGAATAGAAACAGTAGCCCAAAAATAGCATAGCGTTAGCCGCGCGCTTCAGGATAACGGGGAAACAACAACGTTTACCCAGATATCCCGCCGCTTGCGCCAATACACACTCGGTTGTCTCTCGGGACAACTCGAGCACATCACAAACGCCAGCATTTGTCATGCCTAGTGACATCCCACAGCGGGGAACAGTAGAACATTGACCCAGCATTTATAGCATTTAGTATTAGCAGCGCGCTCCAGAACAGCCTGGGGAACGTCCACCTCTTAGAGGGACGTTTACCCAAACATCCTGCCCCTGGCGCAAAATACAACTCACAACAAGCAGCATTTACTAACACCAGCGATAATGCCTAGTGGCGTAAGTCCTACCTTGTGCGAGGTAGCTCGATAGCTACACCTCACACACTGTCCCCTGTCTGCTGTCAACAAGACAGGGAAACTACCGAACTCGACGCTGAGATGCATCGAAAATGCATCCCGCTGCAGAGTCGCAGAACCACCAGAACATGCCGCGAAGATTTCAGGGGTAGGCAAATCTTCGGTAAGCACTCAATATTATCTAAACTTTTCGAACAGCTAGTTGCATAGGGCGACTTGCATCCGCTATGATGGAAACGAAATTAGAGGAAGAGTGAGTGGTGGCCACGCCCAGTACTTTATAGAGTACGGCAGTAGGGGCGGGGCCTGATAGGTGCTGGGTGTATTTGTTTTATTCGTTGATGGTGTACAGTAGGTACATGAGATGAGGTATATCTCGGTATGGCGAAGAGCAGGACGCGATTCGCCGGTACGAAATATAACTTACTATATACACCAGGCCACGTGAGCGGATCGGCGCGGCCGAGAAATCCGCTCTTCGCTCTTTAAAGCTTGGTCCGCTCCGCTAATCGCTCATGTTGACCCCGCCCCCAAGTCGCTCTCCGCTCCCTCACCGCTCACCTTGAATCGAGTGCTCCCCGCTCCCCGCGCCAGATCGCTCGGCTTTTTTTTATTTTTGTTTGGAGCATGGTGTAAATTAGCTCAAACTACAACAGTCTACACCCCCTGGGCCCCTTAACAATTGTTTGTATTGAGCAGCATTGTAATTGTACCCATTCTGCAATGTTAAATAACGTTGTTTATCCATTCACTAGTTCTATTAAGCGATGATAGTTAGCCAAGCCACAATGCTATGGTCGCTGCCATTAACGTTAGCATGTAAGCTAACGACAACAACAATGGCGTCGATACTTTTCTAACAGGAGTGAGTGAAGGAGGAGGAGTGAAGCCTGAACAAGATATCACAGGTTCACCCTTCTCAATTCTCATTGGTTGAAAATTGCCTTCATGTTTGTACATCGCCATCTGTTGCTTTGGCATTGTACTACATGTATATTATTACGTCAGTGTTAAACCACTGTGTGAGCGTCCCGGAGTGGATTGGAGCGGAGGAGAACTCTCGCTCGGAACGTCGCGCCGACCCATTTTAAAACCCACTCCTCGCTCACGTCAAAACCGCCCGCTCCGCTCCCCGCGCCGCTCACGCTCCGATCCGCTCACATGGCCTGATATACACCATACTAGAAAGTCGTTAGGCATAGGTAATGCTCGCCAAACCTCCACATTCAGTTGGGTGCGCTTAATATTTCTTAGGTGCTCCCGGTTGCGGTAAATTTGAATTGCTTGCAGTAGTAATTTACGGTAATGTTAGCAAACGGTGTAGTGTTTTTCACAAGGGTAAATTACCTATGCCTAGAGAGTTTCATGGAGTATATATCCACCCATTTTTAACATCAATGGCAGTGTAAAAGTTAGGCTGAGATAAACATGGACACCTACAGTATGTACATAAAATGTGTTAAAGACAGGGACAATGGGTCTCATTCCCCAATATTTTCCAAAGACTTAGAGCAACCATCTTGGAACCGACTGAGACAGAATCGACGACAAGTTCACTCTGATGCCCCAACGGGTGGGGAAGATGTCTGAAGTGGCTCAAACGATCACAGCTGGTATGCCCGGCGATGAGGAATGTCACTATGAACGCGCGTTCCCGTCTAGGTCAGACATGCCTCGAGAGCTCCTTATAAGCCAGGCTCTGTGCCATGTGCAAATGGAATCAAAAAGTTGAGAGTTTAGTCCAACTCATTAAATGCAACTGATGCATGCAGCCGTGTAAAAATGGTTGCGGAAGCGCTTTGCGACCGATCAAAATGAGATTAGATGAATGTATTGTCATCATATACAGGCTACTACAGCTTGTGGCCACCTGCCGCAGCGCGCACACACACACACACCCACACACACCTACACCCACACCCACACACACGCCTGCAGTACTGTATAGTCTACATGCGTAATGAATGAACGCAGTAGGCTTATATTATTCTAATGACTTGTTTTATTAGGAAATCGCTGCCTATAGTAGTACAGTCCACCAGTCCGCTGCCCTTAATATGTGTACTGTACTTACTGTACGTATAGGGCAGAGCATCTACTAAATCCTAATTAAACAAGTAATTAGAATAATATAAGCCTACTGTTAATTCATTAGACACGTAGGCTACATAGTGTATTCCAATATCTGTTTTATTGATTAATGATATATTTGAAAGAATGCAGGTTATAGCTATATAAAACAAATGTCTGTCCCATTACCAATCAATGGGACATATTGCATGTTGGCTATAACCTGCATTCTTTCAAATGTATAATTAATCAATAAAACAGAACACAGAAGGCATTAAATAATTATCATTTCACAATAATTGCATAATTGTGTTTGAATATCTGAGTAATTAAAATAATTATACATTTGTCCAAAATAGCTAGTTCAGATATGGTTAATCCAGCTCCCCTGTGATCAGATTAATCCATATTATCAATTTTTCCGACATCAAATGCATAATTTTTTATCGTACAAATATTGTCATATTTATTGAAATTATGATTAATTAATTAATTCCAAGGAGGCTTGTAGGGTTGACATGAAGGAATCACTATGATTCCTCCCAAATAAAGCCATTAAGAACATGGAGCACACAGTCTGTCAAGTTAAGTGTGCTCCTCAGCACTCGTAAATTCTGCTCTCAGCCACGGCCGAATCCAATCTTAGGGACGTTTGGGGAATCTCTCTACCAGCCCTAATATGTCGCAAATCGGCCTGAGAGCAAATATCTTGTCGTAAATCCGTTGGGGAATGAGACCCAATCTCTGGTAAGGTAATGGTAAGAAGCCAGACTGGTATGAGCCTTTAAATGCCTTTACTAACTTAACTAACTTATCCTTTAAGATTATTTTGTGTCTATAGAACAGGGATTCCTTTGCATCTATAGTACAAATGTGCTGTACTTCCGCATCATGTCCAACTGTAAAGAGTATATCATGGCCAAACCTCCTCCCCCTTCACAGACACACACAGCTCTCTCACCTTGCAGTCACAGCCCATTTCATAGCGCTGAGTTAGGCTCTTCTTCTGGGTGGCACTCATGCCCTCCCAGGGCTCAATGAAGTCGCATAGTGTGACATGCATCGTCCCGTCAGTTTCCAACTTGCCTGCAGCGGAAGGGATCATCATAGGTCATTGTGAAAGTACAAAGGCAGGAGAAAGAAATGACACAGATATCTTATATGTATGAGTTAGGGCTAAACGATATGGACAGTATATCATATTGCGATTATTTCAGTAGATATTGTGGTAGATATTGAGGTTGATATTGCAATTGCGATGTAACTTGTAAGTTGTAGTCTAAAGTATAGAATCTACTTGTCCTTTTCATGTAGATTACATTGTTTCTGTAGCATATTATAAGAATACATGTACTCTGTATGTCAGTGTAAACATATCTCTTTCATAATGTGATATCACTATGAGTTTGATATAGGCCTACCTATTGTTCAGCCCAAAGATTACCATGTACCAAGGACGCAATATTTTGCAATCCTATAGATTAGGGATGTCCCGATCACGTGATTTTCAGAGGATCGGGATTAAAAAAATAAAATAAAAAATAATCGGGAGTAAAAAAAAATTTCAATTATTTTATTTAACAAACATGACCATGTTCACGTCTTAAACTCATACTGAGGCCTTAGTTTTGGTTTTAAATTACATATTTCATTTATTTATTGTCACACAGAGCAGAAGAATTTGCCAAAACAAACGCATTTCCTTTGATTTACACCATCGCACGACAGTGACGTGTGCCGAAAATAGCAGACCTACAAGCTCACAACGTGTCCGCTCCCCAACGCTCCCGAAAGACCGGCAGGTTATGTCCACCTGATAACTCGTACACCTGAGCAGCTAGACAAAATGTCAGAAGTTTGGAAGCATTTTAAAATTGAAACCGAAGCCAGTCCAATAGCCAGTTGCAATGTTTGCAAGGCGGACATTCCGTGTGCGTTCAACGTTATGTGACTAGAGGAATGGGGGACGGCTGGTGCTCTGCCAAACAGCTGTTTTGAATGCCTCGCTTGAATGAAGAACGTTCACCTGGATAACGTCAACATTCGCTTTGTGAGGATTATTCGTCGGTGTTACAGACCAAAATGGAGCAAATCATTATGTAAGTCGAACACTGTGAATGTATCCTAAATGTGCAAACAGATTGAAACTTTGAATATTTCTCGTATGGTGAATGTAATGCGAGCCGCCGCGCAAATTGGTTACTAATGTGAAAGATCGGATCGGGAAAGATCAGTATCGACAGATACTCAAAATCACATGATCAGGATCGGATCGGGAGCAAAAAAATGCGATCGGGACATCCCTACTATAGATCATCCGGTCTATACCGGTGCAGATGGTCGTAATGTAATCAAAACTGTACCTGTGAAGAGATACTCTTTCTTGCCATTGGTCTCCAGAGTCACTCCACACACCGCAGAGGTGGGTGCAGTGTAAATAGCATCAACGTCCTGGGTGGGACCTTTAAACATCTGTCAGAGAGAGAGAGAGAGAGAGAGAGAGAGAGAGAGAGAGAGAGAGAGAGAGAGAGAGAGAGAACATGGTAATAAACCCTCTGACAAACTCAGACATGATACCTGATTGTGGATAATTAATATTAATATTGTGGTATTCAAATGTCAGTAACCCTTGTATTTCTGACACGAAATAGCCAGGCACAGTCATTTTATACCAAGCGTGAAATATTTATTCATAATAATAATGGATCAATAAAAACCAGACACCAGCTGTCTATTGATCAACTTCAAGGCGATGGGGTTTTATGCTGTCTTTTATATCTTATGACAAACAAAAGTACAGAGTAGGGATGTTAACAATTAATTGAAGATCGATTGATTGATCGTTAAACATTTACTCGATCTACTATCAAACAATGATATGTTACAATGTTGTCTGTCTCTTATTACATTGTAGCATTACATCAGTAGAATGGTGTATTTTCAAAGCAGGTTTCAATGAACAGATAGAGGCCGCAATATAACTGACGAGGAGGCAACCACCTCTGTGTCTGGAAAATAAGCGAGGGAAAAAGCAACAGCAACTTGCTAAATTAAGCAGGCAAAGAGAAGCGTTGATTTTGAGCTGCGACCCACAACGGGCCGAAAAAATAACCCAAGTCAGTCTGCGCATTTAGCGAAAACATGATCGGTATGGTTGACGGCAAAGGATTTTGGCAAATTATACACCTGCTTGAGCCAGCGTACCATATCCCATCCTGAGGCACAACCACCTCATGCACCGAGAAGAGCTACATCGATGCGAAGTTCAGAGTTGCTTGCGCAGCTAGCTAACATTACCGCTGCTCGTCAAGGTTGCATTGACGGCAGACAGCTGGACTGACCTGACAACCGAAAGCTATGTTACCATCACTTGCCACTACATCACGAGGACCGGAGAGTCGCCACTGCAGTGTTGCTAATATGGCAGACCACCAATGCAGACCACCAATGCAATGGTCTACAAGATACACTACACCACTAAGATACCCATGTATATGTCATACCAGTGAATTCCACAACACCAGAGGGAGTTCCACAAATCATGTTCAACCCAGATTCGGCTCAAACAAGGGACTAAACACATTTCGCAATTATGCCACAACAATGTGGAACGCCCTACCCACAGCCGTAAAATAAGAGCACCTACGGGAGGCTGCAATTCGAAACCCCCTCCAATGTACAGTTTCTTCCCCCTCGAATGTATATATTTTCTTTTATGATCTCTGTCTCTTTTTTTTTTTGATCCACTTTTTCTCCCATTTTTCTATATTTTCTCCCATCCCAATTTCGTATCATCCAATTCAACCCTCCCCTGTCACGAACGCTGTTTCTTGCCTCCCACAAGCCGGCTGCAATGTGGACTAAGTCATACATAGCACAAGTCCCCTCCGGTACTTGAGGTAACAGCAGTCGCATCTTTTCACCTGCGCAGCTCGATCTCTCAGTGTCGAGGAGTAACGCGTGGGAGGCTCACGCTGCCCCCGACACTTCCTGATTCTACTGCGCAGGCGCACCAACCGACTTGTAGGAGTCGCTTGTTCACAACGTTCGATCCCCACCCTTCAGTTTTCCCTCCCCGTAATACGGCCAATGTGTATTACTGCGGACGACCAGCCAAACTGAAAAACAATGTGGAGAGCTGGATTCGAACACGCGAATCCTAGCGTCTCCACACTGGTGGCGAGTGCCTTAGACCACTACACCACCTAGCCGCCCTCATGATCTCTGTCTCTTAAACAGTACTGTATATTGGTATATCTTGTATGTCATAAATGTCTGGATGTAACAGTACTGTATATCTGTATGTCGTGTATGTCATAAATGTCATGATGAATTGAAAATGGGGAACCAAACAATTGTGTGTATTGAGCCGTACTGTATTGTACTCATTCTGCAATCTGTTAATAAAGTTTTCAATCAATCAATCAATCAATCAATCAATCAATCAATCAATCAATCAATTCAATCAACCTTGCGTAACAGTTAAAAGAAGCTATTCCCCATCCCTGGATAAAAATCCGACTGACTGGCGGAAAGTCAATGCGGGAGATTCCCCAGGCTGGCAAAGCTGGCACGCCAGTACCTCTGTATACCCGCGACATCTGTGTTTTTGGACTGATTGTGACCAGGCTGCATGCTCTCTCCCGTCTGACACCGACCATATTGATATGCTGATTTTCCTCAGAACAAATAAATCGGGACCATATGAGTCAGTCTGAGACAGGCTATTTATGTTCTATGTAGGCTATCTTGTTGCAAAATAATAATAATAATAATAATAATAATAATAATAATAATAATAATAATAATAATAATAATAATAATAATAATAATAATAATAATAATAATAATAATAATAATAATAGCCTCATTAAAAATACTTTTGTTGCTTCATTAGTACAGTTGGTTGTTTTCAGCGTTGTATGTGCGTAATCTGTTATTTAGTTAGGCCTATTGGACATTTTCATCGACATAAGTAGATTTTTTGTTTTTGTTTATTTATTAAGTTAACCTCATAAGCCTGAGGGGTCTGGTACCGGACCCACAATGACATCACGCCATAGATCCATCTCTACAGAATGTATGAATTAATGTTTTTCTTTTATCCACTTTTTCTATTTTTCTCCCATCCCAATTTCGTATCGTCCAATTCAACCCTCTCCTGTTTCTTGCCTCCCACAAGCCGGCTGCAATGTGGACTAAGCCATACATAGCACGAGTCCCCTCCGATACCCGAGGTAGCAGCAGTCGCATCTTTTCACCTGCGCGGCGCGATCTTTCAGCGTCAGGGGTCTGCGCTTTGGAGGGGCGCCGCCCCCATCGCTTCCTGATTCTACGGCGCAGGCGCACCAACCGACCTGTAGGAGTCGCTGTCCACAACGCCCGATCCCCACCCATCAGTTTCCCACCCCCTAATACTGCCAATGTGTATTAGTACGGACGACCAGCTAAACTGAAAGCAATGTGGAGCGCTGGGATCGAACCCAGCGTCTCCAGCATTCGAGGTGAGCGCCTTGCCCACTGCACCACGTGTATGAATTAATGTTGCGTTTTATTTTATTTTTATTCCAAATGTAGCCAAGAGTAAAAACCCTAACCCTGTCAAAACTAGTATTAGTGAAATATGAGTTATAGAAATCTAGTCGGAAAAAGACAAGAATTAACACTAGGGTGCGGCCGGGTAGCGCAGCGGACTAAGCATCTGTCTACCACCGCAGAGACACTGGTATCGAATCCGGCTGTCAGCGGTGCCTCCGGCTTGGCTGGTCGTCATACTGACACAATTGGCAGTGTCAGCGGGTGGGAAGCCGGTGGGTGGTATCCTGGTCGTTATAAACAGCGACTCCTACAGGTCGGTCAGGGCGCCTGCACAGCAAGGGAAGGAACTGGTGAGGATAGTGTGATCCTCCCACGCATTACACCTCACCAATGAGAGTCCGCGCTGTCAGGTGAAAAGAGGCTGCTGGCTGTCTCCTATGTATCGGAGGAAGCATCTGATAAGACTTCAGGGCTCCCTAGACCGGCAAGTAGGGGGCGAATGCGCGCAACGACCAGGAAGGGGAGGGGGGAATTGGCATAATGACTAAATTGGGATAAAAAAAATATATACAGAAAAATAGGAGAAAAAGTAGATAAAAAAATAAAGAATTAACACTAGGAAATAATGCCGCCATTTTGTTTGTAGTCCTATGAGGAGAGGAGACCCAGGACTTTCGATGGGCTTTCGAATAAAAATAAACTACACTTCCTACTGTAGCTCATGCCAGCCCCTGTCAATCATGTGACTTCTGGATTAACTTTTTTATTTCTCTTATTTTTCGGGATTATCTCCCACAAAATGGAACGTTATTGCCATAAAACAGAACGCAGTTTGTTTCTCTACCTTTCTGTGAACGTCTAGCAAAAAACGGCGTTGCAATCTGATGAAAAATGGCGGAGAAATGTACATTATAAAAAAGTAACTGTACTTACAGTAGTTTTCATTGATGGTTTGTGAATCACGCCTGGTGATACTAAATCCAAATTGAACTCTGCCATTGGAAAGGGGAGATTTGGCCCAATCCATAGATGTGCGACTTGGCCATAATAAGGTCATTTATAGGCCTGATATTCCATATCCTATAATCATATTTCAAATAGCATGTGTCCGGATGGCAGAATTCTGTACTGTCTCTACAAAATCTCCTGTTTAATCATCTTCCCTTTATTCATTTGCCTAGATTTGATCTCACGTGATCTCAAGAAGGTGTTGAATGAGCTCAATGTCTCATGTCTGGTCATTTTTAGCATGGTGTTATTAATTGACCGTCAAAGATGAAAAAAGAAAAAAAAATGTATATTCTCCTTTGGTTCATCACAGTTTTACTCAAGCCTAGTAACAGACACAATATGTATGACACTGGGGATACATTCCTTGAGATCCATAGATGTCCCTAGATACCAAGAACATGCAAATGGACCTTGTAGAAGTGGAGCAATCTTCCATTTACTTATGTATCTATTTTTAGGCGGATTTTCAGAAAATAGGGCTCGGGCTTAAGAGGTTAATATAAAACTGTGTTTAAAAATGTTTTGTGGGGGGCGGCTAGGTGGTGTAGTGGGCAAGGCACTCGCCACCAATGCAGGAGACGCTGGGTTCGAGCCCAGCTCTCCGCATTGCTATCAGCTTGGCTGGTCGTTCATACTAATACAATTGGCAGTATTAGGGGGTGGGAAGCTGATGGGTGGGGATCGGACGTTGTGGACAGCGACTCCTACAGGTCGGTTGGTGCGCCTGCGCAGCAGAATCAGGAAGCGACGGGGGCGGCGTGTCCCTCCCGCGTCTATACTTTCCGTAGCCGCATTTCTGGCAGACGATTCTGGTCATGTGACATGTGCGTGTGCGCCCAATAGCGTGACGAGCTGTGTCTTTGCCCATTTCCACGTCAAACAGCCTGCAAACTACCTGCCGTTCTATCGCTATGCTCTAAGACAGTGGTGCCCAACCAGTCGATCGCGATCGACAGGTATAGGCGAGTCAATCTATGAAAAAAAAGCACTTAACCCAAAAAAATTGATACAAAAGGTTTTTCGATGGATTCCGATAGTATTGGGCGTGCTAAATAACATACTAAAAGTCGACCAAAATCGACCCCCCCCGAAAGCCGCCATTTCCAAGATGGCGTCCCAGATGGCGGTGGAGATATTAAAATGGCTATATCTCAAATTGAGAATATGGTGCATGGTCTCAACTGATTCTGGTACCTCTGGGCATGTTCACTAACATACTAAAAATCTAGGAAAATACACCTTCCAGAAAGGCTTAATTTTCAAGATGGCGTCCAAAATGGCGGCAGACCAAGCTTAAAATGGCTATATATCTCAATAGAAAAAAAGAACTGCAGAGGTTTGAAATGAATGCTGCAAATTGTACTGCACCAAACATGCTTGGTAAGGATATTGATGTGTTGAACACGACCGTCTTATTTGCTGCAGACAATGTAGATCATAATATTCTAACAATTGATGGGAAAGGGACATTTCATGGGCTGCCTTGACACCAGGACAGAAGACAGACCAAAGGATTCCGAGGTTCAGAATTAATGAACTGAATCTTGTGCAGAGGTCAAAAGTTGTGATAATAGATTATCACTTTGCCAAACACTTTTGCAGAGACACCACATTTAAAGAACTTCCAAGACTCGCAGAATGTAACAAGATGGTTGATCTGCTTTGGGAGTTATCGTTCAATTTCAAACAGCCTGCACCTGGTTGGCAGGGGATGATGCACATTATTCATAAGGGAGATGAACATCCAGGGCAGTCTTCAGTGAGATACTTACCAATGATAGACATGTACTCCGGAGACAAAACATGCATTCTGTCAACACTGGAGTTCATTTGTGGTCTGGCATCCAAACACCACCTTGCTCCAGTAGTTACATTTGACCAACCCCTATATTGGAAAGCAGCAGAGATAATCCTAGATTCACCACAGTGCAGTCACCTCAAGTCCTTTGTCCTGCTCCTAGGAGGATTTCACACATTTATGAATTTGCTAGGAGCAATTGGTACACTGATGGACGGTACAGGACTTAAGGACATTCTAGGGGTAGTCTATGGGGAGAACTCAGTAGCCCATATGATGACAGGCAAATCACTTCAGAGAGCATTCCGTGGCCATCTTCTGGTTGACAAATGTCTTAACCGCATGATAATATCAGAAATGGTAGATGATAGTCATGAATTTGCAGCAATGGTTGAACAGTCTGAAGCAATGTATACCTCAATAGTTAAGGGTGAAATGCCATTGGAAACAGTGTTCACATCAGAGACCATCATTACAATAAATGAAGAGCTGGGAAAAAGGAAGATGGAACTGTGTGCTAGATCCAAAACTAGTCAGTTGCAGTGCATGTGAGCGGATCGGAGCGTGAGCGGCGCGGGGCGCGGAGCGGCCGGTTTTGACGTGAGCGAGGAGTGGGTTTTAAAATGAGTCGGCGCGACGTCCGGAGCGAGAGTTCTCCTTTGCTCCAATCCACTCCAGGCCGCTCACAGTGGTTTAACACTGTTGATGTAATATACATGCAGTACAATGCCAAAGCAACAGATGGCGATGTACAAACATGAAGGCCATTTTCAACCAATGAGAAGGGTGAACCTGTGATATCCGGTTTAGGCTTCACTCCTCCTCCTTCACTCACTCCTGTTAGAAAAAGTATCGACGCCATTGTTGTTGTCGTTAGCTTACATGCTAACGTTAATGGCAGCGACCATAGCATTGTGGCTCGGCTAGCCTATCATCGCTTAATAGAGCTAGTGAATGGATAAACAATGTTATTTAACATTGCAGAATGGGTACAATTACAATGCGGCTCAATACAAACAATTGTTAAGGGGCCCAGGGGGTGTAGACTGTTGTAGTTTGAGCTAATTTACACCATGCTCAAAAAAAAAAAAAAAAAAACTGCCGAGCGATCTGGCGCGGGGAGCGGGGAGCGCTCGATTCAAGGTGAGCGGGGAGCGAGCGGAGAGCGACTTGGGGGCGGGCTCAACATGAGCGATTAGCGGAGCGGACCAAGCTTTAAAGAGCGAAGAGCGGATTTCTCGGCCGCGCCGATCCGCTCACGTGGCCTGGTCAGTTGTGGCTAAATTACCAACACATGTTAGAAGTTGCTAGGTCACTGATAACAGCAGATCGCACAGGTTCCTGGCTTTTGCACCTACGCGCTGTTTCTGAATGCATGCCGATATTCGCTGCGGCTGGGCATTACAATTACTTGAAATCGGCACACTTTTATTGTCAAGAGATGAGTCAGCTTCACATCAACCACCCAGATGTCTTCAGACAATTTGAAAAGGGTTTTCATGTTATCCGTCGCAGCAGCCAATCATGGGCAGGCCTCAGCTCAGATCTTGTAATCGAAACAACATTGATGAGGTCATTGAAGACTACAGGAGGGATGACACATGGAAGTGGAATGACCGACAATCAGAGATCCCTTTGGACAATGTCAAAGGGCATAACATCAGAGTATAACACCGCAATGCAGGAGTTCTCAAACCAGACATACACAACATCAGAACAGCACAAGGATTCAACAGAGGCAAGGATGAAAAGGGATGCTGCTGACCTGGAGAAGATCACTTCAAAACTTGCTATATGTTCACCTTTCTCTCCAGACTCTTCTTTAAGGAATGTTGTTACAGGTGTTGTCGCTGAGGATGGAGTGAACGTGCATGATTATGACTCTGTTGGACGCAACATCATGCACAAAATGATCGGACAGCCGGCATTCACATTTTCATTTAGTAGAAAGGATAAAGCCATAACCCTTGGACAAAAATCGTCTATCAAGGTTGCTCCTGATCGAATCATTGATTCTGCACTTCTTTTTCAACGTTTCCTTATTGTCTCCCGAACTGGAGAGCTGTCATTGGAGGAGGTTATACGTTACGAACTCAGTCCTTTCCCTCCTGCCCTCTTTGAAGCCGGAAACGTCTTCCGCAAAGCTGATAAACCACAACTAGCGCACGCGATCTGTGATCATGCAAGTGATGCAATCCTAGATTCTGTACCAGAAACGGAGCATTATGTTCTTGATGGTGGTTCACTCCTTCACCGAATACAATGGAAGCACGGACAAAGCTATGGTAAAATTGCACAGTCATATGCAGACTTCACCATCCAACATTATGGCTCAGCTACAACCATTGTGTTTGATGGCTATGAGGATGGGCCATCCATTAAAGACAACACACATCAAAGAAGAGGAAACAATATTCATCCCATTGTCAACTTCACTGCTGAGACAGAGTTCTCAGGTAAGAAGGAGGAGTTCCTGTCAAGAGATCTGAATAAACAGAAACTGATCCACATGATAAGTGATGAACTGAAAGAACGGGATTGCACTGTGGTCAATTCACTTGGAGATGCTGATGTAGACATAGTAAGGGCCGCAGTGGGATCATCTCTTCTTCACACCACGACGCTGATTGGAGAAGATACTGATCTCCTCGTCTTACTTCTTTACTATGCACAGAGAGATAGCAAGGGCCTTTATTTCAGATCAGACAAGTCGAAAGCTGATGGCAGTTTTAAAGTGTACGCCATAAACCATTTGAAAGAAGTACTCGGACAGGATGTGTGTTCTCAGTTGCTGTTCATCCATGCTGTGACTGGCTGTGACACAACTTCCCGGATCTTCGGAGTTGGCAAAAAGACAGCATTCCAAAAACTTGTAAAAGGGGATCCTGTCCTTCAGGCTTGTGCCAATGCATTCACTGTACCAAACCAGACAACAGATGTGATCGATGACCTTGGGTGCCAAGCAATGGCTGTCTTTTTTGGTGGAAAGTGCACAGATTCGCTTGCAAAAATGAGATATAACATTTTCAGCAAGAAGGTTGTCTCAGCTTCATCAACGGTAACGCCTGAACGTCTACCACCAACTGAATCTGCTACCAAATTCCACTGTCGTAGAGCATACTACCAGGTCATGGTCTGGATGGGAACAGATGATGGTATAGATGCTCTAGACTGGGGCTGGAACCTGCAGGACAATAGATTTGTCCCACTCATGTCAACAATGAATGCTGCTCCAGACAGTCTCTTGAAGGTCATTCATTGTAACTGTACCACTGCCTGCAAGACACTTCGCTGCTCATGCAGAAAATATGGACTACCTTGTACTACTGTCTGTGGACCATGTCAACTTCATGAATGTGACAATCCACATAACAAGTTTCTCCCAGAGGATCCTGAAGATGATGATGAGTAGGCCTAAAGACCACAATAAGTGGGTCATTTATTTTGTGTTCAACACCAAAGCCAGCTTTCTAGGTTGAATATAATAACCAATTTTAATTTGAGCCAAAATAAGCTACAGGCAGCCATTTTGATGATGCAAATGATGCATTCCTAGCAGATATATTTAGCTAGATATGTTGCTCGTTATTAATGTATAGAGGTGCCAGAATCAGTTTATAAATCCTTTAGAAATGTTTTCCCATTTGAGATACAGGCATTCTAAGCTCCCAGTCGTCATTTTGGACACCATTTTGAAAATTAAGCCTCTTCGGAAGGTGTATTTCCCTAAAACTTTAGTATGTTCCTAAGTATGTCTAGGGGTACTTGGGGTACCAAAATCAAATGACAAAATCATTTATATAATTTTTATATTGACATATATATAGCCATTTTAAGCTTGGCCAGCCACAATTTTGGACGCCATCTTGAAAATGAAGCCTTTCTGGAAGGTATATTTTCCTAGATTTTTAGTATGTTAGTGAGCATGCCCAGAGGTACCAGAATCAGTTGAGAAATCCTTTGCACCATTTTCTTAATTTGAGATTTACTTTGAGACCATTTTAATCGCCCCGGCGCCATCTGGGAAATGACGGCTTTCGGAGGGGTCGAAATACTACCAGAATCCATTGAAAAACCTTTTGTATACATTTCTTTGGGGTTAAACCATATATTGACTCGCCTAGTAGATCGCGGGCTGATTTCAAGTAGATCTTGATTAATAAAATTTGATTAAATTTTTTTTTTTTTTGCTAAATCAACTCTTCCTCTCCTTGTTAACTACAACAAGCAATGCTGTTTGTTATTTAAGATGAGGTCGGACTCGGCACTGACAGATTTGTGTTCATTATGCTGCTTTTATAAAGCCTCAAATGACGGCTTACAATATACAATTTTGGCTGGTAGCTCTCGGGCTAGGTGGTAAATAAAAAAGTAGATCTTGGTTCAAAAAAGGTTGGCCACCCCTGCTCTAAGACAAACTCTAACCTTAACCAACTTCGAAAGAGTGCCTAAGCTTAACCGTCAAAAGAACTTGCCTAACCTTAACCAACTTCGAAGATTGCCTAAGCTTAACCAGTGTAGAAACTGGTGGCGGCCAATCAGAGAGCGTCTGCCAGAAATGCGGCTACCTTTGGTAGAAATGCGTCCCTCCCACGCAGACCCCCGACGCTGAGAGATCGCGCTGTGCAGGTGAAAAGATGCGACGGCTGCTTCCTCGAGTACCGGAGGGGACACGTGATGTAAGGCTTCGTCCACATTGCAGCCGG
Organism: Notolepis coatsorum; assembly: GCF_963971535.1. Lineage (NCBI taxonomy): Eukaryota > Metazoa > Chordata > Actinopteri > Aulopiformes > Paralepididae > Notolepis > Notolepis coatsorum. The sequence goes on along the minus strand of NC_140178.1, from coordinate 64,002,120 downwards.
CTTGTGGGAGGCATGGCCTAACAGCGTTCGAGACAGGGGAGGGTTGAATTGGACAATACGAAATTGGGATGGGAGAAAAATAGAAAATGGGAGAAAAAGTAGATTAAAAAAAAAAAATGTTTTGTGGGCGCCCAAGTGGCGAACCATGTAACGCGCTGCGTCGCAAAGCGGCCGACCCGGGTTCGATTCCCGGACCCGGCATACTTTGCCGAATGTCTTCCCCCCGCTCTGTCTCCCATTCTTCCTCTCTCTTTCTCTCTCTCTTCCGGACTGCCCGGTAGTAAAAAAAAAATAAAAAAATCTACTAATAATAAATAATAATAATTAAAAAATATATATATTTTGTTAGGGCGGCTGAGTGGCGCAGTGGGCAAAGGCGCTCGCCACTAACGCAGGAGATGCTGGTATCGAGCCCAGCTCTCGGCGTTGCTACCGGCTTGGCCGGCCGTCATACTAACACAATTGGCGGTGTTAGAGGGTGGGAAAGCCGGTGGGTGGGGATTGGACGTTGTGGACAGCGACTCCTACAGGTCGGTTGGGTGACGCCGGTACGGCGGAAACAGTAAGTATCGGGGGCAGCGTGAGCCTCCCACGCGTTACTCCTCGCCACCGAGAGTTCGAGCTGTTGCGGTGAAAATATGCAACAGGCTGCCTCCTCGTGTAGCCGACCAGTGGGAGGCATAGTCTAGCAACGTTCAAGACAGGGGAGGGAAGAATTGGAAATACAAAATTGGGATGGGAGAAAAAATAGAAAAATAAGGAGAAAAAGTGGATCAAAAGAAAAAAAATGTTTTGTTAAATACAGTGACATATGCAGCTCGCCCGCTTAAAGTTGACACAGATGTGTTTTAATACTGTATGTCTAGGCCTCTACATTTCTATATGTTTCATATGCCATGCAATGTAGTGAGAATGCAATATGTTGCTGAAATAAAACTTTTGATTGAGGAAACAAATACATTTGTTATTGTTTGGTAAATTTGGTATTTTTAACATTATCAATGATCGAGTAAGGAACGTGGTTACAATTTGCAACCCTAGTACAGAGTCATCGTGACTTATAACCAGTGTTGTGCTAGTTACTGAAAAATAGTAACTCAGTTACTTTACTAGTTACTCATTTCAAAAGTAACTCTGTTACTTTACTAGTTACTTACACCCAAAAGTAATGCGTTACTGTGAAAAGTAACTATTTAGTTACTTGAAGAAGAAAAAAAAGATTGCTCCCATGCAGATACAGATACTCAAAATCGGTTGATCAACTTGACAGTTTCCATTCACATCACTGAACTCTGCTAAGCAATGTGGTCTAGATACAAACACAAATCTGACACAAACACAAATGCCCTGATGTAATAAGAAATGCACCGTGCCTAATTGCTCGGGGAGGTTGAGCGCAGGCACGTTTAGGTTGAGCGCTTGCACGTTTAGGTTGAGCGCATGCACGTTATAGGTTCTAGGTTCTAGGTGAAAATAAGTGCTTGAAGGAACAGCCTTGATATCTGTCGCCGCCGCCGGAGCGTTTCATTATAACCGTCTTGCAACGTTGTTTAAGATATCAATCGTGCATTGCAACGTTAGAATAGTTAGGATATCAATTGTGCATGAAAGGACTATATTTATATTGTTTGATTAGTATTGATGAGATTCCCTGGCAGATTTGTAGTCAAAATCCGTTGATCAACTTGAGTTTCCATTCATTTACATTCACATCACTGCACTCACCTCACCAGTGTCTGTCGAGATGTAACGTTAGTCCAGCAGCCCCTTAAACATTTTCTTTATCTCATTTCCATGTTGTACTGTATATTCTCTCTCCAAGTAGTTGGAAAAAAAATTCCGTCCCATTTGCTGTGTGTCGCCTCGTATCATTCTACGCGGGTGGCGAGTGGATTTGGATGAGTCCTGGTAGTTAACGTTAGACTCCAGTATCTTTGAGCCAAAACACAAATGACATAACTAAAACATTATTTTCTTTTTCGCTCGACAAAAGAGAAATACGCGAGTAGCTGGGCGCTGCCATTATCAGTCAGGATCAGGAATAGTAAACAAAACACGCCCCCAGCATAGCGTTTTCCCCGCAGGCAGACAGGATATGAGGATAATAATAATAATAATAATAATAATAATAATAATAATAATAATAATAATAATAATAATAATAATAATAATAATAATAATAATAATAACAATAATAATAATAATAATAATAATAATAACAATAATAATAATAATCACTACCGCTCGCTATCAATCAATATATAACGCAAATAACCCAGTAACGAACCATTCAGTAACGCTACAGCGTTACTGAATTTCAAAAGTAATGCGTTAGAGTACTAGTTATCGCCAAAAGTAACTTCGTTAGTCCCAACACTGCTTATAACAGAGCACATTGGTTTTTTTTTATCCACTTTTTCTCCCATTTTCTATATTTTCTCCCATCCCAATTTCGTATCATCCAATTCAACCCTCCCCTGTCACGAACGCTGTTTCTTGCCTCCCACAAGCCGGCTGCAATGTGGACTAAGTCATACATAGCACAAGTCCCCTCCGGTACTTGAGGTAACAGCAGTCGCATCTTTTCACCTGCGCAGCTCGATCTCTCAGTGGCGAGGAGTAACGCGTGGGAGGCTCACGCTGCCCCCGACACTTCCTGATTCTACTGCGCAGGCGCACCAACCGACCTGTAGGAGTCGCTGTCCACAACGCCCGATCCCCACCCATCAGTTTCCCACCCCCTAATATGGCCAATGTGTATTAGTACGGACGACCAGCTAAACTGAAAGCAAATGTGGAGCGCTGGGTTCGAACAGGCGAGCCCAGCGTCTCCAGATTTCGTGGCGAGCGCCTTGCCCACTACGCCACGTAGCCGCCCTAACAGAGCACATTGTTACGGCTTCACCTCCACACCTGCTCCCACTCTACCCCTCTGCCTACAAGAAGCATGGTTCTCCATTCATTCAGTGTCAGATCTTCCCTAAGAATGGCCTGGCAAGTATCCTCTACATTTTTACACATTATGCTGTCTGTCATATCATGTGTGTTCGTATTTTTGATATTGTGTTTCCTGTGTACAATTCTCTCGTGATTTATTTACATAGACTTATTTTTTTTCTCTGTGTCCACCACAGCCACTACCTCCAGCGACCCCCCACCAGTCACTACCATCAGCCCGCCAGGCATACCTGTTTTATTCCCCCCCCCCCCATCTACAGAGTAATAAACGCCCTACGGGGTTAAACAGTATTTTGCCTCCTGTGTTGTGCTATTTTGCCTCCTGTGTTGTGCGTTTGAGCCATCAAGCTACCATGACTTAACACACTTAACATAACTGTTATTTGGCAAACAACCTTTGACATAAACAGAGGACACCAATCAGAAGATAAATATTTCCCTAACCGCTTAACAGTCCTGCAAATTTAGCATAAAACGCCTGTCGATTGCATACAGAAAGTAAATTGGACGCTATTCAGGAACCATTTGTAGCAGATGCACAAATCTGGCCACTTTTGAAAGGAAACACTCTGAATTGAAGAATCACTCTGAGTTTTAATGTCATAGAGTTACAAAGGTTTGAACAAAAAATAAATAAAAGAATTTGTCTGAATTGTCTTGCAGATGCCTACAGATCTATCTACTCTACAGGGCTCTACAGTGCGAGCATTTCACTCGCATTTGCCCCTAAAAATAGATTTGTGCGAACGTGAAAAATAATTTAGGAGCACAGTGTGCGAGTAATAGTTTTGCGTAGTGGCTGTGTCAACGGGCAATTGTCATTTCATATTAGACACAGAGCAGCACGGAGTCCACGGACCTTCAATTTTAGAAGCTATGACATCTAGCTATTCAGCCCTGCGTTCAACAGCTCTGTAACAACTCATCTCGCGAGTCACGCTGTTTCTATGTGCAACAAAATCTCTGCGAGCAATGGGTCCAATGGTCTAACATGCTTGGCATCCTCGCCAGGGGCGGAGCTAGGGGGTGGCTACCTGGGCTCAAGCCCTGGATGTATTCTGAAAAGCCCAGAATCTATTTTAAAAAAAAATTAAAAAAAATTTAAAACATTTATTTTTATTTTTTTTTTACAATTCATCATTGTTACATGAAAATATGTTTGCACCAGATTTAGCAGAAGCTCATTTCCATCTGTGGTCTATCCAGCTGCTAACTGTATTTGAGTGAGTTAAGTCTTGGTGTTATGGTAGACTCAGACCTAAGCTTTAAATCACAATCAACAAGTTGACAAAAACTTAATTCTTCCACCTTAGAAACATAGCTAAAGTACGGCCATTTATAAATCAAAAGGACGCTGAAAACCAGATCCATGCCTTTATCTCAAGCCAACTCGACTACTGTAATGCACTCCTTACCGGCCTCCCGAAAAAATACGATGATAACTATTTTATTGCAATGCACTATTGCATTATTTTATTCTATTTTACTAACTATTTTATTGCACTGCACTATTTTACTTTGTATCAGTGAATCATAGACGCCTGGCCATAAGAGCATTCGGAGCATCTCTGCTCTCCCACTATTGAACTTGGGGGAGCAAAGGTATGATCTTGCTCCACCACTTTTTGATTATATGAAAAATATGATATATCCCCCCCCAATATATAAATCTAACCATAACTACGTTATGGTTAACTGAGTTTTATAGTGAAAAGAGCAGCTTTATTGGTCAAGATTGAAGGCTCTATATTGCAGGAAATTGCACGTACAGGTTCATTAAATTCAAAATTCGTGCCTGACCCCCTCCAAACCAACCCTTGCCTGCCAAAAAATATAATAATAATTAAAAAAAAAAAAAATTAAAAAAAAAATTATATTTACGTTTCAATAGTGTTTAAATTATAATGAATTAAAGAATTATATAAAGAATTTTCCATGTTCTGTCATCTAATAATATATTCCATTGCCTTTCCTATCTGTATCGAAGTCAAAATGTTGGTATCGTGACAACACTACAACATACAAAAGCAGCTTGACAACCGATATCCTTTGCGTCTAGTAGGTGTGATTTTGGTGGTATGTGCTATTGCACAGATGTGTGTCCCTTAGTATGCACACGCACGCACACACAGTACAATATGCATGCAATAAATCATTTGTTAATAAACTCTGTGTTACTTGAAAATTGTTCACTGTGCTCCTAAATTTCTTTGTGTGCTCCTGAATCAATTCATTTAGGAGCACATGTGCTCCTTGGGGAAAAGGTTAGCGTAGAGCCCTGCTCTATAGTTATTAGCTGAAAACACTGGGGCCATAGCTTGTAGTCATAGAACATGTCCAAAATTGATAACAATGCTCAGTCCCCTCTCCCCCTCCCCCACTAATCTCTTTCCACTTACACCACCCCCACCCCTTCTCACCCCCTTCTCAAACATACACAAAAAAAGAAGCGATAACAACAGTTTAGCGCAACTTGCACGTTCATTCTTTTGCTTTTACCGCTTTTACCACTTCTCGGTCTCAGAAAACCAACTCAAGTAAGATGTAATTCTTTTCAGAATTTCATTGGCTACACACAATACTTTTCAGCATCAGTGGTGATTTAGAGTAATTAAGAGGCGAAACCTGAGATGGTCACTTTTTCTAAACTGGTTATCGTTGGCTGTTTGGTCTTATAACCCGAGATTGGAAGCATGTAATAGGTCAAGACGTGTGTCAATCAAACAGTGGCCACTTTAGCTTTCAACCGATGTGTTGGTTGAGAGACAATAACACAACGTGACACCGACAGACGGCTGTAAATGTCTTGCGACGTGCGATGGCGGGCCGTCGTAATTTTAAGAGGTTAATATTAGCTGATTATGAAAAAGTAATTTTCCATTTCCAAAATACAGTATATAAAATGTATATAATTGTATAAGATAATGAAGAATAGGATGATTTACCTTGACCTGCTTGATGTCGTACTTGATACGTTTGATGGGATTGCCATAGACGTCGTTGCCAGAGTCTACCTCCTCACCTCCAACCACCTTTGCCCTGATCACTGGAAGGAAAAGGAGAAGAAACACCCATGGGGTTTAATCAAGTGGGAACTCTTTTATCATATTGATTCCACCCAAATGGATTCCTGGGTTTTTCCCTGTCCTCCTGACTGGTTTGAATAAACAACACAGCGTGCTGCTCTGGCCTGGATCTGACGCCAGGTGCTGAGAAGACAGGGGGCACATGAGTGTTTCATCAGCTGCAATCAGAGAGAGGAATGTCTGCCCGCCTGCTCCCAGGCCTCTGAGCTGACACAGGAGGAAGCCAGTCAGCAAACTGACTGAACCAGAGTGCCCCCACCCACCCCTTGCCCTCAGGTCCCTCTGTCTGCCTGCCTACCTGCCTGCCTGCCTGCCTGCCTTTCTGTCTGGGTAGTACTCTCTTACTTCCTCTTCTTTTCCCTTTCTATCTTGCACTTTCAGCTTCAGATTCAAGATATGGGAAGGTATTCTTATTTTTTAGTCAGAGATGTGGAAAAACAAGATCAGAGCCATAGGGATGAGTTATTGAGTTACAGCAAGGCCAGACACTATATATTAAACATATAGGATCCCAAAGCCCATCAATTACACCAGATTTCTAAATGTAGAAAATGTTATGCTAATAATTTCTCTTATGCAATGTTATTAACAAGTCGAATCAAAAACATCTACGAGTTGTTGCTACTATGAGGAAGTATTTGAATTCACTCAACTGTTTTATTTGTAGGCTATTCTGACGGTTTATGTCATTATTAATTTGTCAAATGAATCCCATTCTCGTCTTAAACCCTTATTGCCCCCAGTGACACATGGCTATGGGTGAAATGGGTTCACCACAACATCAACAACACATTGATTTGATTTGATTTGAAGTCTTTATTTCGAACATGCAATGAATACAACAAACAATAACAAAAAAGAAAAACAACTCAATCTGCATGTTCGAAAAGGAGTAGGAAGAAGTATACACTTATTTAATCCTACCCCTTTTCCACTACTCAAATGAGTGTACTATTTTAAACATAAAAAAAAAAAAAAAAAAAAAATATATATATATATGCAAAACAAAAAAAAAAAACTATATATGTATAAAATAAAATAAAATAGAAACAAAATAAAAATGTAAACACCTGTGAATATCAAGTCCCTTCTTCATCCCTGTACCTTGTGAACATAATTTCCTTATACATCAGTTTGAATTGTCTCATGTTTGGACATTGCTTTAACACCACATTAAGACTGTTCCACAGTTTCACTCCACATATTGAGATGCAGTGTTTTCTCATGGTAGTGCGTACGTTTAGCACCTTTAAATTGTGTTCTCCCCTCAGATTATAACCCCCCTCCCTATCAAAGAACAATTCTTGAATGTTTCTTGGAAGTGCATGACTTTTTGCTTTATACATTAATTGTGCCGTTTTAAATTCCACAAGATCATTTAACTTCAATGTCTTTGACTCCAGAAACAATATGTTAGTGTGATCACGATAACCTGCAATGTGAACTATCCTTATGGCCCTTTTTTGGAGTATAAAAAGTGGTTGTAGTGTAGACTTATAATTGTTTCCCCAGACTTCAGCACAGTAATTTAAATATGGTAAAACTAGTGAACAGTAGAGAATGTAGAGTGATTTTCTATCCAGGATGTGCTTTACTTTACTCATGACTGAAATGCTTCGTGAGAGTTTAGATTGGACATGTTTTATGTGAGGTTTCCAACAGATTTTATGGTCTATTATTACACCTAAATAATAGACCATAAACCAGTGAAGATGTAGGAACAGGTTAACATTGAAATTAAGCTTTTTTTTGGCTGCGGACGAGAGAGACAAGCGACACAGTGCTAATGTCAACCAGATGTTTACTCCCAGTGCAGTCCTCTAGTTCAGCAGTTCTCACTTTATTTTTTTTGGCTCCTACTGCCAGCCCCCTCCCCTTGACCGACTTGTTTAGTTTCTTCACCTCCCCTCTCATTACGGCTACATAACCCTAACCTCCTTTAATCCACCTAGACCTTTTTCTTTCTCTCTCCCTTGAGAACAAATCACGTAAACAGACAGAGCTACGAGCTACACTGCTCATAATGACAAATATATAGCGTGTAGAAATTCTTTACCGACATGGGCAATAGCATCATATTCTATGTTGTGCAGAAAGGGTGATGTTGTTCATTTTGCAAGATCAGTGTATGGGCCTTTATAGTAATCGCGGTTGTGGATCTGTGATAAAAAGCTTTTTAAAATGGTTTAAACCTTTTTTAGGTTCTCACGTACCCCTTGCAGTACTCCCACATACCCCTAGGGGTACACGCACCTCCCTTTGAAAAATGCTGCTCTAGTTTCCCCGAGGTGGCCGACTGCTTCCGACCAGCCTGCTAGGACAAATCAGATCTGTATTTTCTTTCTGGGCTTTTTTTACCGAGGCATGAAGCTGTGAGCCATATGTGCCCTAATTCAATTACAATAGCGGCTTAGGAGAACATCTCCTTTTAAGGGTTTAAATAATCAACTGCTGCGGGAGGGAAAACTGGGGGAAATGGGAGAAAAAAGGAGAGAGGGGGAGAGAGAGAGAGAGAGAGAGAGAGAGAGAGAGAGAGAGAGAGAGAGAGAGAGAGAGAGAGAGAGTGTGACACAGAGATGGGACTAGAGGGAGAGGATGATGGAGTGATGGAGGATATGTGCACTCTGCAGGCAGGGGCGAACTGAGGTGAGGAGTGACAGGAATAGTAATCACACTGCGGTGGTAGAACTGTCCTCACGGTGCCATGTGTATAGAGACAGGAGATGGGACTCACAAAGACATAACATGGTAGTACAAACTGACTGGCTGGAGGGAGGGGGTAGCACGAGAGAGAGAGAGAGAGAGAGAGAGAGAGAGAGAGAGAGAGAGAGAGAGAGAGAGAGAGAGAGAGAGAGAGAGAGAGGGGGGGGGGGGGAGAGGGTAAGATTCAGTTGAAAGCCAGGAAAAAGTGCAGAGCTCCCTGTGGCGACCATGCTGCATGCTTTTCTGTGTGCATCGGAGCGGCTGCTACGTTGCAGGCCTACCAACTCTAGTTGAAAGCACGCACGCACGCACGCACGCACGCACGCACACACACACACACACACACACACACACACACACACACACACACACACACACACACACACACACACACACACACACACACACACACACACACACACACACACACACACACACACACACACACACACACACACACACACACACACACACACACACACACACACACACACACACACACACACACACACACACACACACACACACACACACACACACACACACACACACACACACACACACACACACACACACACACACACACACACACACACACACACACACACACACACACACACACACACACACACACACACACACACACACACACACACACACACACACATTTCCCCAGATACTCTGCTACTATGCAACACACAGTGAGTGCTATAGTGTTACTGCTCCAGAAAGAATGAACTAAGGAGAAAGTGTCCAACTCCTCTGGTTACAAAAAGACAAAATCCCACATGGATCTGGTCTCTTCTCTCCTCCTGATGTAAAGTAGGTCAGGTGAAAACAGTCCTCATTTACGGTGCAAAGAGGACAAGCATCATACAAAGCGTTCCAAAGGACTTTGATTGATGGAATAAATCACATGCACACCTGCTAATGCAAGACATATTCCACTCTAGTTTTAAAGGTATGCCACTCTAGTTTTAAAAGCATGAAGAGGGAACAGGGGATGTCTACCTGAATGTCTGAAGATTTTGTTATATCACAGTCCAGTATAGATTTACCTTGAGGTGGTTTAGGAGGTGTGATATTAAATGCACTTCATGCTCGTGGGAAAGAGCTGATCCTAGATCATATGATTGATGGTCTATTTGGTTTAGTGTAGATGTAGGAACAGTGGAGATTCAGGATCAGGTGTAGGAACAGTGGAGATGTAGGAACAGGTGTACAGTAGGAACAGTGGAGATGTAGGAACAGTGAAGATGTAGGAACAGTGGAGATGTAGGAACAGTGGAGATGTAGGAACAGTGAAGATGTAGGAACAGTGAAGATGTAGGAACAGTGAAGATGTAGGAACAGTGAAGATGTAGGAAGTTCGGAACAGTGAAGATGTAGGAACAGGTGTACAGTAGGAATAGTGAAGATGTAGGAACAGTGGAGATGTAGGAAGTTCAGAACAGTGAAGATGTAGGAACAGGTGTACAGTAGGAATAGTGAAGATGTAGGAACAGTGAAGATGTAGGAACAGTGGAGATGTAGGAACAGATGTACAGTAGGAACAGTGGAGATGTAGGAACAGGTGTAGGAATAGTGGAGATGTAGGAACAGATGTACAGTAGGAACAGTGGATACTGTATGTAGGAACAGGAGATGTAGGAACAGATGTAGGAACAGTGGAGATGTTTCACATCAGGAAACAGGAAATATTTTGAAATTAATTCCCAGCATTGGCTGACAGTGACACACAGTTCTGTAGAGTTTTATGGTACACCTTTTGAACACAATAGGGTGACAACAACAGCTCAAATGCTGCCACTGAGACCAGGGAGCGAAATTAACTTTTTGACTCACCGGCCAGTGGCGGGTAGATGGGAAGAATCTACCCGCCAAGCATATTTCTTACCTGCCAAATTTTTTTTGATAAAAAAAAATTATTATTTTATATAATTTTTTTTTAATAAAATATATATATTATATAATCATACTTGTGATTGTGTTATCTGCGATACATCGCCACCTCGCTGTCTGCAAACAGCTCCACTGTCTGTGTGTATACTCGAGTGGCCTCCAGCTCCAGCAAGGATTCTCCGGCGCTGCACCTGGACCTAAACTCTACATTCAGCATGAAAGGATTCTCCTGCGCTGCACCTGGACCCTATTCAGCAGCCCTCATGCGATGTAAGCCAGGGACTCGAATACGCATGTTGTTGTTGTAGGACATTGATGCCAGGAGCTATCTGTAGCTACTGCTGGATGGCGTTGGGACAACGCCTCAGTGAACTATTTAGTTTACTGCGACATTTCGTAGTGACTAGTGAGCTACCTAGCCAACGGAGGTATTATGCACTGGACTATTGCTGGAGGATTTGTTGATGTCTGGAGCTATCAGTAGCTAGCCGGCTGGATAACGTTACACAATGCCTCATGTATTAAACTAAGTGAATAGTTGACTGGGTCATTTTGTAACGGTAGCTAACGTTATCTCACGAAGGTCCCACACTGACTAGACTAACGTCACGGTGACTCGGAGGCAATAGCCTCTGTTTACATGCAGGCATACAGAAACAGGTGGGGAGCAGCAGCAGCAGCAGCAGCAGCGGTGCGCGGTGCGCTGCATGTCTGTGCTGAGACAGCGAGTGAGAACTCCGCTAAAGAATTGGATCATGATTTTCGGTTTTCACATGACTATTTGATTGCCAGACCTCTATAGTACATAGACCTTGTCAGACCTCTCAGTGGGAGGCGCCAAACGTAAAAACTGAGCGCAAATGGCGGGTGGCGCTCTCTAGTTTCGGTCCCTGACTGAGACTATTTCAGCCCTTCTGTTGTTGGGATTTTGACTTAGACATTTAGGAAATGATTCCTCTCAATTTACATTTTACATCGCAGATCATTTGGAAATATTCCTCTCCAGATTTGAACGTCAAAGGTAAGATGATTGTGGCTTGTTATTCAGTCAAACATTACAGCATGTCAATGTCTGGTTGCATTGTAGTATAGGAACATTATTTATCAATACATTCATTGATCAATAACCTACGTATTATTACCATGCTATTTATGTTAATTATTAATTAAATAAGTTAGTTATTAATTTATATGTGCTGCCTAATATAGCCTACATTAACGCTTTCAGCGCCGGCAGGGTCTAGCCATCTTTGTTCCTACTGCGCCACCGCTCTAAGACAGTGATTCCCAACCGGGGGTCCGCCAGGGGGCGCAGGGGGTCCGCCAGACCACAGATGATTTGAGTTTTTTTTTTTTTTTTTAGAGAAATATTTAATTAGCATATTTTTATCATCAGAAGCATGAATAGTCTCTCCACTACAATAAAAAATAAAGATAAATAAATAAACATCTAGACATGATTTTTGAACGTTAACAGTAGGCTACCGGGTAGCCGCTAAAACGCGAATCAGTTGACTGTATCACTTGCCGTAGCTAGCCTAGCACACTAGTTAACTTTCTCGGCTCGTCTGCAGTCAGCCGCCAGAGGCGAAAATGTGTGACAAACGAAAAGGAAATGACGGCAGCTCATCTGCAAAAAAAGTTAGGACCTACAGCAATCGCGAAAATTACATCACCATGGGCTTCACTGAGGGACCAGACAAACGACCCGAGTGTGTGATTTGTGGAGAAAAGTTGGCAAACTCGAGCCTGAAGCCCAGCAAGCTGAAGAGACATCAGGCGTCTAAGCACCCAGAAACCGTTGGGAAGGATCCAGACTTTTTTCGGAGGAAAGAACAGTCTCTCAAGGCGAACAAGCCCGTTGATGTTAGAGTAGCGTGGAGCAGGGGTGGCAGTGATTTACAGAAGGCTACCGAAGCCTCCTTTGAGTGTTCGCTTTTAATTGCAAAAGCAAAGAAACCGGTTGTAAAAGATGGCGGCGTAGAGGAAGGACATAGTGGAACAGGCTCCTACACAAAAATCCTGAAAAACCTGATGTATCGAACATACTCCGCCTAACTTCAGTTTATGTCAACCCACGCTTATTAAGCACATAACCAACAAAGAAATGCCACCCAAAAGGACCGAACCGAGCAGGAAGACGGTGACATCGCCCGGCGTTAGCAATAGTGCTAGCGTGAGACCGCAAGGAGCTAACGCACCGGCTAACGGGGAAGCTAATGCAGCTAACGTCGAAGCTAACGATGAAACACCGCCGATATGGTTTACTGGGGAACTGGAGAAAGTATTCGACAGAATTCAAGCCATGATGGAACTTAAGATGAACTCTCTAAGCATCTCGGTGGAAAGACTTATCAGTGACAACCAGGCACTGGGGCAACGTGTTAAGGAAATGGAGGGAGTGCAAGCTAGCTTCGGTGATAGCCTCGACTACCTACAACAAGACCTCAGCGATCATAGGAAAGACACAGAGGAGGAGATCTGCGGTCTGAGGGAAAAGCTGGACGAATTGGAAAACAGAGGGAGAAGAAAGAATCTGCGACTGGTGGGATTCCCAGAAGGTGTGGAGGGGAAAAGCTCTATCGATTTCCTACAGGAATGGCTCCCCAAAATACTGGAGCTGGACACCGGGCAAACCATTGAGATAGAGCGGGCTCACCGTACGCTCCAACGCCGTCCCGAAGAAGGCAGCCTCCCCCGAGCCATAGTGATCCAGCTACTCCGTTTCACCGATGTGACGAGAATCCTGGACGCGGCGTGGAAAAAGAAATCACTGGCATACGGTAATTCTACTATCAAGATCTTCAAGGATATGTCCACGGCCCTCTACAAGAAGAGAAAAGCCTTCATGCCGTTGAAGAAGAAGCTACACGAGAAAAACGTATCCTTCAAGCTGCTCCATCCCACTAACTTGAGCGTGGAGCTACCGGAGGGCAGACGTACTTTTACTTCTCCGGGGTCGGCAGAGACGTATCTGAGTAAGCACCACCCGGCTATGCTGAAGTGATCCAGCGGTCGTCACTCGACCATAAATGAGCGGTAAATAAAGACACATACCAGGCAATAAGCCTCATACTCTAATTACTTTTTGAAATGTTAACCGCCGGGTAATACGTGTCGTTATTGGCGACACTGGACTTGAGATGTTGTTAAGCCTCACGGGACCTTTTGTTGTGAGTTCATATTACTAAGTTTAATTTCAAGATGGTTATGTGCTAATGGGTATATGTAGGTGTACATGTTTATTCATACATGTGTGCACATTACATTTATGCATTTTAAGCGTTGATATTACCCCTGAAAAAAAAAAAATAATATTAAAAAAAAAAAAAAGGGTGTGTATATATATATACATGTTTTGAAATGCTTAAAGGAGATGTTCGTACCCACACCTTAAATTACTTAACCTAAACCTGGTAGGGAGCCCGGCTCCGCTTGGTAGGATAGGGTATGGTACTACGCAAGATTACGGGAGGATTTATAGGCCAGGGGGATTTTTTTTATGGGAAGGGGGGGGGGGGGGGGTATTAAGGGGAAAAGGGAGGGGTTCAGACAGGACTGTTTTTGTGAATTGGTTTATAATGTTTACACATCTAGGTATTGTATACCATGTTATCAGGTATCCCAGTGTCCTACTAACCAGCTATACCAACCACATGGGTGAATGACATACTCGTTTCTGAGTTGGAATATTAATGGTCTTAACCGGCAAGTTAAACGCCGTAAAGTGCTTAGCTTCATCAGAAGACATCAAATAGACGTGGGCTTCCTGCAAGAGTCTCACTTGGATGACGCAGAGCACAGTAAACTGGGGAAACAATGGCAAGGGCAAATATTTTTCTCCTCATTTACATCTTCAGCAAGGGGGGTGGCTATTCTGGTAAGAAGAGGGATCCCCTTCCAACCGAACCTAGTTGAAAAGGATAAAGGGGGAAGATATATTTTAGTCAGGGGATATATGGGAGACCAACTGGTCACTATGCTGAATGTATATGGTCCGAACCACGATGACCCTAACTTCTATGTGAACCTTTTTCTTAAAGTGACATGCACCCCTTCAGAACTTATAATTGGTGGTGACTTTAACCTGGTATTAGACCCTGCTATGGACAGATCCTCCCCTAACCCTAAACCTTTGACCTCAGCGGCCAAGGCTCTTAAAAAAGAACTTATGGATCTTAATTTGTTGGATACATGGCGGGAGGAGCATGCATCTCAAAGGGAATACAGCTTCTACTCACACATGCACAACAGCTACTCTAGGATTGATACGTTCTTTATACATACAGCAAAACTCCATCTTGTTTCGTCCTGCGAATACTTAGCCATGACACATTCAGACCACGCCCCCCTTTTGACTAAAATAGCCTTAAGCGACTCTCACACAAACTCCAAACGCTGGAGGTTTCCTAATTTTCTAAATAACGATGAGGATTTTGTCAAATTAATTAACAAACAGTTGGACTGGTATTTATTGATTAATAGGGGCTCGGCCTCACCAGCTATAGTCTGGGAGACCCTTAAAGCTTACATAAGAGGCTACATTATTAGTTACTCTTCCTGGAAAAAGAAACAATATCAAACCAAATTACGCTCACTAGAGTCTGATATAAAAGCGCTTGAAAATCAACACTCCCTATTACAATCACGGACCTTATTGGTTCAGATAACGGCAAAAAAGGCAGAATATAACACTATCACCTCGCGAGAGGTAGAAAACGCTATGTCAAGGTTGAAACATCGCTACTATGAGCAGGGTGACAAGGCAGGGAAACTACTAGCGTGGCAAATTAGAAGGGAGGATGCCGCTAGGTGTATACCGGCCATTAGGGTAAGCGACAAAGGGGAGTTGACCCGGAACCCACTGCTCATAAATCGGGCCTTCTCAGACTTCTACAAGTCTCTCTACTCCTCGCAGGGGGAGAAGAGACAGGAGATGTGTGAGTTCTTGGACAACCTAGATATACCTACGATAACAAAAGGCACAAGGGGGGTCCTTGACGAGGCGATAACTAAGCAAGAAATACTAGATGCCTTATCAAAACTGACGCCAGGGAAAGCTCCAGGGCCGGACGGCTTCTCCATAGACTTCTACAAGGCATTTATTAGCAAATTGATAGACCCTCTCCTAGAAATGTTCAACTACTCTATTGAGACTGACCAACTACCTGATACCCTTGAGCAAGCTCTTATTATAGTCCTGCCAAAACCAGGGAAGGACCCTACCTTATGCGGGTCGTACAGACCAATTTCGATCCTTTCCAACGAATATAAAATGTTTACTAAAATCATAGCCACTCGACTTGAGAGAGTAACCTCCTCACTTATTAATACGGACCAGACCGGTTTCATACAAAATCGCTCATTAATAGACAATGTGAGAAGATTTCTTAACTTGACGCATTGTGCCAAATCCATAGAAGACCCAGTCATAGCGATCTCGTTGGACGCGGAGAAGGCATTTGACCGAGTAGAGTGGCACTTTCTCTTCGCTGTTCTACAAAAAATGTACTTTGGTCCAAATATGCTAAGAATGATCCATATGCTGTACCTTAACCCTACAGCCAGGATACAGACCAACTCAGAGATTTCACCTTCTTTCCCTCTAAGGCGCGGTACTAGGCAGGGTTGCCCTCTTTCCCTGACACTTTTTGCGCTGGTAATCGAACCCCTGGCTATAGCAATAAGGTCACATAAAGCTATTAGTGGGATCAAGGTGGGTCCTGAGAGCCATGTCATCTCTTTATACGCGGACGACATAGTCCTGTTTCTAACCAATCTTGACTCATCCATGCCTGCCCTTATGGAAACACTGTCAAAGTATAATGTAATCTCAGGCTACAAGATTAATGCACAAAAAAGCGTGGCCATGCCACTTAACTCACTAGCCGAAAAAATGCCAAGGTCCAATTTCCCCTTCCAGTGGAACTCACAATTTGTAACATATTTGGGTCTAAAAATCCCGAACCAAATAGATACAATTTTCTTACTAAATCATGACCCACTACTTAAAAAGGTGGAGAAGGACCTAGATAGATGGATGCAGCTGCCTCTTTCGCTAATCGGACGTGTGAACTGCATTAAGATGAACATCCTACCTAAATTTCTCTATCTTTTTCAAACCCTCCCTATATCTATACATAAGAACTTCTTCAAGAAATTACAAAGGATAATATCTGCATTCATATGGAGAAGGAAGGTCCCTAGAATTAAAATTAAAACCCTATATAATTCCCCCCAGTGTGGTGGACTGAAACTCCCGGACTTCCAACGCTATTACTGGGCTGCACAGACAAGGGCTCTGTGGATTTGGCAGAATGAGTCGATTAATTCCCCTGCCTGGAGACAAATAGAACAATGCCATACGATGGACGTACCGCTGGCCGGAATTCCTTTTATCAGGAAGTACCACACCCTGAAGAATTGTTCAGATAACCCATTTATTAAACACACAGCAAGAACATGGTTTGAGATTCAGACACATCTTGGTAGCTTTATTGCATTTCACAGGAAGACTCCCTTCCACAACAATCCAGCTTTGCCAGAATCACTTAGAGATGGCATCACCAAGAAGTGGTACACTCAGGGAATTAAAACTTTTGGGGACCTATATGATAATAACATACTTATGTCCTTTGAACAGTTACGTGCCGCCTTCCACCTTCCAACTACTAATTTCTTTAAATACCTACAGGTCAGAGACTTCATAGGTACAGGTCAGGGAGGAAACTCCACTCTTCCAAAACCCCTCCTCATAGATGATATTCTAAAAGGAGTTATTCACACTAGAGGCATCCTATCATTAACATATGATAGAATCCTGACCAGTACAGAAATTATACCCCTAAATGCCAAGAACAAATGGGAGCGGGACCTGGACTGTACCTTTGATGAAGATGAATGGGAATCACTATGTGAGTCTGCACTATCTTTTTCATATAACACTCGACATAAACTTATGCAATTTAACATTCTCCATAGAACCTATTTTACGCCGGAAAGACTTCACAGGATGAATGAGGCTATCTCTGACCTTTGCCCTAGGTGCTCAACGGAAACAGGTAGCCTGCTCCACATGTTCTGGGAATGTAACAAACTGAGACCTTACTGGGGCTCAATTTGGGAGATTCTCGAAGAGGTCACAGGTCTTGAGATCCCATGTACACCTAAATTAGCATTATTAGGAGACATGTCTGACATTTCTCCAGACAAGAGAGGCAAGGTGCGGATCATTAAATTGGCCATGATTGCAGGGAACAAGTGTATTGCCATGCTGTGGAAAAGTGCTGAATCCCCCCCCATGTCTATGTGGCTTAGTGAAATCTCTTCGTACATGGCATCAGAGAAAATAATGTTCAATCTTAAGAAAAAACCACGTCTCTTTGATAAATGCTGGGCTGGGTTTAGGCAATACTTAGAACAGATTACATAGTAGGTTGATGATGTAGGCTATTTGAAGCTCCCTTTTGTCTTTCTGAAGGGTATATATTGCAATGAATGATACTGTAAATGTTATTAGTTGCTCTTTGAAGAGAAAAGATGTAATGGTAGAAATGTATTTGTTTGGTGTAGAAGTATGGGCACCTGTTAGACGGGTGTAACTGGGTTTACAAAACTCTCAAAATGTGTAAAAAAAGAAAAAAATGAATTTGTCAAGGTCCTAGTCTGGGGGAGGGGAGGGGGGGTCTGGCAGAGTTTTTTTTTTTTTTTTTTATTTATATATTTTTTCTTTCAGGGGGGGGGGGTAATTTGCATCTATTTTTCTGTAACTCGGGGAGGGGGGGCAGTTGGCAGCATTTCCTTTTGTATGGTTGTTGAACTGTTGAACTGATGCTGTAAAACTGAAAAAAATTATAAAATACCAATAAACATATTGTTTAAAAAAAGAATGAAAAGGGAACAAGGGAACTATAAAATAAATTGAAATGTAAATAAACAAGGTAAAGATAGAATTGACCGATGAACCCATGTCACCCCCTTTCTTTTATTTTTGTTTTCTTTTTTGGTGAGGCACGATATGTTGGCCGCTGATATAATATCGGCCGATATGGCCGTTTTTTTGCACATCGGTATCGGCCCGATATCAAGATAGGGCCGATATGGGCCGATATAATTTTTTCTTTTTTTTTAATTAAAATTTAATATTATTTTTTCTTTTTACATGTTTTGGCCTTAAATTGTTTCAAAATATCAGTGGTTTCTGAAGATAAGTTACAAAAGTAGAAAAGTGTGCGTTTTGGAAGGTGGCTCTTTGTTTGATTGTCATAGGAAAGTGTTTTCTATACAGAGATATCGACATCGGTAAATATCGGTGTCGGCCAGAACGGCAATATTAATGTCGGTTATCGGAATCGGCCACCATTTTCACACCGGTGCATCACTATTCTTTTTGATGTTATAATTTTTTCTTTATTGTTTCTGTCTGTTTAATTGTATTGTCTGAGATGTTTGTAAATCAAAAATGCAAATAAAAATGTAAGTTAAAAAAAAAAAAAAAGCAAAGAAACCGCACATTATTGGTGAGCAGCTCATCAAACCAGCCTGCATCAAAATGGTTTAGAAACTGTGCGGCCCACAGGTGGCGGATAAACTAAAATCAGTACCACTCTCGAACAATGTAGTGAAAGACCGAATTGATAAGATGTCAAGTGATTGCGAAAAGCTTAGAAAGGGTCCATTTTCCATATAACTTGATGAAACTACAATTGTCGCAGACGAGGCTGTGCTCATCGTTTGTTTGTTTGTTTGTTTGTTTGTTTGTTTGTTTATTAACACAGTTAAACAGAAGTAAAAACAATACATAATAAGTTATAACGATTGTGAAGGAGAAGTTAGAAGCCTAGAGGCTTATCAAGAACGTCCCCTGTTTTATAAAATCAAACATACAAAAATACAAAAATATGCATATTATAAAATACCAGAATACATTAAAAGATTTGTGTTAATACAAACATACATACACACAGTACATACATGCATATACTGTGTACATAATAATATATAACAACCCACCCACCTGCCTACAAACCTACCCACCCACATAACCAAATGCATACCTACATGTATGACCTGTTATCTATCTACTACTTTTGGATGAGAATATTTTTTTGTAGTTTGCTTTAAAAATAAGCAGAGATGGAGATTTCCTTAGCATAGGATCAGCTGCATTCCAAAGATTGGACCCTCTATACCTCACTGAGAACTGCCTAAGTGAAGTACCACAATAAGGTATATGCAGGTCCCTGGACTGACGTGTAGCATATGAATGAACATCTGAATTAAAAGAAAAAAAACTATTAAAACCATTTGGTAGAATGTAATCATGAATGCATTTGTACACAAATATACATATCTGTAAATAATTAACCTCAGACACAGTCAGAATGTTTAATTTCTTGAAAAGAGGAGCAGATGGTTCAAATCGATCTGAGAGGGTTGCCAGTCTAACAAATCTTTTTTGAAGTAAAATAATTTTTTGTAGATGAGATGGATGAGTGCTAGCCCAAATTATGTTACAATACGATATGTAAGGAAAGATAAGACTATAATAGAGGATTAAAAAACAACTTCTATTTACTCTCGAACAATGTAGTGAAAGACCAAATTGATAAGATGTCAAGTGATTGCGAGCAGCAGCTGTCAGAAAAGCTTAGAAAGGGTCCATTTGCCATATAACTTGATGAAACTACAACTGTCGCAGACGAGGCTGTGCTCATCGTTTATGTGCAGTATATCGAAAATGAGGATCTGAAGCAGGACATTCTCATGTCAGTCAACCTTACTACCACCACTCGAGGTGAGGATATTTTTACTGCAGTGGATTCTTACTTCATTCAACATAAATGCAAACCGTTCACCATTAGGGCCTGATTTGAGAGGATGAATACAGGATTTGAATATTGGCCAACATTTTGAAATACATATGGTGCAAGATGAGATTTGTTGATTGAAGGCACAAGTCAAAGAAGCATAGTGGGTCTAATTATGCCTATGCCTGTGTATAAGCAGTTTGTTATTAAAATGACCAAAAAAAGTACACTTTGACTGCCGGAAAACGCTTAAAAGCGTCATTCCCGGCCATGCTCAAGTTGCCGGAGGACGCTTTACAGCGTCATTATATCAATATTTCAAAAATCTGCGATCGGATTCATATTTCCCCTCCGCTGGCCTGAGATCCACCAGGAGGACCCACTGAGCTCTCTGGCGGTTCAGGAGCGCCATCTGGTGGCCGATCGGCGCAATCGCCAAACAGGAAGTGCTATGGAGGTTGTGCTGGTCGGCCGTATTACTTCCGGGCACTCTGTTTGGCTACCGGGACTCGATCTCGACACAATACATAGCGATCGATTGCCAATAACTCGATAAACAACAGGATTTGGACATATATACTATTATACAAGCTGGAAATGGACCCGATATTTCTACATACCATAATAGGTAAATGACTGTTCCACGCTCATCGCCCAACGGCGCGAGGAGGATACGGTAAGATTCAGCGTTATTTTTGATCGTATTCCATATAAACTGTTATGATGAACATATCACCCACACTAGATGAATGATATAACGCTGCCCACGGAATTATAAACGATCCCCCGCCCATCCGGTCACCATCAGATCATACGTAGATCATTCTAGAAGTACGTCCAATTGAAATTTTTTATATCGCCCCGATTGCCATCAAACTGTATTTCATCATCAATATAATGCATTTGGGGCTATATATCACGTTCTGGAGAAAGCTGCAGAAAGAGATGAAAACATACTTATACATTAGACCATACTTTACTATGAATATGTGAATGAAAAAGTTTAACGTTGCTACACAATGAACAATACATATAGGACTTTGAATGGGCCCTAATAATGGCAATGTAGCAATAGAATTTAAAAAGTTATAGCCCTGCAAAGAAGGGGAATTTCTCCATAGACAAATAGCGCTGGCAATCCAGTCATTTTCCGGATTTCTGGCCGGCACCCATAGTGTTAAAATGACAAAAAAAAATTATGGTATTTTATTAGGAGGGGGGTCCAGGAATTTCATCAGAGATGTTTGGGGGTCCCTGGGGGAAAAAAGGTTGGGAACCCCTGCTCTAAGAGATAGGGATGCGTGGCGGTGTTTGCAGGGCTATATCTATATTCTATATTATAGCTATGGAGACAATACTATGGTTCATTTGACATCAACTATTCATCGTTCAACATGTGAAAAAGAATAAAAATGTTCATGTATATGTTCGCGTGTTATACCGTGGTGAATATTGTATAGTTTAGGAGTGATCCAGGATAATTCCTGAAAAGCTGAGTTATAGGGCGCTATACGACTACGTGAATTCTACTATAAGCGTTGGCGTTTCTTGCCTGGACACGCTACTATTTCCAAATCAAATGTATATAATAGGTATTATGTTTCATCATGAATGCATGAAAGGGGGGGGGGGAGTCGTTTTTTGATGGTTTGATCGTCATCAACGGCATACGTTTTGGAGTATGTTACATATGATCGTTGCGATCGATGTGAAATCATGGTAGGATCAAAGCAGGATTGATGTAATATAGTCCTTACCTTTACTAGGAGGTATCCCAAAAAGAATATTCCAATTGTCTGATCGTGATTTCCAGTATTGGTGTCCATCGTGTGCCCAACATAACCCAGCACAACACATGCATCGGGGGCATTGGACACGTTTCAATGTGATCGGGTGAACCGCTAGACTCGCCTGACCCAATAAACTGTGCCCGGAGGGAATTAAATGTAACACCGGGTGTGAGAAAAAGGTTTCGAAGGGTGGGCGACACTGCCACCTAGCAGTATGCGGCCGGTATTGCACTCTAGCAATCTCAGAGTGATTCCCTATGGTAACCCTGAGGTCCGTGTGCCTGAAATGAATAAAAAGATTGAATAAAAGAAATAACGATGAAAACCCGAGTATACTCGGGTTTTCGGGGGTCCTGGCGCTCAACGCATGGCAAGATAACCCAACTATCCTCGGGTTATCAATACTTCCATCAATCGACAATCATGACATTGCATTACTGCTGATCAGCACGCCTTTCAGGTTAAGTGGTGAAAAAATAAGGTTTTCTCACTTTTTTTGCTGCTGGTAGACCATCGCTGTACGAATAGGAAGAGCGCCGTAGCAGGTCACGCTAACACTTCCAGAAACTTTGTGGTCCGGCCTTGAACTTTCCATAAATCCATTTTGTTAGATCCAGCACTGAATGCATTTTGTGATTATGATCAATTGTAATAATACATTTAATAACAACTAGGGTTAGTTATTTCCTGGTTGATTCGGGACGTGATGTCACACGAATGCCAGGGCCTAACAAAATTAATAGTTGGTTTCCGGTTGCCGACCGACCCTGCCGATTTAGGTGCGACCCAATATATTTTATGAGTTTAAAAAAAAAATATTAAATATATTTTTATTTTATTTTTTTTTTTTTAGAATAAAGTTTCATAGAAATCTTAGTCAAACATTTAGTATTATGGATATTAAACATGCTGGCAGAGTACATGCATCCATGTTGTTGTGAACATTTTAATTAAATAAAGAAATTCCCTATCCATAGTCGCAGTGGGAAAGAATAAAATAAAAAAATTAAATAAAATAAATTCCCTACCTACCCATGGCCAAACTGACAACCAACAGGAAACCAACAATATATTTTACTTTGCCCAGGTTCGCTCAGCCAATAGACAATTAATTTTATTAGGTTGTAAACGGTCCTGAACGGTCGTGTGTGGTGTGGGGTGCTAAGCGATTGTTGTTGAGCGACAGCAGATCGCATCGCCAGGCGAAATCGCTCGCCCGCCCTGTGCTTTGGACTTTAGTCCTGCCTCACTAACTGCAAACCATTCAGTTTCCGGTTTATACTGGATTAGCTACAGTATGTTACATTATATTGTCCTGTCCTATAGCTGTATTATATAAAACAGAGTTACGTTAATGTGAAGACCGCCATGAGGACAGCATCCCAGCTGTCACCGTCCTCTCGCTAGTAGCCCCTTTCGGTACTGTAAATCACGCCAACATCGTTGGAATCAACAGTCCCTTCTACGATGATGTAAAAATCCCACTATTAAGTCTGTGGCGCTGTTCGGCAACAAAACGCTTATCATACAAGAGTCGCACAGAAATGTCAAAAGTACTCACAGTTGCACGAGGGTTTCGGACAGACAGACGCTATGGTTTGAAAGCTTGGCGTTGCTAATAAACATTTTAAATATTTTTTATAAACTTGTCAACACTGCTCAAAATGGCTTTACCTTCCGCTTTGGCTGCCTGGTGCGCTCATGCTGTGAAATTTCTGTGCGACACTTGTACGACGAGCGTTTTGTTGCCGAACCGCACGACAGACTTAATTGTGGGATTTTTCATCGTAGAAGGGACTGTTGATTCATGGAGCGTTAGCTTGTCCAACGATGTTGGCGTGATTTACAGTACCGAAAGGGGCTATCTTGCTGGCAGAGCTAAAAATAAATATGCAGAATTGTTATGATTAGCAAGGACAATAATAAAGATATAAGTGTACGATGGATAGGAACAATGTATAACAACATGATTAGGCCACAGTGCCAAGTTCAGTAGCTAAGCCATGATAGATGAACATTGAAATATCATCTTTTGCTATGCCAACATTATATATAAAGGCTACTCAATGATAATGGTCGTTGCAATTCTGGTAATCCAGTTGACACAACATGAACTGCCTTAGTTTAATTGTTTTGCCAGAGCAATGAGGATGGTGTATATGTACAGTCCCCCTCCGCCACCCCTCCTACACGACCCCCCCCCCCCCCCCACCCCACCTACCCAACCTCCTCCAATGTACAGTTTCTACGTCAAATGTATATACTCTCTTTTTTAGACTCTTTTTGTATCACAAACAGTACTGTATTTGTAAATCTGGTATGTCATAAATGTATAGATGTAGCAGTACTGTCTATCTGTATGTCATGATGTATGTCATATATGTTATGATAAATTGAAAATGGGGGACCCTGATGTAAACAAGACAAAAGTCTTTCTCTGGTCTGCATCCCCTTAACAATTGTGTGTATTGAGCTGTACTGTATTGTACCCATTCTGCAATCTGTTAATAAAGTTTTCAATCAATCAATCAATCAATCAATCAATCAATCAATCAATCAATCAAACAGCTGACTGGCACCATGCAATAACAGAGGATAAAGCAGTCATTAGGCAAAGTAAAATATATTGTTGGTTTCCTGTTGGTTGTCAGTTTGGCCATGGGTAGGTAGGGAATTTATTTTATTTTATTTTTTTATTTTATTCTTTCCCACGGCGACTATGGATAGGGAATTTCTTTATTTAATTAAAATGTTCACAACAACATGGATGCATGTACTCTGCCAGCATGTTTAATATCCATAATACTAAATGTTTGACTAAGATTTCTATGAAACTTTATTCTAAAAAAGTTAGTATAATTTTTTTTTAAAACTCATAAAATATATTGGGTCGCACCTAAATCGGCAGGGTCGGTCGGCAACCGGAAACCAACTATTAATTTTGTTAGGCCTTACCACTCTATTGAGTATGGCAAGGGTGATCTATACCGAGACGTTTTGAATACATTAGTGCTCTTTTTATTTTTTAAAGGTTACTCGACATGCTGACAGAGAGATGCACAGACGCATAGTTTGCGTCGGGCCGAACTACGCCACTTAGCTGTGATATAATAACCATATACCATGGCCTGTCGTGAGCTATTGCTTTTATAAAACAATTACCAAGTAGGCTATGGCAATATGAAAGTAAAACACACTTCAATTTAAATGTTTATGTTATTATTAGTAAATTTGTATTATAAAATATATGGCATTCTTTTTTTCATAGTATGCAAATATGCTGACTATTTACCAAGTTTTAACGTATGACCTAGGACCATTATTATACAGTTTTAATCTTTTTTTCAGGCGAGAATATACCCATTTAGATTCCAAATATGTAGTCAGTTCATCCAAATAATGTCTGTTTGGAAATTTGCTACAAACTTTTCGGAGATTGAGCAGCTGCGACAGGACTGGGGGTTGATGCATGCCCAGTTTAACTGGGAATCCCTGTTGAACGTGAGGTTAACTGTTACGAGGGGGTAGGTTAGAACACAGTTTTCAGCAAGGGAACGGAAGGGAGGAGGCAGAGACGGCAGGATACGTGTAAACAGACTTTACTGAACACGACAGTACGTTACCAAAGAGAACATAAACGGCACAGCCGAGCTGGCGCTAGAGGAAGAACTGATTTGTAAAACACGGAAAATAAACAATAACAAAACAAAAGACTAATCTACTCACAAGCGCATCTACAAACAGCAAGGCCCGGGGGCACACAGGAGAACGACAAGAAGGGTAACACTGAGGACTTGGGGGAACATGAGACAATGAAGCCACAAGGAAGTGAGGACAGACAGAACCTAAATACCCAAACCAATTAACAATCAAGAACACCTGGCCAACACAGAATCACAACACAACCTAGACAATAAAGCAATGACAAACTAAACACAACTAGACAGTAATGACACACAACAACACAACAGGGGGGTGACATCACACATAGACAGGGGTGGCCCAGGACAACAGAACATTACAAATTAAATCCACAATGTGTAACCAAACTGTGATAGCAGCCCGTACAGGGAACAAAATAACTAGACGCCATTCGCCAAATGCGTGTAGATTTACCGTCTGGCGTCTAAAAAAAAAATAGTCTGCCGGCCAGCTGGCGTGTAGTTCATATCGATACTCTTATTTTGAAAATCCTGTGCGGGTCTCATTGCCGCCCCAAGCGCAGCTCCAGTCATAATATCTGGGCTCCGGCAGCTAGCAACGTTCAGGTTCATATGATACTCTTATTTTGAAAAACCCTTAGCAACTCCGCGAGCAGGGACCGAAACTAGAGAGCGCCACCCACCATTTGCGCTCAGTTTTTACGTTTGGCGCCTCCCACTGAGACGTCTGAGCGCCGTGTGGCGGGCAATCAAATAGTCATGTGAAAACCGAAAATCATGATCCAATTCTTTAGCGGAGTTCTCACTCGCTGTCTCAGCACAGACATGAAGCGCGCACCGGGCACTGCTGCTGCTGCTACCCCCTCCCCACCTGTTTCTGTATGCCTGCATGTAAACAGAGGCTATTGCCTCCGAGTCACCGTGACGTTAGTTAGCACTGCTGCTGCTGCTCCTACCCCTGTATGCCTGCATGTAAACAGAGGCTATTGCCTCCGAGTCACCGTGACGTTAGTTAGCACTGCTGCTGCTGCTCCTATCCCTGTATGCCTGCATGTAAACAGAGGCTATTGCCTCCGAGTCACTGTGACGTTAGTCTAGTCAGTGTGGGACCTTCGTGAGATAACGTTAGCTACCGTTACAAAATGACCCAGTCAACTATTCACTTAGTTTAATACATGAGGCATTGTGTAACGTTATCCAGCCGGCTAGCTACTTCACACCATCACACGCGCACACAAAATCATCAGTGACCCCCTGCACCCAGCTCATCACCTCTTCCAACTCCTCCCCTCTGGTAGAAGGTTTAGGTCACTAGGTAGTCGCACGGTTAGGTTCAACAACAGTTTCTTCCCCAAGGCCATACAATTACTCAACTCCAACTCATCCTAATTTCACCCCCTGCTGTTATGTTATGTTATGCATGTTATGTTATGTTATGTTATGTTGTTGTTGATGTTATGTTGTGTTCCATCATCCATGTGGTGTATTGTCGCAGCTACCACCTGCACCGTGCTCAAATTCCACCGGCCTGGCCGTGTGGCAATAAAAGAAACTTGAACTTGAACTTGAACTTGATAGCTCCAGACATCAAGAAATCCTCCAGCAATAGTCCAGTGCATAATACCTCCGTTGGCTAGGTAACTAGTCACTACGAAATGTCGCAGTAAACTAAATAGTTCACTATTACTATGCCAGATAGCTCCTGGCATCAATGTCCTACAACAACAACATGCGTATTCGAGTCCCTGGTTTACATCGCATGAGTGAGGGCTGCTGAATAGGGTCCAGTTGTAGCTCAGGAGAATCCTTTTGCATGCTGAATGTAGCGTTTAGGGTCCAGCTGCACCCCCGGAGAATCCTTGCTGGAGCTGGAGGCCACTCGAGTATACACACAGACAGTGGAGCTGTTTGCAGACAGCGAGGTGGCGATGTCTCGCAGATAACACAATCACAAGTATGATTATATAATATATATATTTTATTAAAAAAAAATTATATAAAATAATAATAAAAAAAGATTTTATCAAAAAAAAGTTGGCAGGTAAGAAATATGCTTGGCGGGTAGATTCTTCCCATCTACCCGCCACTGGCCGGTGAGTCAAAAAGTTAATTTCGCTCCCTGTCCGCGAGTCATATGATATCCGCCCACTCCGTGTTGTTTCTTGAAAACAGAGCAGCAGCGTCAACACAGCAGCGTTAACACAGCAGTGCGCCTACAGACGCGAAATAAGTCTGTGATGTTTTTTTTCTTCTCACAACGAGTCCAATGCAGCTACATGCTTTGCACCGTCGCCATTCCTTTATGCCCACATCGCCCGAAATGAACGTTTATGTACCAATCACTACAACGTTAACGTAAGCTAACAAGCTAATCCTGATGATCAGACGAGGCAGAGCCACAGTGAACAGCACTGAAGAAAGGGTAATGGGGGGGCACTCTCCCCTTCCCTGTGTGTGTGTGTGCGTGCGTTTGGAAAGACGACGGAGTCACTAGTCAGGACTCAGGACAGGAGTATATTATAGTAAACTGAGGATTACTGAGGATGGACAGATAATGTTGATATTCAAATATAAAAAAGTTTCGAGAGGAGTGGAAGTTTGAAGACAGACAGACAATATGATGCAGGGGTGTTGAGTTGAAACACAGTGTGTGTGTGTGTGTCCCGACCCCACTTCTATGTTTCAATAAATTATTTGCATTTAAAACTATTAACGCTGACTCATTCCTTCAGTCCACTCAAAATTATGCTAATATTCCTTATGTTGTTTATGATATTAATTGAAAATAGCATATGAGAGTATTATATGTAATAATAACACATGGCGATATATAGGGGTGGGACGATACATCGATCCAGATCGATACATCGATGTAATTATCAACAATCGAATCGGATCGATGCGATGTAATAAGATCGATTCATATCGATACTCTTATTTTGAAAATCCTGTGGCGAGTCTCATATCCGCCCAAGAACAACAGCAGTAGCTCCGTGTGTGTAGATGTTACAGCATAGCATTCTCCCTTTCTGTGTGTGTGTGTGTGCGCGCGTCTTTGGAAAGACCAGATGAGGTCAGAGGAGTTTGATGTTTAAATGTTATTTAAACATAAACAATATAATACATAATAAATGTAGGCCTATACATGATCATGCAACATCAACAAATTGTTGTAGGAACGGTTTGGGAGAGGGAGGTTGTGAGTTTTGAGTTCCAAAAAATTTAGCTTAAAGTTTAAAGCTCAATATATAAAAACGTGGCACTTTACAGTGAACAGGAGGTATTTGTATTAAAAACAATAGATTGATTTTCCTTTAAATGTCTGGAAGAGCTCAAAAATACAAATGTCAAATGATATTTTCTAGGGATGCCCCGATCGATCGGCCCCCGATCGTTATCGGCCGATAATCAGTATAAATATGCGATCGGGGAATTCCGATAATTAGTCATATTCGCCGATCGCGGAAACTGATCAAGTGGATATCTCACTCGCTTGTCTCAGACGCACAGGACCTGCAAACTGCTCCTCCTCCCTAGCCCCGCCCGTACCCGTGTAGAGTTTGTAAACACGGAGGCGGACTTCCTCTGCTGAGTCTAGATAGTGCATTCGACCTGAGCTAACGTTAGCTACCTAGCTATCGTTACTGTTTAAACAAAATTACCCAGTCAACTATTCACTTTTAGTAGGCATTGTCTAACGGTATTTAGCCGGCTAGCTACTGATAGCTCCGGATATCAACAAATGCCCCAGGAAGTCCAGTAGCCCATGTTGATATCTCCGTTAGCGTGCGTTAGCTTGCGTTAGTTTGCGTTAGCTGACGTTAGTTCACGGTTCAAAACGAAATGTCCGATTGAACTAAATAGTTGTCTTAACGTCATCTAGCCGGCTAGCAGTAGCTACAGATAGCTCCTGATATCAATGTCTTATAACATTGATTGAATGCGTATTCGAGCTGAGGGCTTGCTGAATGTGAAATGACCAAAGCATAACGTTACCAATAGGGTCCCGCTGCAGCGCCGGAGAATCCTTTTTGGAGCTAGGGCTACTAGAGTACACACAGACAGTGGAGCTGTTTGCAGATAGCGAGCATTTTGACTTGTTGCGTGGTGGCGATGTCTCGCAGATAATACAACTACAAGTCTAATTATATAATATATATATTTTATAAAAAAAAAAAAAAAAAAAACTTTTTATATAAAATAATTTTTAATTTCTTTTTAATCAAAAACGATCGGATCGGTATCGGCCGATATGGCTCACGACGATCGGTAATCGGTATCGGTGGCAAAAAACGTGATCGGGGCATCCCTAATATTTTCATTACCTTTTTTTTGTTGATCTAAATGTTATTGATTGTGTTAAATGGGCATATGATATCATCTCATATCGATCGCAGGCACCTGAATCTAATCGTATCGTATTGTATCGTGAGAGACTTTGTGATATCGGCAAATATCGTATCGTTGTCCAAAGAATCGATATCGTATCGTATCATGATGAAACTGGTGATTCCCACCCCTAGCGATATACTATAAAGCTATTTATAATTTTTGGCTAGTAAAAAATCTGCCCGGCTGGTACTTTTAAAAATCTACCAGCCAGTTGGCTGGTAAGTCAAAAAGTTAAGTTTTTAAGCTCCTTGTGTCTCCAATTTGGTCTTCCACGCTCCGATTTATTTCGTTATCTTCAGATACGTCATTTTGTACGTTCACAATTTGACTCATTTCCTAGCCCCCCTCAACGATCAAATTGGGAGAGACTCTTGGGTCTATCACCAAACCAAAAAGGGCTTATATCTGAAATTGATCAAAATACTATGTGCTTGACCAAAGACAAAAGCGCTAAGACGAGGTCCAGGTGGGAGGAGGAGCTGGGGGTGGAACTGACAGAGGGGTGGTGGGGGGGAGCACTGGATAGGGTGAATTCCTCCTCCACTTGTGCCAGACTCAGCCTAATACTGTTATGGTTTGACACCGACCCCAAACGCAACGACACAAGAGAGTAGGATTCAGAGTTGCCAAAAACAGGGGCTTGTTTATTGAGACTAATTAAACAACATAGAATAGGAAGAGTCTAAACAAGACAGGAATTCAAGCAAGGATGAAAATGTTCTGCTGCTCTGCAGCTTCTCCCGAGGTGGTAGTAGGGGGTAGCAGATGCTGACGTCAGAGCCGCTCTGCAGACTTCTCTCGGCAGAATCTCCGAGGTGATGCGGGACCGAGAGAGAGAGAGAGGGAGCGAGTCAACACAGGGTGCAGGTAGAACGAGCAGGAGAACAGGAGAGGTGACTTGTACCCAAAAACTAAAGTTATCCAAGTGAACTAATCTTCGTGTAAACACACACAGTGAGCAATGTTCCAAAACACAATCCCAAGTGAAAAATATCTTCGGTGCAAAAATAGACACTGAGAGCGAAGTCCAAAATACAATCCAATGTGATAATATCTTCGGTGTGATAAACACACAGTGGGAGATGTTAGGTCAAAATATTATCCCAGTGAAACAATCAAAAAGGCAACCGCTGGGTGAGTGACTGTCTGATAAAAAGGTGGTAATCTTCAGTGTTATAAAAACACACGAAAACGGAATTTGATCAAAGACAGTCATTAAAAACTCACCCAGGCGTTGTGCGTAAAGAGCGCTGGAACAGCAGCGGAGCGAGCGCGTCGCCACGGGAAAAAGGTGTCGAAGAGGAAGGCTTCTTGGATATCCTGGAGGTAAAGCACAGGGAACAACAGCAGCAGCAGGAACGGCGAATGCAAACAGAAAATATCAAAACGATCCAACAAAACTTGAGTGGGGAAACGGGGTATAAATAATACGGGATTGATTGATTGACAAGCAGTGACAGCTGGGGGATGTAATTGAAAAGCGTGTGGACGGGAGAGAACCAATCAGCGACGTCTCTGGGAAGAAGCGTGTGAATGGGGAATGAAATGATTAACAGAAACAAATGGAAAACAGAGCGAGGTGGCTTAAAGGAACAGAGCGAGTAAGTGAGCAAGGACAGAAACCTCACAGTACCCCCTCCTCCACGGGAGCCACCCGGCGACCAGGCCGACCCGGCTCGTCAGGATGGGCACGATGGAAGTCAGTGATCAAGCTGGGATCCACGATGAGCTGCCGGGAGACCCAGCTACGCTCCTCAGGGCCGTAACCCTCCCAGTCTACCAGGTATTGGAACCCCAGGCCCCGCCGACGAACGCCCATCAACCGGCGGACCTGCCACTGGGGGTGACCATCCACCAACACGGGAGGCGGAGGATCAGGAGCTGGAGGCATAAGGGGACTGAGGGAGACGGGCTTAACCCGGGAGACATGGAACACGGGGTGGATGTGCATGGACGCAAGAAGTTTCAGGCGCAGGGCCGCCGGACTGAGTACCTTCAGGACCTCGAAAGGTCCGACGAAACGGGGGTTGAGTTTCTTGGCCGAGGACCGTAGCAGGAGGTCCCTTGCGGAGAGCCACACCCTCTGCCCAGGGCGGTAAGTCGGCACGGGAACCCGGCGCCGGTCGGCACCACGACAGGCGCGCTCAGATGTCCGGAGCAGCGCGGTCCTGGTGATCTCCCAAACTCGTCGGCAGCGGTCGAGGTGGTCCTGCACGGAGGGAACTGCCACTTCCGCCTCCTGTGCGGGACCCAAGGAAGCCGGCGATCAGGGGCACCGGAGAGGGGGACAAAGACAGAGGCCCGGAGAGGGGGACCGGAGACGTGGACAGAGGACCGGCGAGGGAGGCCGGAGACGGGGACTGGGACCCGGTGAGAGGGCTGGACGGCACCTGAAGACACCGGGCACGACAGGAGGAGCTCCACCCCTTGATGGTACCGGAGGACCAGGCGATGTGGGGCTCGTGCAGCGCGAGCCAGGGCCTGCCCAGGACCACAGGGACAAGAGGAGAGCTGGTGACGAAAAACTGGAGCCTCTCAACGTGGTCACCAGCAACGGTGAGAAGGACTGGACAGGTGCGTTGAGTGACGTCAGCCAGGCGGCGATGATCCATTGCGAAGACCTCCAAGGGCCTCTCGAGGTCCTCAAGTGGAATGTTGGCCCAGGTGGCAAACCCAACGTCCATGAAACTCCCATCAGCACCAGAGTCCATGAGTGCACCCACCGTCGCCCGCTGGTCCGCCCAGGCTAGGGTGACGTCCGCCAGACGGTTGGGTGGTGCACGGGTGGGGGAACAGGAAAGACGGCTCACCAGGATCTCCCGGGGTCTCGGCGAGCCTGGTCCTCTTGGCCGGGCACGGCAATTGGAGACACGGTGTCCACCCCGGCCACAGTAGAGGCAACGGCCGGAGAAGAGCCTGGACTCCCGTTCGGCCGGGCTAAAGCGGTTGCGTCCCAGCTGCATGGGTTCCCCCTCGGTCACGGCTCGGGAGGGAACAAACCCACCAGTCACGGAGGGGGCAGGGCGGTCAGCACTGTAGAGGCGGCCGCCGGGAAAGGGGGCCCCTGAGCGGAGGTCGATGGCACAGTCATAAGGCCGGCGAGGCGGAAAAACCTGAGCCCTGGACTCCCTGAAAACCCCCTCGGGGTCGTGGTACTCGGGGGGTACGTCTGGGGTACAGAAAACCTCCTCGAGGTCGTGGTCCTCGGGGGGTACGTCTGGGGTACTGAAATCCTCCTCGAGGTCGTGGACCTCGAGGGGTGCGTCTGGGGGTCCCCGTCGGGTTCCCTCACGTCTTCTCTCCTGGAGGCGTCCGTCGATGCGGATGGCGAGGCTGAACAGGTCCTCGAGGGAATCAGGTTCCTCCCGGGTCGCGAGCTGGTCCCTGACTGCGTCACTGAGCCCACTCATGAAGGTTAGGCGAAGTGCTGAGTCGTTCCAACCACTCTCCACCGCCGCCAGTCGAAACTCCAGGACGTAGTCTGTTACCCCGCCGCTCCCCTGTCGGAAGGTACCCAACCGGGCTCCAGGGTCCAGACCACGGGCTGGATGGTGGAACACCCTGCGGAGCTCAGCCACGAAGTCTGGATAGGAGAAACAAAAATCTGCATCCATTGCCCAGGAGGAAGTGACCCACTGGGCTGCCCGGCCTGAGAGCAAGTTCGTCATATAGGCCACTTGGGACCCTCTAGCAGTAAAACGGCTTGGTTGATGACGGAAAACCAACTCACATTGCATGATGAATGTGGCACAATCCTCGGGATTGCCGTCGAACAGCCGTGGGACGGAGAGACGGGGTTCCCGAGGTGCGGGATCGGGAAGCGTGGGAACTGCTGGGACTGCGGGGAATGCTCCTGAAGGAAGTGAGGGAATTAAAGCGTTAACGGTGTCGCTCAGCGTGTGAAGCTGAACGAGAATACCTGACTGTTGTCCTGCCAGAGCGGCCAGGGACCCTTGAATAAGCAGGACCTGCTCTCGGAGTCCCTGTACAGCAGCTGCAGCCGCATCCAGCTGTAGGCTGTGTTCCTTGGCTGACTCTAACTGGACTGCCGCTGCTGTGCTGACTCTCTTGCGGGCGCAGACCGCGCAGGCCAGTACGAACCCCTTGACGTCGTTCCTCATGGTGGGCCACCAGAATCGACGAGCCAGGAAGGAGAACGTGCGATGAACGCCCGGGTGGCAGGCGAACCGGCTGGTATGGCCCCACTGGAGGACCCGGGACCGGACTGAGTTGGGGACAAAGAGACGATTAACCGGTACATTGCCTGGAGCGCGATGGAAGCGTAGGGCACGCCTTACCACCCCCTCGATGCCCAAGGTGACTACTCTCTCTGTGTCGGCTGGGGTCGTCATTGGTTGGATCGTAATGTTATGGTTTGACACCGACCCCAAACGCAACGACACAAGAGAGTAGGATTCAGAGTTGCCAAAAACAGGGGCTTGTTTATTGAGACTAATTAAACAGCATAGAATAGGAAGAGTCTAAACAAGACAGGAATTCAAGCAAGGATGAAAATGTTCTGCTGCTCTGCAGCTTCTCCCGAGGTGGTAGTAGGGGGTAGCAGATGCTGACGTCAGAGCCGCTCTGCAGACTTCTCTCGGCAGAATGTGAACTAATCTTCGTGTAAACACACACAGTGAGCAATGTTCCAAAACACAATCCCAAGTGAAAAATATCTTCGGTGCAAAAATAGACACTGAGAGCGAAAATACAATCCAATGTGATAATATCTTCGGTGTGATAAACACACAGTGGGAGATGTTAGGTCAAAATATTATCCCAGTGAAACAATCAAAAAGGCAACCGCTGGGTGAGTGACTGTCTGATAAAAAGGTGGTAATCTTCAGTGTTATAAAAACACACGAAAACGGAATTTGATCAAAGACAGTCATTAAAAACTCACCCAGGCGTTGTGCGTAAAGAGCGCTGGAACAGCAGCGGAGCGAGCGCGTCGCCACGGGAAAAAGGTGTCCAAGATGAAGGCTTCTTGGATATCCTGGAGGTAAAGCACAGGGAACAACAGCAGCAGCAGGAACGGCGAATGCAAACAGAAAATATCAAAACGATCCAACAAAACTTGAGTGGGGAAACGGGGTATAAATAATACGGGATTGATTGATTGACAAGCAGTGACAGCTGGGGGATGTAATTGAAAAGCGTGTGGACGGGAGAGAACCAATCAGCGACGTCTCTGGGAAGAAGCGTGTGAATGGGGAATGAAATGATTAACAGAAACAAATGGAAAACAGAGCGAGGTGGCTTAAAGGAACAGAGCGAGTAAGTGAGCAAGGACAGAAACCTCACAAATACAACTAAAGGTGGTACACAGAGTACACTACAGCAAAGCAAGACTAGCTGAAATCTACCCAGACTCCAATCCCAATTGTGACCGCTGTAATAGCCCACAAGCTGATCTCTCTCACATGTTTTGGTCCTGCCCGGGGCTTAGACCATTATGGTCCTCGATATTCAATGTGCTCTAGATAGTACTAGATACCACAATACAGCCCTGTCCACTGTTGGCCATTTTCGGCGTACCGGCTGAGCCTCTCCCTATTAAGCCAAACGATACTGACATGTTGGCTTTTGCCACGCTCTTGGCCAGACGGAGAATACTCCTAGCCTGGAAACTGTCTACACCTCCCCCCTTCTCCGCCTGGCTAAAAGATATGGTCTCGTTTCTAAAACTAGAGAAGATTAAGTATGCACTTAGAGGATTTAACGAAAAATTCTTTAAGAAGTGGCAGCCGTTCATTTCTTACTTTAACAGCCTATCTGTTCTCCCTCCTGACTGAGTGTCTTCCTTCTTTGAGTGATCCTCCCATCTAACCAGGCCCAACAGTACTATGTAATACCACCAGATAACTATGAAGATACTCTATAATTGATTAATGTACCATATCTGACTCAGACTATTTTCCTTTTGTTTATTTTTATTTTTTTTATTATATTATTTAATTTGTCTTTGTTATTTTTGTATTTTGTATTATTTAATTTAATTTAACACTTTAATCGCCATGGGTTAAATTAATAATTTACCATCCCTCGCCAGCTCTATTTGTCTATGGAGAAGTTCCCCTTCTTTGCAGGGCTATAACTTTTTAAATTCTATTGCTACATTGCCATTATTATGGCCCATTCAATGTCCTATATGTATTGTTCAGGGTGTAGCAACGTTAAACTTTTTCATTCACATATTCATACTAAAATATGGTCTAAAGTATAAGTATGTTTTTATCGTTTTCTGCAGCTTTCTTCTGAACGTGATTTATAGCCCTAAATGCATTATATTGATGATCAGATACAGTTTGGTAGGAATCTGTGCGAGATGAAAAATTTCAACTGGACGTACTTCTAGAATGATCTACGTATGATCTGATGATGACCGGATGGGCGGGGGATCATTTATAATTCCGTGGGCAGCGTTAGATGATTCATCCAGAGTGGGTCATATGTTCATCATAGCAGTTTATATGGAATACGTTAGAAAATAACGCTGAATCTTACCGTATGTTCCTCGCGCCGTTGGACGATCAGCGTGGAGTAGACCGTTTTCGATTATGGGATGTTGATCCTGATTAACCATTTCCAGGTTGTATAATACTATATACGTCCAAATAACGTTGTTTATTGAGTTAGGGCGAGCGATTGATCATCCAGTGTGTTGAGATGGAGTCCGGCTACCGATCGCGAGTGCCCGGAGCACATATGGATGAGCACTTCCTGTTTGGCGCGCCCCTCCCTCTTGGCCGATCTGCCGATCGGCCACCAGATGGCGCTCTCGAACCGTTAGACAGTTGAGTGGAGCTCACCAGTACATCTCAGGGCTCCGGAAAGGAAATATGATTTCGATGACAAATTTTTGAAATATTGACATCAAAGACGAGTTACGGCGTCTTCGGCAGAATGAGCATGGCTAGGAATGACGTCTTAACTCGTCATCGGCGATCATAGTGTTAATTGTATTATTGTCAGTAGCAATTGTTATTATTGTCTGTAATTTAACCTTTTCTCTTGTTGCATGTTATGTATGTAACCCTACCTGTTGATCCGTGGGGTGGGTTTGGGGGTGGGTTTGGGGGTGGGATGGGTGGGGTAGATTATACAAAAAAAAGGGAAAAAAGGGTGAATGAATAATTCTGACTTTGTAATTGTACAAACTTGCTTCACCAATAAAAACTTTTGCTTAAAAAAAAAAAAAAATAAGTTTGTTCCCTGAGCCCGTACCATAGGGCTTAGGTCCCTAGGAGGCAGAGAGCCAATGTTAGGCAGAGAGCCAATGTTGGGTGGAGGGCATTGCCCAATGTTAGGTGGAGGGCACTGCCCAATGTTACCATCCTGCCCAGTCCAGCCAGGACCGGGCCTAGGATCGTGACAGTTAACTATCTTAACCGATCGTCCTGCTATATTCCTTTATCTGTAATTTATTAGTCTCCCCAGTTAGTAGCTAGATTAATAAATGTAGTGGAAGTGTCAATTATCAAATAATCTGGATAAAACCATTGCGTTATCCATCTGATTCAGATGATTCTAACAGACATTTTGAACCTCTCTTGGTCCATATATGGGGAGGATTGTGAGGTCCATATGTGAGGGATTCCCCAATCTGCATGCGTCAGCCTCAGTCTCCTCCGTAGACCAGACCGTCTCGTTTAAAGACGCAGCGGCCCGCCTGATCTCCACCCTTCCAAAGTCAGCCCATGTCACCCCACTTCTTCACTGCACAAATCCGCTTCAAGGTCCTTGACCTGGCATATCGTGCAGTGAAGGGAATGGCTCCGGCCTACCTCTGGTCAATGGTCTCTAACTACAGACCCTCAAGACCCCTCTGCTCTACATCTTCTGGCCGCCACTCCTATCCGAGCTTCGGAGGGGTCATCAAAGAGAAGCCGGCTATTCCCAGTCCTTGCTCCACAATGGTGGAACAAACTTTTTTTCTCTACCTCATTTTAGCATTTTTGTATAGTGTTTGGTCTTTATTATTTTACTTCGTTTTTTTTACTGTATTAAG
This sequence comes from Notolepis coatsorum, assembly GCF_963971535.1. Classification (NCBI taxonomy): domain Eukaryota; kingdom Metazoa; phylum Chordata; class Actinopteri; order Aulopiformes; family Paralepididae; genus Notolepis; species Notolepis coatsorum. Next base: position 63,963,807 of record NC_140178.1, on the reverse strand, counting down.
CACAATCTCAGGAGGCTCATACAGAACCAAGCATTTCACTGTAATGTACATGTACCTTATATGTGACAAATAAAACAAAACTTGAACTTGAAACTTGAACTTCCCACCAGTTAGGACAGCCAAAACCTGACCAATTTTCCGCCATTAACTATAAACACACTTCTTCAATCAATATCTGAAGGAAACACTAACCTTCGTACTGTCTTTTACTACCATGCACTTTGTCACTAAATCATTTTCCTAGCCTATATTAATAGGGGGCGACAGTGGCTCAGGAGATAGAGCAGTCGTCTGGTAATCCGGAGGTTCCCGGTTTGATTCCCGCTCCTCTCGGGCAGCATTTCGAAGTGTCCTTGAGCAAGACACTTAACCCCTAATTCCTCCCGTTGGCACCTTGCATGGTTGCCTCTGACATTGGTGTGTGAATGTGTGAGTGAATGGGTAAAATATGAGGAACTAATTGTAAAGCGCTTTATAAATGCAGGCATTTACCATTTTGTTTACCATTACTACCTACTATTCTATATGTCTTTACTACTATGCATTGCACTCAAGACTGTAGCACCCAAGTTTCAACACTGTTTGATGAACATTATTACTCAGCTGAAAGAGTTGTACTCTTCCTGTAGCAGTACTGTCTATCTGTATGTCGTGTGTGTCATATGATGAATTGAAAATGGGGGACCCTGATGTAAACAAGACGAAAGTCTTTCTCTGGTCTGCATCCCCTTAACAATTGTATGTATTGAGCTGTACTGTACTGTACCCTTTCTGCAATCTGTTAATAAACTTTTCAATCAATCAATCAATCAATCAATCAATCAATCAATCCTGCTGACCTGAACTTGCAATTCACTTTGGATAAAATCGTCAGATAAATGACCAAATGTAAAATGTAACAAGGCTAACGTTTTTTTTCCTCAGACACGGACTGATACTGATTAAACCATGATTTTGTGAAAAGGAATTATAATCATAGCTGTGGATATATGTTCAATATACCACGGCTATGAACCAATCATATTGCTTGATTTGAGCTACCCGTTTTATAAAGATAAATAAATGCCACATTTTAACTGCTGTGGGGGGAAATCAGTGGCTTATGGAATTTCTTTGTCACCATTTAGCAAAACCCTGGAAACCAACATGGCTTATATGGTAAATAGTGGCTCCAATTTTCCCAATTCTGGCTTACATTTGTAACCTATGCACTGCCACAGAATGACTCATCCTATAACGTAAGACCACCAGGAGTTCACTGAGCCTACTCCACTATGGAGAGGTAACACTAAGGCTATGGTTAGACTAGTGTATTCCTGGCGTTTTTTTATACGTTTTTGACGACGTTTGATGTCCTATCTACACAGAAATGCGTTTTTGGCGTTTTTTTGTGGATACGGCTGAAACGCAAAATTGTGTTTGCGTTTGGAGATACGCAAAAAAAACGAGTCGACAACAGCGTGTAGTCAGCACGGAGCAGTTGTTGCGAAAACGCCCATGCGCAGTAGATACCATCTGCGTGCCCTTCCGGTGACAACAGTGTGTGTGTTTGGGACAGAGCTCCGTGTCCCACTGTCCCAAATAGCTTCAGCTACCATGTGTTGTCAAGTTATTGTTATAAGGACCCCAGTCCAAGCTACAACAGTCTGCATTCCCTTAACAATTGTTTGTATTGAGCCGTATTGTATTGTACCCATATGCAATATGTTAAATAAAGTTTACATCCATTCATTCTGCTAGCATTACCGATTGCATGAGCAGCTGGCTAACGTGAGCTATCAGGATTCAGACCCTGTTAGCTCAGAGTTCCTCTTTCAACTTAACAAGCATTAAACAAAATGGCCCAGTCATCTATTCACCTTTGTTTAATACACACAGCGTTGTCTCTAATGTTATCTAACTACTGATAGCTTGCGATATCAGTTTTGGTGCTGGCTAAGTAGCGTGAGCTAACGTTAGCTTCTAGCCACAATGCTATATTGTTATAATGGCATACTCCATTGACGTTAGCATGCAGCTAACAATGCTACCGATCGTTTTTTAGACTAAACTATCCGCTCTTGGTGGTCACTTGTGTTGATGTTAGTTTTGTTTCATCAACAAATGACAGGCAGAACACACAGTGAATGTATCCGTTTTGTTTATTGCACTTTTATTAGGCTTTGCTGAAAAAAGAATTGCTGCATTGAGTAAATAGCCGCAAGATGGTGGCGCGGCATAGGCGCCTGCCTTATTGACATTTTCTTTGCTGGAGCTTCCAGGAAGTGTATTGGCACATTCGTTCTGATTGGTTGAAATTGCCTTCATGTTTGCCACCTACTGCCACCTACTGCTTTGGCAGTGTACTACATCAGTGTGCTCTGGTGACAAAAACGAAAAAAAAAAACGAAAGTGTGACTCGAGGCGCATGACGTCGCGGCGATACCAGGGTTTCCGTTAGAAAAAATTGTTGCCGGTCTCCGTGACCTGCAAGATTTCAACTACCGGACAAATGAGATTAATTCCGGTCATAGTTTATTGAGCTTTAAAACAATTGATAGGCAGGCTCATGTCATCCTCAAGGCATGTAGATTTATAATATTATTACTTAAAACTAGGCTACTTTTGCGTATACAGTCATTAATATATTCCAAATAAAATAAGTCCCTCGATACTCCGTCTCCGTGCTGCTGCTGACTTGAAATAAAATAGACCGCGTATGTGGCAGTCGGTCCGACACTGAACAGCAGTCTGTTATAATCACATTTTTATGAGCTAACGAATTCCGTTATATTGGACATTTGTATTAATTATATCAAGCGAAGAACTGAGAAAGCAGAGAGACTGCAACATTATCGTGGTTTGCGTGACTACTCTCTCCACCTCAATGTCACGCGGTCGAAAAGGGCGCTTGTCTATTGGACAGTGGAAATGTGTGTGTGGCTGCGATCCTGTGTGTGCGCGCGCGCGTGTGTGTGTGTCTGTGTGTGTACTGCGGAGCCCAGATCAGCGGAGCCGAGTTTTGACATGGCATTGATCCATTGTTCTATTGAAGCACATTACCTACCACCATCCTCTCGCTAAACAACTTGTAGACCACGGTGTTTTTATGAGTGCCCACAAGTAGCCGTTTTAATAATATAATAAGCCGCGCGCCTCGGTAATAATAATAAGCCGCGTTTTTTCTTCCTTCTTCCCAAGATGCACAGACATAGAGAGAGAGAGAGAGATAGATAGATAGATAGATAGATAGATAGATAGATAGATAGATAGATAGATAGATAGATAGATAGATAGAGAGATTAGATGCAGTGTGCTTGTTTTGCAGTGAGTGCTGCGAGCAGTGGTAATAATAATCACTTATTTGGTTCGCGTTTGGTCCGATGAAGCGAACCGAGACCTACGTTTTTAAAGCTCTCGCTGACAACGTCGTTGTCATTATTAGAAGCAACGAGGAAACAAATGTAATGATCGTTTCGTTCATCGCATAGGCTATTTAATTTTAGCCTATTTTAATACAATTCAAATAATCAAATTGTGCTTAGACTCAGGGAATTATTTTCACCGGACATTAAGACCGGAGAAATTAAATATGTCGGACTTCAGGAGATTTTGCCGGACAAATACCGGTAATTACCGGCTAACGGAAACGCTGGGCGATACGCGGCGATACGTATAAGAAAACAATACGAAGATGATACAAAGGTGTAACAGCAGCCTAAGGAGTGTCAACTTAAAGGGGCACTTCGCGCATGTGTGTGTGTGTGGTGTGTGTGCGTGTGTGCGTGTGTGTGTGTGTGTGTGTGTGTGTGTGTGTGTGTGTGTGTGTGTGTGTGTGTGTGTGTGTGTGTGTGTGTGTGTATACATGTCACACTAACTTCATTGGCCTGAGTTCAACCATGCACCTTAACTTTCTGTGATAACACGCTGAATTATTATAGGAAAGGGTGGAAGGGTTGACCAAAGACGAAAAACACCTGTTTCAGAGATCTGGGAACTGAGAATTATCTAGTCCCACTAATAATAAACACAATACTTTGGATGTAGTAATATGGTCATGAGAGTGTCTTGAAAACCAAGAGCAGAGTAGGAGAGCACGCATGTCATGTAAATGCAGGGCCCTTTGGGTTCAGCCTAAGGCTTGTACAGCCCTCTTGCCTTGTCAACAGCCAATTCGAGGTCAGACCTCGAAAGACACCACAAAAACCAACAATTACAAAAACCAACCTGATCCCTATGCTTCTTCTCTACAGAGATACAATACAGTCAGTCCATTCCGTCAATCGATTAGTTGAGTCTATGTTATGAGGCCTGAGTGTTAACAGTTTGTTGTTTTTCTTTATTATTATTTAAAACATTCAGCCTTTCAAATCTTTCAAATCATAAACAAAATGCACAAAATGAACAAAATGCACCTTTCTGTTATTTGTATTAAGGGTATACTGTGTAGTTTTGTTTGTTGTTTGTTTTTAGTGCTGCTACTTTGCCTGTCCTTGGTTTTAAATGGTTTTTAAATTGACTTTTTAGGCACATGCCTAAAAAGCTGATAGCTAAATAAGACCCATTGAATAATTGTGCATAATCTGATTAGTTGATTCATCGTTTCAATAATTGATAATTAATTGACTATCAAAATAGTCAATAGTTGCAGACTTGCAGCCCTATCAATCAATCATCAATATTTTTTCCCCTTTATCCTAAATGACAGATCTCTTTCCATTTAAATAGCAGGAGGGATTGTTTGATTAATGCTGTCAGCTGATCATTTATAGAGATCCCATCATCTTCTTTTAGCCTTTTACTATACAGTAAAGAAATCATGAGTTGTCTCAATGTATTTTTCAAGTAACTTTGCTGCATTCGGTTTTTTTTATCACCAAATTGGAGTGATGTAAATTTGATATTTCAAATGAAATCTCTCTCTCAACTTAAATAAGTAAATGCGGCAAGGTTACTTGAAAAGTAGTAGCCTAGTAGTTGAGAAAACCCCCCTTCCCCTCCCCCTTTGTTTTTAGCACTGCCTTAACACATTCAGCGCCACGCTTAGCGGTTATCTTTACCGCTAGATGGCCAGCTTTGATAGTCGTTTCCGTGGTGTTTCATTATGTTTGCAAAGCTGTGTGTGTGTTCTGTATTATAGCTGTGGAGACAATGGTGTGGCTCATTTGACAGACATTAGACTGGTCAGATGAGCTCAATGGTACACTGGTTGAAGAAACATGGCTTGGCTTCAAAACCAAATTTTCAACAATACTAAACAACATGGCCCCCCTAAGAACCACCAGGGTAAAAAATCGCGCTGAGCCGTGGATGCACACTGAAATACTGACTGCTATGAAAGCCAGAGACAAAAAATGCTCTGAGTTTCGTAAAAGTCAGCCAAAGCTTACCAAAAGCACGAGCACTCCAAGCCCACGTGACGGAACTCAAACTAGAAAGAAACAGACTAAGAAATGACATAAACTCCATGATCAAAACTGCAAAAAATTTCATCAATGACAAAACTGAGGAAAACAAAAACAAACCACATGAACTTTGGAAATTACTCAATAATCAACTAGGCTGCAGTAAAAAAAACTTAAAACCAGATTCTCAAACATAAACATAAAGACGGACAACACGCTCATCACAGACAAGCTGGATGTAGCCAATTACTTAAACACTTTCTTCACAAACATAGCCACAACACTGGTAAACAAACTACCCTCCCACTCAGGGCATTATGGGGTAGAACACAACACATAGTAGCATACTACAAGAACCTAGGGGTCCACAAAGACGACTTCAAACTGGAAATTGTGGGGTTCGCCTCTTCCCTGGACCTTTAATTCCTGTTCCCTGTACTTTAATTCCCTGTCTCCTCACCTCTCCAGCCCCCACCCTCGCGTTCGTTTAGTCTCGTCTGCTCTTCAGCAGCCCACACCCTTGGACTATCTTTCATTATCTGTTTGATTGGTCCGTGCCGAACACACACTTCTAGTTCAAGTATCAATTACCATCACGCACCTGATGTGAGTTCTAATTAGCGCCCCAGTGGGCTTTAAATACCTCGCTCTTCCCCCCAGTCCTGGTTGGGTCGTTCCGTATCATATCTCAATCTGTAAGCTCCTACGGGAGGTTCCCTATTTGTCTGAATGCTGTTCCATCTCCGGCGTTAGACGAGGTGCAAGCCTTCGCCACCTGTCGCCGTTTGCCTGGAGTGGGACACAGTACTGCGCTCTCTAATACTCTACGGGAGGTATTCCAGTGTTCCACTCCAGACTCCGCGCCAGACGCGCTCTTCACTCCAGACGCGCATCCAGACGCGCATCCAGACGCACTCCAGACTCCGCGCCAGACGCGCTCTTCACTCCAGACGCGCATCCAGACGCACTCCAGACCTCCACGCCAGATGCGCTCTTCGAACCGGCGCGTTCTCCAAGCAGACGCGCACCACTCAGACCTCCGCGCCAGATGCGCTCTCCGAACCGGCGCGTTCTCCAAGCAGACGCGCACCACTCAGACCCCGCGCCAGATGCGCTCTCCGAGCCGGCGCGCTCTCCTCCAGACGTCTAGCCTGCGCGCTCCTACTCCTTCCCTGTAAGCAGCTCTGACCCTCGCCCTGTTCCAAGGCCCGAACCCTGTTTTCTCTGTCCCTGTCCCCAGCCCGCCTCCGCGGGCCTCTGTCCCTGTTTCCCCTTTCTAGTCCTCCTAGTCCTCCCTGTCCAGTCCTTCTAGTCCTCCTAGTCCTCCCTGTCCCCAGCCCGCCTCCGCGGGCCTCTGTCCCTGTTTCCCCTCTCTAGTCCTCCTAGTCCTCCCTGTCCAGTCCTTCTAGTCCTCCTAGTCCTCCCTGTCCCCAGCCCGCCTCCGCGGGCCTCTGTCCCTGTTTCCCCTCTCTAGTCCTCCTAGTCCTACCTGTCCAGTCCTTCTAGTCCTCCTAGTCCTCCCTGTCCAGTCCTTCTAGTCCTCCCTGTCCAGTCCTTCTAGTCCTCCTAGTGCTCCCTGTCCCCAGCCCGCCTCCGCGGGCCTCTGTCCCTGTTTCCCCTCTCTAGTCCTCCTAGTCCTCCCTGTCCAGTCCTTCTAGTCCTCCTAGTCCTCCCTGTCCAGTCCTCCTAGTCCTCCCTGTTCCTGCCCTGTTCCCTTGCCCTGGCCCTGTCCGTTAGCCTTCCCTTAGCCTTCCCCTTAGCCAGCTCGCCTCTTAAAGGCACATTGCCCTTTTTCCCCAGTTCTTGTTTTTCCAGTATTTTTGTGTTCTCCCTTAAAGGGACAGTGCCGTTTTCTGTTGTATACAATAAATGCCCAGTTCTTGGCTTACTCTCATACCTGTCTTGTGTTGTGCGATTGGGGTCGGTTACAAACCATAACAGAAATGGTAACAACAGATGAGGTACTCGAAAAACTGAGCGCCCTCCAACCGAACAAGGCCACTGGCCATGACAACATCCCCTCCAAATTCCTCAGAGACTCAGCAGCCGCCATCACCCCAGTCATCACACACATAATAAACCTCTCCATAAAACAGGGACACGTCCCCAAGGACTTCGAGAGTAACACCCCTGCACAAAAAGGGCAGTAAATTAGACCCAGGCAACTACCGCCCTGTTTCTATCCTTACCTCCATCTCGAAAGTCATGGAAAAAATAGTATACGAACAGGTCGAAAAGTACCTTGCGGAAAAAAATCTAATCTACGAATTCCAATCTGGCTTCAGAACATCCCACTCCACTGACACATGCCTTCTCTATTTGAACGACCACATCAAACAAGAGGTGGACGCGGGCAAATACTGCGGCATGGTCATGCTGGACCTACAAAAGGCCTTCGACACTGTCAATCACACCATTCTGATTGACAAGCTAAAAGCAATTGGTTTTGATAGTCTATCAGTGAGCTGGATACAATCCTACCTGGAGGGGAGAGAACAGATGGTGGAGATAAACGGTACCCTACCCCCCCCCCTCCCAGTGAGCTGTGGTGTTCCACAAGGAAGCATACTAGGACCGCTACTGTTCCTAATTTATGCAAATGACATGTTGTCAGCTTGTGACTGCAACTTGTTCCTGTTTGCGGATGACTCAGCCCTGCTGGTCTCTGACAAGAACAAGTTACAGGTTGAAAAACCCTCAGCTCGGAACTAGGCAAAATCTGCATATGGCTCGCCGATAACAAACTATCATTACACATGGGCAAAACAGAGTCCATTCTCTTCGGTTCAAATAAGAAACTCAGCAAGACCGACAGCGACAGCTTCTCAGTTACAGTGGGTGACAATATTGTCACAAGGAAAGATGAAATTACCTACCTGGGTTCCATCCTAGAGGCTAATCTTTCCTGTGACAAAATGGCATCCAATGTAATAAAAAAAAGTCAACCAACTAACTCGATTCTTGTACCGGATCTCCTCTCTGGTAAACAAGAATACCCTGAAGACTCTTGTCAGGAGCACTCATTCAAGGGTACTACAACTATGCTTGCACCTCATGGTACCAAAGCACCTCAAAGGCACTAAAAACAAAATTACAAACATCTCAAAACAAACTGGTCAGACTACTGCTTGACCTGACTCCTAGAACCCACCTCACCCCTGCCCACTTTGACAACCTAGAATGGCTTAGAGTAGATGACAGAGTACAGCAACTTGCAATGGGCCTGGTCTACAAGATACAGTACATGACCAAGGTACCCATGTACATGTCAAAATACTTCCCAAAGGTCAGTGAATACCACGATCACAACACCAGAGGGAGCTCCACAAATCATGTTAAACCCAAATTCGGCTCAAACAAGGGACTAAACACGTTTTCGCAATTATGCCACATCAATGTGGAACGCCCTACCCAAAGCTGTAAAGGAATGTGAATCACTACTAGGGCTGGGCGATAAAACGACAACGATAACTATCGCGATAAATTATTTCCTCGAAATAAACATGAAACGTGGTCGCAAAGTTTCGATATATCGATTTTCCAAGCTTGGATATCAGCACACGCGCACTAACAACCAATCAGTGAAGGAGATGGCGACAGCGAAGGAGACCCGCGGTGCACCTCTGGGTAGTAAACAAGGCTGGCTAGGATCATTAGCTTTCACGCCGCTATTTTATAGTTTACGTGCCGAGTGGGTGTGTGGCGTGAATTCTGAGGTAACGGTTAGAGTAGTGTGGGGTATGCGGTGGACGTCGTTGCAATGTATTGGGGCGGAACGGAGTATTTTAGGGTGATAGTTAGTACATTGTCGTGGGATACACCACTTGCTCTGGCTAACTGTGTTAGTTCCATTCTTATAATATGATCCAGTGGCGGTAGGTTGCCCCCTGGTGGAATATAATAATCTATGCACTGGGCCGTGTTTACTGCGCCGGGCATAAGAAGTTAATTAAACTTGACAGAAATTATATCGACGATAATTATCGATATCGAGTGATATGAAAATTATTTTATCGCGATAACGTTTTTGGCCATATCGCCCAGCCCTAATCACTACCCACTAGGGCTGTCTTAAATACTTCGAAGCTTCGAAGCTTCGTTCGATGACACAAGCTTCGAAATATTTTTTTTAAATCGAAGTTTAAAAAATAAATTAAAAAAAATAAATTTAACTTTGATTTTTTTATGTTCGAAGCTTGTGCCATCGAAATAACATTTATCCATTCAACTAGCTGCTGTACTGCTATGGTAGCTAGCCTAGCCGCAATGCTATGGTCGATCCCATTCACGTTAGCATGTAAGCTAACAACAAGAGCATTAGGTTTAGTCTCTCGCTTTTTGAGAGACATAAACTCTCCGCTCTTGGTGGTACATTGTGTTGATGACTCTGCACCCCCCCTTAACAACTGTTTGTATTGAGCCGTATTGTATTGTACCCATTCTGCAATGTTAAATAACGTTTATCCATTCAACTAGCTGCTGTACTGCTATGGTAGCTAGCCTAGCCGCAATGCTATGCTATGGTCGATCCCATTCACGTTAGCATATAAGCTAACAACAACAAGAGCGTTAGGTTTAGTCTCTCGCTTTTTGAGAGACATAAACTCTCTGCTCTTGGTGGTACATTGTGTTGATGACTCTGCACCCCCCCTTAGCAACTGTTTGTATTGAGCCGTATTGTATTGTACCCATTCTGCAATGTTAAATAACGTTTATCCATTCAACTAGCTGCTGTACTGCTATGGTAGCTAGCCTAGCCGCAATGCTATGGTCGATCCCATTCACGTTAGCATGTAAGCTAACAACAACAAGAGCGTTAGGTTTAGTCTCTCGCTTTTCGATTTTCATTTTTATTTTTTACTTTGATTTTTTTGTGTGTGTGACTGTGTGTGTGTGTGTGTGTGTGTGTGTGTGTGTGTGTGTGTGTGTGTGTGTGTGTGTGTGCATGGGGCCATTGGGTGGGGCCGGGGGACAAATACACTGGAGGAAAGTAACCCAGCTCAGCACTGCCCAAATTATATCATCACTATTGCCTGTTTGAAGGATATCATCCTCAAACACATATACACCTACATGCCTTGTAGAATTCCACACATAAGAAAGAAAGATACTGGGATGAATAAACAAAATAGGAAATAAAATGTAGAAATGCATGCAATACATAAATAAATATGAATCTCCATATATGAAATAGAACATTTAGATAAGGTGCTACTGAGATGTTTTGGTGAGTTCTTTGTTTTTTTTGTGGAAGTAGCCCTTCTTAAAAATGCATGAACATTCACTCATAATATTGGTCTCTAGTGGAGTCTACAAGGTCTACACTGCCGGACCATGTAGAATCCGGACCTTGTAGACCAGTGGTGCCCAACCAGTCGATCGTGATCGGAGCCCTGAGACACACTGCAAAGCTCCACTCAACTCTCTCGCGGTTCAAGAGCGCCATCTGGTGGCAGATCGGCAGATTGCCAACCGGAAATTAACCTTTGAACCGGTAGTGCTCATGTGGTCCGGGCACTCGCTATCGTTAGAGAGACTCCGTATTGACACAGTGAACATCGATCGGTGCAAATAACTCGAAAAAACAACATGATTTGGACGTATATACTATTATACAACCTGGAAATGGATCAGGCATTTCTCCATCCCATAATAGAAAAAATTCTGTTCCACGCTCATCTGCCAGCGGCGCGAGGAAGCCACGGTAAGATTCAGCGTTATTTTTAGAGCTGGGCCGTTAACGCCGTTAACGTGCTGCGTTATCGCGAGACTAGTATCGCGCGATAATATAATTGACGCCGTTAATCTTTTTCTCAACGTTGGGTCTGTATTGTCCTTAAATACTTGCCGTAGTTCCCAGCTGTGGTACCAGGAAGTGATTGCACTACCGGAGCTGTAGTCAGAATAATGTGTTAAACTAAAGTAGTGGTCCGGTAATCATTGTTATACAGGTGAGGTTAAGAAGTCCTCAGGATATAACACAATTCGGCGATGAGGACGTCTGAATCTGCGCAATGCAAGAAAAAAGAAGTCCGTTGCAAGCTTTGTTTACATTATACGTTAGCGAGTTAGCATGTTAGCTCACGTTGATACGGGCGGCACTGGGAAACATCTACAAGAGGAGGAAATCCACTTTACACACTAAAGGAAGGATCGACTGGAGTGTTTACAACAGAAATGGCTTGGGTTATTGGAAATATTGGACCGTTTGATGACAATGTAGCCCCTTTCGTGACTGTGATGCACGGAGTGAATCCACAGTCACTTGCTCCTCAATAGGAAACTAACCTAGATTTACCATGAAGGACTGGTTCTGGCTGAACCGTTCGTTATACAAGAATCACAGAGACGTTTCAAAGGTGCTCACAGTTGCACAAGGGTTTCGGACAGAGATACGGGATGGTTTGAAAGCTCTGCGTTGCTAATAAACATTTAAAAAAAAAATTATAAACTGCTCAAAACGGCATTATTTCCGCCGTTGGGTGATCACAGCGCATGCGCACCATCCCTTATCTCTGTCTGAAACCCTTGTGCAACTGTGAGTACCTTTGTAATTTCTCTGTGATTCTTGTATAACGAACGGTTCGGCCAGAACCAGTCCTTCATGGTAAATCTAGGTTGGTTTCCTATTGAGGAGCAAGTGACTGTGGATTCACTCAGTGCATCACAGTCACGAAAGGGGCTAATGACAATGTGGAGCAAATAAATGAAAATGGGGGACCCTGATGTAAACAAGACAAACGTCTTTCTCTGGTCTGCATCCCCTTAACAATTGTATGTATTGAGCCGTACTGTATTGTACCCATTCTGCAATCTGTTAAATAACGTTTTCATTCATTCATTCATTCATGGAACTGTTACACTGAGCTTGCACTGAATTTGTTGAGAAACCTGCTTCTGCAGCAGTCTGTGTGTGAGCAACCAGTCAGCAGCATTGTGAATTTAGAGATTCACTAAAAGACACATTGAGAGACAGGTTTGTGTGTGGATTAAGAAATGACGGTTCACAGAAGAAACTACTGACAAAGAGTGATTTGACACTGGAGAGAGCTGTCAATATCAGTGTAACAATGTTAATGGCATCAAAGGAAGGGCACAGAAAATTACGATAAATCTGGTTTTAAAAGAAACACTGGAAATTACAAAAAGAAGAGACATGTTCATGCTATTGAACAAGGAGATAGAACAGCTAGTGACTCCTCAGATGAAGAGGAGAGGATAAATCTCCTCCTCTGGTCATTATTTGGGTAGAACACACCTATTTTGAACGCCTTCGGCTAGGCCTGCCGCGATAAGCAATAAATCGATTAATTGCTGCGATAATTAAAATGAATGCAATGATTTTGACGGGCGCGATTAATTGCTATTTGCGCGTTTGTTTTAATGAGGCGGAACCAGTGCCGCTTGTCAGTCACTGTCCGTGTTGGGAGGCGGGTCGCTGACGTTACTAGAGTACAGCACGGGAGCCCCGTGGGGCAACGCCACAGCTTAACTACATTTCTCAATAGTGTGGCTCCTTTTAACCAAGTAGCATTATTTGTAGTGTAACGTTAGCTATTTTTAGACCCAAGTAGTTACTCGCTACTGCCCGGAGAAACTGGACTGCTAAATAAAGATGAAAGATAGAGCTTTGATTCTCATTCCATGCTAACAACATTAGCTAACAAACGAAATACAACGTATAGCATAGCTACAAGTACAACACAGAATAACGTTAATACAATTACATGCATCATTGTTTACAATGAACGGGTGGGGCTGGTCAAAGGACTGGACACGGGGACAAGTTAAACATGAATTAATTTATTATAACACTCCGGTAGTTTCGAGTCGTGCTGCAGTGCCTACGCACCACAGCTATTCTATTATATACTGCTTTGACGCTTCCTCCTCATCGTTGATTGCCTGTAGTAGCTGCATCTAACGTTAGTAGCTAACGTTAAAACTAACCTAAAGTTAGTTGTTCACCAACAATCTCAACATTTGTTATTAGCTCAAAAACAACCGGACGAGACATGTTGTCGGCTCATATGTTCTGCTTAGGATAATCGCAACAATACTTCCGGTCCGGTCGGTGGGCTTCAAAATAAAAGTCTAAAACCGGAAAAGACGGAGCGGTGGGCTTCAAAATAAAAGTTTTGGGAAATAAATTTCTCAAAAAAAATTCTCTAACCGGTCGCAATAATATCGCTTATCGCGATATTTTCGGGGGCAATTAATCGCCCAGCAAAATGTGTTATCGTGGCAGGCCTACCTTCGGCAGACTTTTTTTTTTTTTTTTTTTTAGCCATTTTAATCTAGATTCATTCCAGGATTGCAGGTAGATTAATCTAGATTAAAAAAAATTATCTATGCCCAGCTCTAGTTATTTTCTAACGTCTTCTATACTAACTGATCTGATGAACATATGACCCACTCTGGATGAATCATCTAACGCTGCCCACGGAATTATAAACGATCCCCCGCCCATCTGGTCATCATCAGATGATGCGTAGAAACTTCTAGAACCACGTCCAGTTGAAATTTTTTATCTCGCACAGATTCCTACCAAACTGTATTTGATCATCAATATAATGCATTTAGGGCTATAAATCACGTTCTGAAGAAAGCTGCAGAAAACGATAAAAACATACTTATACTTTAGACCATATTTTAGTATGAATATGTGAATGAAAAAGTTTAACGTTGCTACACCCTGAACAATACATATAGGACATTGAATGGGCCATAATAATGGCAATTTAGCAATCGAATTTAAAAAGTTATAGCCCTGCAAAGAAGGGGAACTTCTCCATAGACAAATAGAGCTGGCGAGGGATGGTAAATTATTAATTTAACCCATGGCGATTAAAGTGTTAAAAAAAAGAAGAAAAAAAAGGGAATTTTGCTAAATCAACTCTTCCTCTCCTTGTTAACTACAACAAGCAATGCTGTTTGTTATTTAAGATGAGGTCGGACTCTGCACTGACAGATTTGTGTTCATTATGCTGCTTTTATAAAGCCTCAAATGACGGCTTACAATATACAATTTTGGCTGGTAGCTCTCGGGCTAGGTGGTAAATAAAAAAGTAGATCTTGGTTCAAAAAAGGTTGGGCACCCCTGTTGTAGACTGATATAATTCTGTGCATAGTTTAGTCTACACAGGCCATATTTCAAATAATCAAAATCTTACTTCATTCATCTTAAACATTCTTGATTTGGGGGATTGGTAGTTCCCATGAAATCTGAAGTTGTTCAAATGACAACAGCGATCCACCTTGAATTAAATCACACAGCCGAGTGAAACCTTGTTGGCTGCGTCACAGTCACGAAAGGGGCTACTTAATTAATTAATCCAATCCACTTTATTTATAGAGCACATTTAAAAACAACAAAGTTTACCAAAGTGCTGTACAAGTCCCACAACATAAGATAAAAAAGAAAATTATTATTATAATTAATTTTTATTTTTTTTTATTTTTTTCTCGAAGCTTCGAATTAAAATCGCTTCGATTGCCAAAAAAAGCTTTGAAGGTCAGCCCTAGTCATAAATGTATAGATGTAGCAGTACTGTCTATCTGTATGTCTTGTGTGTCATATATGTTATGATGAATTGAAAATGGGGGACCCTGATGTAAACAAGACGAAAGTCTTTCTCTGGTCTGCATCCCCTTAACAATTGTATGTATTGAGCTGTACTGTACTGTACCCATTCTGCAATCTGTTAATAAAGTTTTCAATCAATCAATCAATTACTTGTCGTGCAACATGGAAAAAATTGTTTGTTTCTACACACTGTAGTTTGTAGTTTATTACACGCTAAACATCGCGCATTTCCAAGATAATCCATTCTTTTTTCATAGATCGTGATTCGTGAGATAAAATGCATTATGTGCAATAAGCCCGAATCGTTCTGGTTGATTCCCTGAACCCCCAAATACTCCCAAATCAAAGGTATATATAACATATATACAGCAGGGTCGTTTTAACTCAAAACTGTGATCATGTTTGCAGAGCATGTTTGCAGAGCATGTTTTACATCCGGTGAAACACAGAACTGTGATCGTTAGAAAAACACGTTTCAGATTCGGTAAAATAGACATTGAATGTACCTTACCTTAGCCAGAAGGTATTCCAAAAAGAATAATTCCAAGTGATCGCATCGCCATCACGATTACCAGTGTATATGTCTATACACATTTCGATGGTAAAATACGCTTAGGCAATGGAATTCCGAGGCAATCAATGTGAATTTCTGTTCAAGCAGGAGGAGGGGCCAAAAAAATTAAAAATTAGATAAAAAGGAGGCCGTGTATCAACACCAAGCCATTCCAGTTCAGACACAGACGATACTGCCACCTGGTGATAGTCGATCGGCATTGCAATTCATATACAAACGAGCCAGGGACGGCTAGAATGATCCGGATGATGATTTAGAACGGGGATCAGAGGGAAAAGATCAAAGGATCAAAACCCGAGAAATCTCGGGTCTGGCGCTCAACCGCTGGCGAGTTAACCCAGGATATCTCGGGTCTGGCGCCCAATGTGTTAATGGTGATACAAGTGACGACGGTCTTTCTTTTTTTGATCCACTTTTTCTCCTCTTTTTCTATTTTTCTTTCATCCCAATTTAGCCGTGCCAATTCTCCCCTCCCCTGTCTTGAACGTTGCTCGCATATGCCCCCCACTGGTCGGTTGTAGGGAGGATAGAAGCCTTGCATTACATGTCCCCTCCGATACATGTGGAGGCAGCCTGTCACATCTTTTCACCTGCCAGCGCGGACTCTCATTTGGCGAGGTGTAACGTGTGGGAGGCTCACACCCCGCCATTTTCCTGTCTCAGCTGTGCAGGCGGCTTGTATGCTTTCTACAACGGAGTTCGGCGATTCATTTCTGGTCATATGACATGTACGCCCAATCGTGGGACCGCAAGTGTCTACACTGGTTAAGCTTAGGCGCTCTTTCGAAGTTGGTTAAGGTTAGAGTTTGTCTTAGAGCATGGCGATAGATTCTTTCGACGGTTAAGCTTAGGCACTCTTTCGAAGTTGGTTATGGTTAGAGTTTGTCTTAGAGCATGGCGATAGAATGCCAGGTTGTTCGACACGGAAATGGGCAAGTGGCCAATCAGATTCGCAAATCGCCGAACTCTGTTGTAGAAAGCATGGACGCGTGCAGGCGTCCCCCAACCGACCTGTAGGAGTCGCTGTCCACAACGTCCAGATTACCACCCATCGACTTCCACCCGCTAACTCTGCCAATTGAGTTAGTATGACGGCCGGACCAAGCCGGAGGCAACGCCGACAGCCGGAGTCGAACCGGGTGTCTCTTGTGTTGGTGACGAGCGCAATGTCCGCTGCGCCACCCAGCTGCCAAGTGACGACGGTCTTGTAATTTCAGTGAGACTGTGAATTTGACTGTATACCTGCAGGATAGTAAGACTAGTGAACACCAGCCCTCACTGTAGCATCAAGATACATCAGTACAAAGCCTGAGAACAGAGTACTGAGGCACAAAAAAAGTCTATTTGGGCCCAAAAAAAGAATGGTGATCTGGTTTTAGCGTCTACTTTGTTTTCACAGCTTGCAGGGCTGTCTTAACACCGCATATCAGGCTAGATTCAGCCCTACTTTCCAGTTCCCAAATGATTTGCACTATTTCTTTCCAAAGCTGCACACACACACACACACACACACACACACACACACACACACAAACACACACCCCTCCAACTAAGCATTACGAAGCAAATGGGGGCAAATGCGTAACGAGGATAACATATGACCGGCATTCCACAGCCGCAAGCAGAACACCCAGGGGAGGGATTTTAGATTTATGAGGGAAGACGTTTATTTGCTTCTATTCCATCCTTTTCCATGATGGAGTGAGTCTGTTTTGACAAGATAGATTCCAGTTACTATACATCTCGTGAGTTGCTCAGGACTGTATAATTGGGGTTGAAGTGGCATTTCAGTTGGATATAAATACATTGGAGGAGAGATACCATTACATCTCTCTTAGATCCTTAGATGCCCTTACACTATGAGGCAACATCGGTCATTATGGTCCAAATACTACCTCTCATGCTTTGCAATGGGATGGTCAGAGAAAAGGGAATATACACACCATTCTAATTTAAAAAATTAAGTCATTTTGAGGCACATGTCAAAATGAACAACAACTGGATAAAACCAATGGGTAAGCCAACAAGAATACTGTGTTAAAGCATCCTTAAATTTGCCCTGTGGATCTTTAAACTGATTCAAAACGCTGTCTTTATTTCTCAAGTTTGAGAAGCACTAACCATAAAAAAAAAAAAAAAAAAGGAACTGGTGAAAATTAAGTGCCTTCACAGCGATCTCTAACACAGTATGGCTTTACCTTCCAGCGCCATGGAATCCTATGGTAAAGAGAAACCTTGGAATAAATCAGCTTCTGTATCCTCAACACAGGCTCAGCCAGCTCACAAACAAGAAAAAATATCCTTAGCAAACCCCCCATTTAGACAAGCCAGTCACTGTTGGGATTCTCGTTACCATAAGGCCTGTGTTGAAGGCAGCAACAAGCAGAGTTTTGTAGCAGGTAAAATAAGCGGGAAAATATTATATCTTTGGCCATTGAGAAGGAGGTACTATGGAAATGCAATTTAGGAGGCTTTCAGAGCCACACAGGATGTACCTCAACCATAGACTGAGCTGCGGTTTGTCATGATCTGAATTTTCCTGAATTTAGGAGGTCCTTAGAATTGGTTATCTATACTGGTCTAAAATGGGCAGAGCAAGAGAAACTCTACAGTACATTACTCTCTCTCTCTCTCTCTCTCTCTCTCTCTCTCTCTCTCTGCTCCTCTTCCTCTTTGTGTCAATGACCGCTCCTACCAAGTGTCATGGAGAGGGACCCTGTCGGCCACCCGCCCCCTGCGGACGGGTGTCCCCCAGGGCTCGGTTTTAAGACCTCTTCTCTTCAATAGAATATATTGACAGCCCTACAAGTACAATTAGTTACTGCACACTACATCACCCCTGAGTGGAACATGGAAAGCCAAACTTTCCCCCACTTAACGAAAACCCGTACCGAACCTTGACATCAAAACCTAGGTATACCAAACCGTGGTTTTTGTGTACCGTTACACCCCTAGTATTGACCAAATAGAAATATGTGCCATGTATATCAGCTAGGGTTAATTGTATTTTCCAAATAAAATGATCTGCCCTGTATATCAGTGTGAGTTAACTGTATAAAAGAGGGTAAACTAAGGCCCCGTTTAGACGAGCGTTTTGTGAACAGAAACCGCAAAAGTCATCTTGCGGTTTCACTTTTAATTTTACGTTTAGACGAGCGTTTTGGGATGGAATTCTGCGTGCAGACGACGCTGTAACGACTCGAGACGACGGAGCCCCACTGTCCAATAGTACCCAGCTGCAGCTCCGGAGACCAGCGCTTACAAGCCCCGCACATACAAGCCCGCACATAGCAACCCCTCGCTTCCATTGGCTGATTTTGGTCACGTGATTTTGGGTCACGTTGCACTGCGGGATTGATTGATTGATTGATTGAAAACTTTATTAACAGATTGCCGTATGATTTGGGTCACGTTGCACTGCGGGATTGATTGATTGATTGATTCATTCATTCATTGATTCATTGATTCATTGATTGATTGATTGAAAACTTTATTAACAGATTGATTGATTGATTGAAAACTTTATTAACAGATTGCCGAATGGGTACACGTGACCACAGGCCCTGATTGATTGATTGAAAACTTTATTAACAGATTGTAGAATGGGTACACGTGACCTGACCGATTGATTGATTGATTGATTGATTGATTGATTGAAAACTTTATTAACAGATTGCAGAATGGGTACAGTGACCGATTGATTGATTGATTGATTGATTGATTGATTGATTGATTGATTGATTGAAAACTTTATTAACAGATTGCAGAATGCAGTACAGCTCAATACACACAATTGTTAAGGGGATGCAGACCATGCAGTACTGTTACATTTGTGACATACAGTAAATATATACAAGGGGGAGGGAACTGTACATTTATGATGAATTGAAAATGGGGGACCCTGATGTAAACAAGACGGAAGTCTTTCTCTGGTCTGCATCCCCTTAACAATTGTGTGTATTGAGCTGTACTGCAGATATATTTCAATTGCCTTACTTATTTACATAAGTATTATAGGCCTACAGCAGTATTGTACAGACAGTCTGTGTGAAGTCTGTGTGGTTATCCAGCTGCACAAAGGCAGAGCAAGAGGCTCTACAGAGGGTGGTGATGATAAAGCCATGATAAAGACCTTCAATCAGCTGAAGGGGAATCCCTCCAAGCTGCTGTCAGCGCTACACACCTTCGGCCGCTCTGGTATCAGCCATGCATCAAAACGTGCACACGCACTCAGGCGAGTCGCTAACCGTGCTGGGCCAAGTATAGCGGCTCAACCCACCTCTGTTGCCCGTCGTAAAATGAAGCTCGGGGGTCGACGACGGCTCGCTGCGGGGAGGCCGAAGAAAAGTGTGGTGAGCACAGACCATCGCTATAGTTTCCCAACAGGAGTAAAGTCTGGAACGCACCACAGCCTGTCACAAGCAGTAGAGATGTGTCGTAGCAATCCGAAGTGACATTGACCACCAATATAGCATGTACATAAAGACCCAGTGCCTCATCCGTAGCTAATATTGCACTACCACAGGACCTAGCATGTCCTACCATGCTCTGTAAATAACTTATGTACATATACCGATATGCCCTACTCTGTTTACTTGTTTTATTGCACAATGTCGTTCTATTGGATTCTATTATATGTTATTACTATTGTATTATGCACATCTTTGCGGGCACGACCACCCGCATTTAATTTTTTTTTTTTTTTTGATATTTTTTGCACAAATCTCTCCAATATTCAAAACATCTCTTTCCACATCACCATATGCAACTTCCAAGATTTGCCTTTTTCTTTTTTGTAAGAACATACAAAACATGTAAAGGACTCATACAAATACATTAACAACTCAAGTTCAAGTTCAAGTTCTTTAATAGTTGTCATACAGAAGTACAGAATACTTTCATACAAAATGCTTCTTACTGTTACGCTCCAGAGACTGTGCTAGACAAGATAGTATCAAATAACATAATAACATAATATAGCATGAATTTAGAAGAAGAAAATGAGGTCACAGTGTTCGGTAAGCGTCCCAGACACATGTAGGTGTGCATGATAGCATGCATGCATGTGTGTCTCCAACATATGTATGTGGGTACGTGTATTGATTGATTGATTGATTGAATTGATTGATTGATTGATTGAAAAGTTTATTAACAGATTGCAGAATGGGTACAACTGACATGGAAAATAAAAAAGACTTACGAAAAAAAGAAAAATACTATACTATACATTGTGCGTATACATCCCTGATATATATACTTTGCATGTAGACCGATCTACCTGCGAGCAGGTATGTGCTGCATCCTCTATCGGGATGCCACCCTTCTCCATATTGCATGTGAGAGAAAGCGTCCCAGACACATGTAGGTGTGCATGATAGCATGCATGCATGTGTGTCTCCAACATATGTATGTGGGTACGTGTATTGATTGATTGATTGAATTGATTGAAAAGTTTATTAACAGATTGCAGAATGGGTACAGTACAGTACATCTCAATACATACAATTGTTAAGGGGATGCAGACCAGAGAAAGACTTTCATCTTGTTTACATCAGGGTCCCCCATTTTCAATTCATCATAACATATATGACATACATGACATACAGATAGACAGTACTGCTACATCTATACATTTATGACATATCAGATTTGCAAATACAGTACTGTTTGTGATACAAAAGTGTCCAGAAAAGGAGTGTATATACATTTGGCGTAGAAACTGTACATTGGAGGAGGTTGGTGGGGTGGGGTTGGGTGGGTTGGGTGAGGGCTGTGTATGTAAGCATGTGTACATGCCTCACATGTGTGTGTGTGTGCATCTTCCAGGTATGCGACTGTACTCCTATCTCTTGTGTGTGTCTCGTATCCATGTGTGCCTCCGCCCCCTATGTGAGTGTATATCTCAGGTGTGCATATATATGTGCGTCTCAGCTACGTATGTGTGTGTCTCCTATGTACATGTATATCCCCCATATGTGTCAGTGAGAGCCTATACCTCAACTATGTGTATATGTAGGTGTGTGTATGCCTATTTCCTATAAGTGAGTATGTGCATGTATGTGTGCCCCTGACATGTATAACTTAGCCTTGTGCATATGAGTGTGTGTAAACCTATTATGTACACATACGAATATGTGTATCCTAGATACTTGTATGCGGCTAAACATGCACATATGAGAGTGTGATAGAGACAGTGACCATTCCATAGATATACCATCCGGACATAAAATCCATGTACATACATATATAACACATTATAAAGTACAAGTACCATCAGATCAGATCCCCTTTTTCATATTCATCCTTGATATCATTGTAACCCCACCTTAATCATTTGTCCCCAGACCGTTCAGTCAGGTGTAGAAAACTGTCCCATAAACGTGTATGCAAATAAACAACTTGTGACAAATAAAACTCTTGACTTGACCACCAGCCTCTCTATCTAAATGTTATATTGTTAACTGTCTAGTTAGGCATTAACTGTGTTAATCTAAATGTTATATTGTTAACTGTCTAGTTAAGGCATTAACTGGGTTAATTAATCTAAATGTTATATTGTTAACTGTCTAGTTAAGGCATTAACTGGGTTAAGTGGGGAGTGCGTCATGGTACAGTTTCAGTAAGTGGGGAGTGTAAACAAGTTGAACGCGTCACGTGAAATAACGTTACGTGAATAAACATATAACGTTACAATGTACAGTTTCTGACAGCTGGCTGTGTTGTGAAATGTGCATAACGTTATGAATAAACCGCGAAGTCACGCGAAATAACGTTATAAACGCGAATCTGGTAGTATATTTATTTGTATCTTCTTGAGATGATAACATTAACATCCGCATTTTACCGCATGGCGAGCTAAACCAATCAGAGAGGGGCTTCGCTCAACCAATCAAAGAGGGGGCTGCAGAAATGGAGCCCAACCAATCAGAGAGGCGTCTGCAGAACTTCAGCCATTGGGTGGGACCCAAATCACGTGACCAAAATCAGCCAATGGAAGCGAGGGGTTGCTATGTGCGGGCTTGTATGTGCGGGGCTTGTAAGCGCTGGTCTCCGGAGCTGCAGCTGGAAGCATCTCCCACTGTCACACGATTGGCGCATATGTCACATGACGTGCTGTGAAGACCCGCCCTACTCTGCCTCTGATTCGCAGACTGTGGATGGGGAATGTGATTGCACCAAAGCAGAGTCACTCACAGACAGTGGGTCCACTCACGCCGCGGGACATATTCTTGTGTATTTAAAAGTACTGCCAATGTAGCCTTCAGGTGATCTCCGTTGATATAAGTCAGACATACTTGCTTTGTTTACGTCTCGGCTACTGGCGCATACCTGCTACCTGTGACGTAAGCAGTACGCGCGACCAGAGCCGTGACAACCCTTTCGTCATCGTTTTATCATATTTATACGTTTTAACAGTTTAGACGAGAGCGCAAAGCTTTTGCGTTTCTAGGAATTCCACCCTGGAAGGTAGTCTCACTTTTTTGCGGTTTCACCCCGTAAAAACGCCGTTTCCGTATAAACGAAAGGCACATCCGAAAAAATATTTTTGCGGATTCACCTGCTAGCGTTTCCGTCTAAACGGGGCCTAAGTTTAGATGGGTTTCTGTCTCCTCCAATATATCCCTGCTTCTTATCAACAGTGTAGTGGATCTATTGCTCCTATACCGACTCCTACAGACCACCCTCTTGCAGTGCTCATTGACCTGAAAACAGAGTACCATATAATTCCAACGCCATTTCTGTTGTGTATTTCTTAGTCTGTGATTATGAAACTTTTGAAACTTAAGTGTAAGAAGAAGAAAGAAAAGTCAACTACAGTATCATCATAGGCTTGTGGGAAAACCCAAATAGTTATATTTATATAGGACAAACCGGATGGAATCAACCGCAGAAGTTTGTTTGAGATAAGGAGTGGGTTGATGAGAGTGACACCCTTTTGCTGACCCCTCTGAAACGTTATTCTTTTCTTTCCTTTTTAATCCTGGTAAATAAACAGTTGGCTGATGAGTCGCCAAAATGGTACCATGATCTCTAGATGAGGCTGGCGTGTGTGTGTGTGTGTGTGTGTGTGTGTGCGTGTGTGTGTGTGTGTGAGAGAGAGGGAGATAAACCCTTACCCCCCTTAGTATGTAATACCATTACTATTATTACTAATTACTAACTAGAATTAGCCAACTAACCCGTTAATAGCCGTATCCTATAATATAAGCCTCTCAAAATAAAGGGATGATGATTTTTGACAATTTTGCATAGTTTCTAGATCTATATTTTCGACACCAGAAGTAGCATAATGGCCTATGTTAATTAATTATTTCAACTTGTATTAAAGATGCTGTGCCAATAGGTGATGAAGGCCATACCATACGTGATCCTAAAATAGTCATAAATGTTGCAGAATCAATGTGTTGACTTACCAACGTCTGCGTTGCAAAACGCCTGTTGAGGATGCGCAGGGGAGCAGCTGCAAGCCTCTGCTATTTCTTCAACCCGCCAAAGGAACAGGATGGCCAGGGTGACAAAGCAACTGCTAACCGTCCAAGTCATTTTAGAAAATAAATTTGTCTGTTATAATCTGGGGTGGGGGAAAAAAACCTCAAACAAATAACAGCCCACAGCCAAGACTATGAAGCCCGGCTACAGATCAATAAGACAAAAATGTCGCAGTTTCAAAAGAATTGAAGAGTCGTGAAGTCAAACTGTACGGAAAACATCAGAGGAGGTCCACTTGTCAAAGTACGCACAACGCATTACAATGTGGTCATTATTCCCGTTCAAGGCTGTAGACAGACACCTCCTTGAAATCTGTTTTCCTCTATTGACGGTCGCATTTTATACTGACGGACATTTTATTGCAGACTGCCAGTGAGCTCCTCCCCTATGGACTAGCCAGTAGGCTACAGCATTCTGTAAATGAATGAGAGGAGCTAGTAGGCTATGGATGACTCACCCCCAGCACTACTACATTTATACAGAAAAAACACAACACTGTGGGCTGTGGCTAGTAGCTGGCTACACTAATTTAATTAGTAAATTCAAGACATCACCTCTTCGGATTCAACAGGTAATTTGCTTTACTTTCATAAGTCAACACTGAAGTGTAACATCTTTCTTGTTTTGTTTTGCCATGTGATTCAAATGTTTAATAATATCTTAATTAGCCTATTTATTCAGTTCTGAATTGCACAATAACACACAAGTTGGCTGTCATTTCCACTGTCTAGCTGGTTGGAATTTCAGTCGAACAGCCCCCATGTTTACAGTGAGGTCCATTTCACTTTGAGGTCGATGGAGTGAGAGCTTTTAGCTTTGTGTGTTACGTAAGCACAACTTCAGTAGCAATAAGAAGCCCAAGACACAACACGTGAACATACTAACATAAAAGAGGAGAAAGAAGGAGAGTGAGAGGAGAAGTGGAGAGAGGTGACATCATCCCCTTAAAGTTAATAGATTCAATCTGTCGGCGATTCCCCTGGAGTAAGCTACCCAAAAACCCTCCTCCCTTCTATGTTCCTGCTCTAATGAAAGAAACATTATGCTACAGTGAGAATCTTTGGCCCTTTCTCATCACCTACACCTAAAAAATGGATGGTTCCTTTGTTGGAAAGTTCCCCACTGCAACACCCCAGGAAGCTTTTGTGGAAGGATTTGTGGCCGCAGTTGTTGATTCTGGCTGAGGGTGCGTGCGTGTGTGTGTAATGATTAGGGTTGATGATGAATAATGAATAGGAGGAGAAGGAGCTGTATCTGACATCATATTTGGCCTCTGGCTGCAGGTCTTCTGGGCTCCACACTATAAGTATTTCCACTCTTTTCCATAGTTGAGAATCTTTTTTGCTCGGTTGCTTTTCCACAGGTCTGTTACTCCGTGTAAAAAGGAAGGAAGTAAGAGATGGGGGTT
The DNA here is from genome assembly GCF_963971535.1 of Notolepis coatsorum. Classification (NCBI taxonomy): domain Eukaryota; kingdom Metazoa; phylum Chordata; class Actinopteri; order Aulopiformes; family Paralepididae; genus Notolepis; species Notolepis coatsorum. The sequence goes on along the minus strand of NC_140178.1, from coordinate 63,938,365 downwards.
GGAATAAGAGAAGAGAGGCATTTGGGACGACCATCATAATTAATAACTAATGTCCATCGGTTACCTTATAGACTAGAGAGGGTGATCTGATCATACAATAATACCTAAAGTTGGATTCCGGCATCAGCCATTTTAAGCCTTCTTTGGCCATGGGCATGGTAGCATGATACCATCAGATAGAATAGGAAAATTCCCAAACTGTTAAGGCTTTTTTTGCAAATCAGTATGACTGTGATGTGGAAGTTACCAGAAACATGGGAGCATGAGATCAACTAAGGGATGGACGATGGGTGTGGTAGTCAAATGAAATTAAGACACGTGAAAGGAAATGACACATCCAAGATCAAATGGGTAGAAATATGCTTTAGTCTCTTTTTCTGCAGTGTGCCAAAGCCATCAGGGGAACAGCAGACTTCTATTTCTGGGCATGGTTGGCCGCCCCTTGTCAAAACAGCTGGCTTCCTTTGCACTGAGATGCTGTGATGTGGTGAGGTGCTGTGCTCAGATCCCCAGGCTATGTCCCCTACCCCTGGGCAGTGCAGACAGGTCCACAGAGACTGCTTCTCCGCCTCCCACCTGGACTCTCCAGGACCTCTTTGATATCAGGGACGAGGAGGGGATTTAGACAAACCTCTTTTTATGTGGGAAAGAATTTCAAGAATTCCACAGAGGATGTGGTTTCCTGAGGTAGTACAACAAACAAACAAATAAGCACATTGGCATGTGGTGCTGAATGATGCTCAGTTTCAACATGCCTTCCCAAATAACCATGTTTGACTGAACCAGCTATAGTCAGAAACCGAAATTAATTGTCCTTGGGGGGAAATGACAAAGTGCAGGGTGACAGATCTGCGTCTGATGTTCCATACATTACAATGTGTGCTGGACAGGGTTTCGTTCACAAGCGTAGATGCACATTATTGTATCAACATGAGGTTTTCATTTGTATGGTTTATATGGTGTATTTGTCAAAGAAGTGCACTATCAGCAGCTACCCAGTGTACATTACACACTACAAACACCCAGAGGGTCTTAGGAACGGTCGAACCTCCATCACCTAAATTACAGACTTGCAAGGCCAGGAATACTCCCTAAAGGAAGTGCCCAGCGAGACAGAAAAAGAGGGTCTCATTGTGGGTGCTGTGGCAGTGACCCACATCCTTTAGGTCCAAACCAAGTCCACCCCCCCTCTCCCTTATCTCACACTCTCACACACACACACACACACACACACACACACACACACACACACACACACACACACACACACACACACACACACACACTCTACATGGGGAAGACCACTACCCTGCCATGCCTGACACTGCCCTCCTCCACAGAACCCTTGTTCTTCAATACTTTGATTGATCTAGCCATACCCGATTAATCAGCAAAAGCTATTCATATCTTCTTGGTGAATGGTGAGAACCAGGGAGAGAGTAGGATTCAGGTTAGTGTTATTCCACTTCAGGGACAATGAGTAGCAGGAAAACATCTGTCTGAAAAAGCCCCTGGACAATGGCATCAGAGACTTTGGTCAAGTGGTCAACCCTGCCCATAATGTGGTGTCACATTGCAACTGTGAGTCACGGAGAGAGTCTGGTGAATGTAGGGCGCTTCCACTAAATTGAAGCAATGTCATTGGAATTGACATTGGTGCAACGTAATAGCTGGCGTGTTTACAGATTAAAACACCTTACTCACCCCAGTTTGGGACATTCTCTTTTATGAAATGGAGGTATACCAATAAATCGGTGTACACTCATTTCTCCACAGTAGTAAAGCATGACGAGTAATGTCTGGAAACTCTTAACCGTGTAATATAAACAGCTGGCTGGTGTTGAGCAAGTGTGTGCGTGAGACTGTTTATGTAGAGTATGTTGTTATTAGTGAAGCGCACAACAATGAATTGCAAAATTGTGGGGCGTTTTTAACCCAACCACCCATGTCATGATTTATAGATGTGATCAAGAAGTGTGTGAAATTACACAAGAATGGAGATTACTCATAGCAAAGCAGGTCAAACCCAGTGACAGTTGTGTTGTAAGCATTACAAAATACCTAAACTTTCCATCAAGGAGTACCGTTTACACAATTATGCCACAAGATTATCTCGTAACAGTTCATAAATCCATACTAGACTAAATACTTCCACCGACTTGTCAAAGAGTTTTATTTGTCACGGCATACAAGCATACAGTGAAATGCGGGGGGTCATGCCTGCAGCGATTGTGCAATAATACAAGTAATAAGAATAGGAATGAGACTAAGACATTTGTGCAATAATACAAGTAATAAGAATAAGACATAACAGGTATAATGTACATAAAGTTTACAAAAAGCATGGTAAGACATGCTAAGGTCCTGCGATAGTGCAATACAATGTTAGCTACGGATGAGGCACTGGGTCTTATGTACACAGTACACTACTATACAATGCTATACTATACAATCTACAGTTATACTACTAGCCGCATTTCTCGGAGACGCTCTCTGATTGGCCGACGCCTGTTTCTACACTGGTTAAGCTTAGGCACTCTTTCGAAGTTGGTTAAGGTTAGAGTTTGTCTCAGAGCGTGACGGCAAGTTCTTTCGACGGTTAAGCTTAGGCACTCTTTCGAAGTTGGTTAAGGTTAGAGTTTGTCTTAGAGCATGGCGATAGAACGCCAGGTAGTTTGCAGGCTGTTCGACACGGAAATGGGCAAAGACACAGCTTGTCACGCGATTGGGCAAATATGTCAGTGGCCAATCAGAGAGCGTCTCAGAGAAATGCGGCTAGGGAAAAAAAATAACGCCACGCGGCCCGATCGCCTGAATACTTTCGACAACAAATGTTTGTTTCCGCGTCTATGATTGGCCATGCGCGTTTCTGGTCATGTGACATGTGCGCCAATCGTGGGACCGCAAGTTTCTACACTGGTTAAGCTTAGGCGCTCTTTCAAAGTTGGTTAAGGTTAGAGTTTGTCTTAGAGCATGGCGATAGAACGCCTGCCCTGATTCCAAACTCTAACCTTAACCAACTGTGAAAGAGTCGCCTAAGCTTAACCAGTGATAAACTAGGTGTTAGGTAGTTTGCAGGCTGTTAGACCCGGAAATAGGCGCAGAACTTGCTGTCCCACGATTGGCGCACATGTCACCTGACCTGGCCAATCAGAGCGCAAAACTTGAATGCGGAAACAAACATTTGTTGTCGAAAGTATACACGCCGACATCTCTTACTAAGCCCCACCCCTCCCTCTCTGTCCTCTCTCTCTCTGTTTCTCTATTCAGATCAGATGCCGCTCAGAGGCTCGCAGGGAGGTAGTGTGTGTGACATGCCATGGTGACGATGCTGATGATTAATTAAATGAATGTCGATAATAATATGATAACATACTCGTAACGCTATCATAAAGTGAGACCGTCAACTACTGCTGGTGGTCTCTCAGTCAGTCAATGTCTAATAGTGCAGCATAAGCTATTGGCATTGTTTTTGTAGCTTAGCTGCTACTGTAGCATAGTTCCCTAATGCGGTCGCAACTCCAGCTGACTATTCTAACGTAGCTAACGTTATTTTGTCAGCATCGCGTTGGCTAAACCCAGGTTGCTGTGAGTGGCCTAGGTCCATATCGTATCATCATAATATTAAAATCATTAGGATAAGGGTTCCCCTGATAAAGTTGAACGAAAAGGCTGTTTAATATACAACAGTTCTGCAAAAACTACTCAACTTATTAGTTATTACTATCTGTGATAGCTCCACCTACACAAATTGTTTTTTTTGCTGCTGTGCTGCACCTTCACATGGTAGGCACAATGTAGGGGTGGACGGTATAAACGGTAGGCTATACGGTATAAACGGTATGAATTTGCTCTACGGTATGGATTTTGACTATACCTTGTAACCGGTAGAGCAGCTCTAAAATAGCAATGACGTCATGTAACCACAGCGCGACTATTTCACTCGCATTTGCCCCTAAAAATAGATAGAATTAATCATAGATAATAGATATGTGCGAACTGGAAAAAGTTATTTAGGAGCACAGAGGCTTCACGCAGTGGGCGTGTCAACACGCAATTGTCATTTCATAATAAACACATATCACGCGAGGCGCACAGCAAGTTTCAATTTCAGTTCCTGGCATTTTTAACCAGTGGAGAAAGGTAAGAGAGATTTCCCTATTGTTTTTCTTATATGAATTATTCAACCTACATTAATAAAATATACCTGGTGATCAACTACAGTTTGCTGTGAACATTATGATATGTGTGTAGTGTTCTGATAACGACTGGTGAAGCGATGTCAAAATGTATTTGGGTTAGGCAGCGGGAGCTGGATACTGGATTTGCGAGAAGCATGCAACTGCAGAGCCGTAGAGCTGACAGCTGTGCCCGCACAGTGCAGCCATTGGCAATTCAGCCGTTGGGTGGGTGGCGCTGTTGAGCGGGCCTGTGACCGGACCTGAAAGCGCCGCTGGCTCTGCGGCTCTGCAGTTGCATACTATTGGGATTCGTTTATCGCTTCGTTGGGAGCAGCACAGAGTCTCGAGGGACTTATTTTATTTGGAATATAATGACTGTATACGCAAAAGTAGCCTAGTTTTAAGTTAAAATATTATAAATCTACATGCCTTGAGGATGTCATTCTTTATATAGCCTGCCTATCAATTGTTTTTAAGCTCAATAAACTCGGACCGGAATTTCTCCCATTTGTCCGGCAGATTGAAATCTTGCAGGACACGGAGACCGGCAAAAAAAATTCTAACGGAAACCCTGATACCGTGATATATACCGTTACCGTCTATGCTTCAAATTATACCGTGATATACATTTTAGACCATACCGTCTGTAGTGAAGCTCTTGGTGGTTAGGAAAGGTAGTCAACAACACGGGGTGTCTAGTCAGGACACGGGAGGCAGGAACGTTCTTTGATGAGTTTTATACGTTTTATACGTTCTTTTTTATTTTATAATCCTATCTTACACTCCACTCTGAAAAATCTCCCTTTCCCTCCCACTCTGCCATTTCTCTACTTCCTCCCTGCCACTCTTGACACCACAATGTGTCTCATATCCACAATCTGCTCCCCCAGAACAGACTCAACCCACCCACGGCAGTTTGCTAGCAACCCGGCTAATCTATCCTACCCTCCTACAGCCACTAATACACCTGTCACAGTACAGGGAGGCCTATGGAATTGTCAATCAGCAGTCAAGAAAGCTGACTTCATTACTGCCTACGCCCATAGTCAAAATCTGCAGCTCCTGGCTCTAACTGAGACCTGGATAACCCCCAATAACTCATCAACACCTGCAGCATTATCTACAAACTATAACTTCACTCACACACCTCAACCTTCCAGGCGGGGTGGAGGCACTGGCCTCATGACATCTCCTTCATGGACTACAAACTTAACACCCCTCCCAGCACTGTCACTCTCCTCTTTTGAATATCATGCAGTATCTGTCTCTAATCCTTTCAATCTCACCATTGTTACACTCTACCGCCCTCCAGGTCCGCTCGATCACTTCACAGATGAGCTGGACATGCTTCTAAGCTCCTTACCGGAAGATGGTACCCCTCTCCTTCTATTGGGCGACTTCAACCTGCCTGACTCATCTCAGTCAGTCATAGTAGTCTCCCTCCTACAATCATTTGACCTGACTCCCACTGCCATGCCTCCCACCCACAAAGCAGGCAACTCCTTGGATCTCATATTTTCCCGTAACTCCAGCATCATTAACACCACGGTAACTCCCCTACATGTATCTGACCATTCCTTCATATCCTTCTCACTAACTCTCATGCTTAACCGAAAGGTCTTCACCCCAACTCAAACCGTCTCACTCAGACGCAACCTGCCCTCCCTATCCCCCTCCACCCTCTCCTCTGACATACTATCCACTCTACCTTTGAGTGACACCTTCTCTGCTCTCTCCACAGAGATGGCAACCTCCACCCTCCTCTCAGCCCTTGCAACCTCCTTCGACAAGCTCTGTCCCCTCGTTGAGAAACCTGCCCGCCGTTCCCCACCCAGTCCATGGCTGACAGATCCAGTGAGAGAACAAAGACAGGTCCTGAGAGCAGCTGAAAGGAAGTATAGAAAGTCACGCCTCACTGCTGACATCGACACATATCACAACCTCTTGTTAACATTCTCCAAAACCATTACTAATGCCAAAGCTTCTTTCTTTCACCATAGGATCGAGGCCTCTGCCAAGAATCTTCGCAAACTGCATGCTACCATGTCCTCCCTCCTCACTCCCCCCCCACCCCCCCCTCCCTCATCTTTCTCTGCCGAAGACTTTGCGATCTTCTTTGAGGAAAAAGTGGAGAACATCCGCAGCTCCTTCTCCCAACCCCCACCCATTCCAAATGCTGAATCGAGAACCTCATCCTTCACTCTGTCATCTTTCTCTCCCATTACAGAAGCCGAGACCCTGACACTGGTAACGTCGAACCGTCCGACTACATGCCAGCTGGACCGGCTACCTTCCCCACTCCTCCAGTCCATAGCACCAGACATCCTCCCATTCCTAACTGCAACCATCAACTCCTCACTCAACTCGGGGGTGGTCCCCACCTCCCTAAAACAAGCCAGAGTCACGCCCCTCATAAAAAAACCATCCCTGAACCCTACCGTCATAGGCAACTACCGTCCTGTCTCTCTTCTCTCCTTCCTTTCTAAAACACTTGAACGTGCTGTATCCAACCAACTTACTGCTTATCTCTTACAGAATGACCTCCTAGACCCTAATCAGTCAGGCTTCAGGACTGGTCACTCCACAGAGACAGCCCTCATTGCGGTCACAGAGGCACTTCACTTAGCAAAAGCGAAAGGCCTCTCCTCTGTCCTGATTCTCCTAGATCTATCTGCAGCCTTCGACACAGTCAACCACCAGATCCTCCTCGCGGCCCTCGCAGGAATGGGAGTGGCTGGCTCTGCGCTGACATGGTTGTCATCATACCTCAATGACCGCTCCTACCAAGTGTCATGGAGAGGGACCCTGTCGGCCACCCGCCCCCTGCGGACGGGTGTCCCCCAGGGCTCGGTTTTAGGACCCCTTCTCTTCTCCCTCTACACTAAATCACTGGGTAACATTATCACGTCTCATGGCTTCTCCTACCACTGTTATGCCGACGATACTCAACTCTTCCTCTCCTTCCCTCCCTCAGATATCCACGTCTCTGAGCGGATCTCGGCCTGTCTGTCCGACATCTCCGCCTGGATGACGACCAACCACCTCAAACTGAACCTAAGCAAAACAGAATTGCTCCACCTGCCGGCCAAATCCTCCCCCCTGACCGACCTTTCCATCACAGTCGAGAATGCAGCTGTGACCGCGTCCCCGACCGCCAAGAACCTTGGTGTTGTCCTCGACGACCAGTTGAACTTCTCTGCTCACATCGCAGCGACAACCAGAACCTGCCGATTCCTCCTGAGCAACGTCAGAAGGATACGCCCCTTCCTGACAAAAGAAGCCACCCAACTCCTCGTCCAATCAACAGTCATCTCCCGCCTCGACTACTGCAACGCACTGCTCGCTGGCCTCCCGGCCACTGCCACTAAGCCTCTTCAACTCATTCAGAACGCAGCGGCCCGCCTGATCTCAAACCTACCGAAGTCGGCCCATGTCACCCCACTTCTTAGGGACCTGCACTGGCTCCCCATTGCTGCACGAATCCGCTTCAAGGCCCTCGACCTAGCATACCGTGCGGCAAAGGGAACTGCTCCCGCCTACCTCCGGTCAATGGTCTCTAACTACACACCCTCAAGACCCCTACGCTCTGCATCTTCTGGCCGCCTCAGACCTACTCCTATCCAAGCTCCGGGAGGGTCATCAAAGAGAAGTCGCCTATTCTCAGTCCTTGCCCCACAATGGTGGAATGAACTACCCACCCCAGTTAGGACAGCCGAAACACGTCCAATCTTTCGCCGTCGACTAAAGACGCACTTCTTCAACCATTATCTGAATTAAAAAAAATAAAAATAAAATCTAACCCTAACTAACCATACTGTCATGCACTTGTCCTAATAAACTAACCTACACTGTAGCACTCAACACTTTGATGAACATTGTTACTCAGCTGATAGAGTTGTGCTCTTCCTGATGGCTTGTCGTACAGAACTTGTAAGTCGCTTTGGATAAAAGCGTCAGCTAAATGACTAAATGTAAATGTAAATGTATTATCAATGGTCAGACAGATGCACAGGCAATTCCTACTTCTATTTCCCATTAACACGGTGGGAGTATGTGAGAGTGTGTGTGTGGTTCTAAATGGGGAGGAAACAAAGACATCAGCGTTACTAGTACTCATTAATCAGTCTGTTGTATACTATACAATATACTGTTGCTACAAGTAACATAAACCTCACGAGTGGAACTACCAATGGGGATAAGCAGTGCTTTACCTATACTAGTTACAGGGATAAACTGTGCTAAACAGATACTAGATACTATAATCAAACAACAAGATAGATTATACCCAATAGGCTAGATTATCACTATAAACATACTGGTAAATTGCTTCCTAAACAGCTGGTAGAATTATAACATTAGTATAGGCCTTAACCATATAAGTCACCAACAATAACTAAGCGTCCTCATCATGCACATATTCAACACTTACTTGTGATCAGAGACGCACACATGAACTGAAGGAATCACTAAGCCCACTAGTATAATATATATATATATATTATATGGATGCTGGCTATCGACAGACATGTCTAGACATGTCTGAGGCATCCTGCTGCAGAGCAGCAGAGCAGCCCCCCACAGCCTTTATGTCTGACTGAGAGGCGTCCCGCTGCAGAACAGCAGCACAGCACCCCACAGTCCTTATGTCTGCCCAGTCCTTGGGCCTTTTGTACAGCCGCCCCCTAATCCACGGTGTGGATTAGTTCATGGAAAGGCTCAACTGTCTTCCAGAGTCGTTGTCGGGGCGTCCTCTGGGATGGCTGGTAACTCGATAAGCTTGGCCACTGGTCTGGTGTAGGTCCTATCGTCCACCTGCACCTCTGCAGACCGCACCTTTCCGTCGGCACTCCTGATGGTCTTCGTGACCCGTCCTACAGGCCACAGCGCTCTAGGTAGCCTCTGGTCAATCACCATCACCACCGTGCCGACAGTGAGGTTCTCTGTATCCTTCACCCATTTCTGCCTGGACTGCAAGGAGGGTAAGTAGTTATGAAGGAAGTGGGTCCAGAACTGGTCGGCTTACACCTGACTGTGTCGCCATCTTCTCCGGCTGAGGATTTCGGATTCAGGGTACACCACTGGAGGGAGTGAGGAGTCGGGCCGCCCCATGAGGAAGTAGCACCGTGAGGGGCTGACTGTTGGGAGCTGTGGGAGCTCTTCTTCCCATGTGGTCCAGGGTTGCAGGAGATCGGCAGGTAAGTGTGGGTCATCCCAGTCGCGGTCTGTGTCCCACAGTTTCTGGGCCAGAACTTTGGCCCTTGTGATGAAGGGCAGGATGCGACCTAGGGGGTCGTACTGGCTTGCTAGTATCTTGTAGATATTTCTCATAGTCGTCTGGCTTGGGGCAACCGGGCGATGTCTGTAGTGGAGCGTGTCCTCCATGAAGTGCCAACTGAGTCCTAGTGTCATTTCTTGAGCTTCCCCGTGGGTCTGGGAGACCCATCTCTCACTGCTATCTGCCTTGGCCTCTTTGGGCAGGTTGCCGATCACCTCTGGCTGGTTGCTGGCCCACTGGCGGATCTCGAAGCCGCCTGTGGCTAGGAGGGCTCTCAGCTTGTTCACGAGGCTGCTTGCCTCTTCTTTGGTGGGCAGACTCTGCAGACAGTTATCCACATAGAAACACTGTTCTACACTGTGGCGAACATCCTCTGCTGGTTGGCTAGACTCGATGACATGTTTCTGGAGGGCAAAGGTTGCACAGCAGGGGCTGCATGTTGTCCCGAAGGGCAGGACCTCCCACTGGTACACTGATGGTGGTTCGTCTGTCTTCTCTGTGTTCCGCAGGTTCTTCATTACAACTTCCCTTGAAACTTGCAGCTTGGGCATGGTTTAGACTCGCAGGAGGGGGGTGGCATACCGCTGCACTCCGTTGACCTCTACACGGGTGGTCTCGGCCTCCAACAGCTCCACTGAGTACTTGTCCTGTTTGGATCTGTTCACTAACCTCTCGCTCTTGAAAGGCAGTGTATCCAGCTGCCACAGCCGTTCGACTTGGCTGAATGGCTCGGCAGACGGGGAGGAAGCAGCAGTGAAGAAGCACTGTGTGGTCTGAAGCTGTTGCTGCATGTACTTTGCTGGACCTTGGAGTGTCCAGCCGAGGTTAGTCTTGACAGCCGCAGGGCCACCGTGGGGGCCCAGATGCACTGGCTCGATCGGTACGATCAGGTTGGCGTGATCAGATCCAATCGGGAGGGTTGGCTGAGCTCCGTCGATTGGTGGAATCACCAAGCCTCGCAGATGGCGATACTTCTCCTGGAGCTGGGTGACTGGGTAGCTGTACTGAGACAGACCTAGCTGTTCACCGGTGAAGGCACCTTGAATAGGGAACCTTTTTCTTGGTTGGGATGCTGGGGCGATGGCGAAGGAGACGCGTGAGCCTGACAGGGTCTTGACGTCTTGGCGGATGGTACGAAGGGTCAAGTATTCAGCTTGACCCTGTATTCCCAGGTGGCGTGCTGCTGAAGCGAGCAGGATGGTTCTCTCTGAGCCATCGTCCAGCACTGCATAGGTGTTGAAGACTCTGTCCATGTAGTGCAGGTTGACTCTGACGATCTTCAGAAGCACTCGATTGTATCCGTTTGGCTGATCCAGGTAGTGAGTCTCTGCTGTTGAAGTGATGGTGGGCTCGTTCCCACTCCTCTGGTTAACCTCGTGCAGGACGGAGAGGTGTTTGGACTTGCAGAGGCGACACGGCTTCTTCAGGTCACAGGCAGAGGCTAGGTGAGGACGACCGCATCTCCAACACCTTCTCTTGGCTTTGATCCAGGCCACTATCTCCCCTCTGGTCAGCTTAGCGAAGCGTTCGCATTGGCTGAGGTAGTGTTCTGACTCGCAGTAGGGGCAGTATATCTTACCCTTCCCTTGGGTCTGGACAGGTTGATATACTTTGGAGGGCCTTTCAGGTGGAGGATCTTGGGGGTTGTCTGTACCATGCATCACCGTAGTGACCTTTATCTTGGGCTGATACTTGGGGTCTCTCCTGTCGTTCTCACTGTGAGCATGAAGGGAGGACTCAATGTCCAGGCATCTGACTTCTACCCTCAGCCACTCTGCGAAGTCGGTGAGGGACAGCTTCGTCTTGTCTGGGTTCTTCCTGTACTGTTGACGACGGAACCTCTCTTGTTGGTGTTTGGGAAGCCTGTTGAGGAGGCGCTTCATGTTTGAGCCACAATGGAGTTCCTCGTGACCTTCGCCTTGAAGAGACCTCAGCATCCCGACTAGCGACTGCACTCTGATGGCAAATTCGTCGAGGGCTCTATCGTCTCGAGTGGGTGGTAGGCGTTCCATGTCCTCTATCTCCTTCAGAGCAAACTGGTATGGGCGTCCGTATCGCTCGTCCAGTGCCCTCAGAGCTTCCGAGTAGGGCATACTTGACTCTGCGTAAGCCAGCACCAGGCGGTGGGCACGCGGCACCTTTATATGCTTCAGCAGAATGGCATACTTGTAATGCTCGGAATGAGAAGGATTGAGGAGTGTACTGAGGGAAATGCGTAGTTCCACGTATTGGGCTCTATCCTCCTTGTTAAAGTCCGGGAATGTTGGACCTTCTATATTGGGGGGTGCATGCTGGTATACTGTGGAGGGATACGGTCTCGCTATGACTGGGTTCCCTTGGTAGGCGAGGTAGGGCACATACGGAGGTTGATGTGCTGACTGGTGTGCAGACTGAGGCATGTGCTGATGCATGGGCTGCTGCATGACCTGAGGGGTCGCCCAGGTTGGTGGCGGGTAACTCTGCTGAGGCTCATTCCTTTCCTCGTACTTGCGGCTAGGCGAAGCCACATTGGATGTGCTTCGTGGGTTCGGGTAGGAGGTCGGTGGCCAGTATGAGGGTCCGCTTCTTGCCAGGCCCTCTGATTGCGGCAGGTTCTGGGTTGGCCTATTGGGCTGGCTGAGCTGACGAGAGGAGCCTTGGTTCTGTTGGTTCTCCTGCTTGCAAGCCTGAAGGCCGTGGGGTACTTCGATTGCACGTTGGGGGGGGGTGAGTGGCTCGGCTGAGAGGTGGGGGAAGTGTCCACTCTGGCTCGTGGACACTCAAATCTTCTAGCTGGTCTGTTAGTTCTGCAGCCATACTTAGGTGATCCTCGGCTGGGGAGTAGTGAGGTGCCCGGGCAGGGGAGAACTGCGGTTCGCCTACTCTTTCTGGGTGGAGTTGGCGGACTGGAGTCTGTTGCCGTGATGACCTCCTTGACGACTGAGCTGAGGGTCGGGGGGAATGGAGCTGCAGAACAAGCTCCACTGCAGCTATACTTGGGTGATCCTCGGCTGGGGAGTAGTGAGGTGCACGGGCAGGGGAGACCTGCGTTTCGCCTACTCTTTCTGGGTGGAGTTGGCGAACTGGAGTCTGATGCCGTGATGACCTCCTTGATGACTGAGCTGAGGATCGGGAGGAATGGTTCTGCAGAACAAGCTCCAAAAGCTCGGTTTGCTTCTGAGCCGTCTCACTCTGTTGCCGCGCAGTCTCCAGAACTTGGTGCATTATTGCTTCGTGCACATTCTGCATTGGTGGCATGGGGGATGTGCTTCTAGCGGGACTGGGCTGTGCTTTATCCTCTTCATGCCTGCGCAGCTGCTCTATGTCACGCTGGCGTGTACTGTCCACTAGGTAGTCGTCTAGCCATCTCGGGCGCTGCACGGTGCGTCTGGGGCGCACGGATGGTGAAGCGGGGAGGCTCGTCCCTCCTTGACTGGTTGCCATATCGTTGACTCTATCCGGTTCGAAGGACCATTTTGTAGTGAAGCTCTTGGTGGTTAGGAAAGGTAGTCAACAACACGGGGTGTCTAGTCAGGACACGGGAGGCAGGAACGTTCTTTGATGAGTTTTATTATCAATGGTCAGACAGATGCACAGGCAATTCCTACTTCTATTTCCCATTAACACGGTGGGAGTATGTGAGAGTGTGTGGTTCTAAATGGGGAGGAAACAAAGACATCAGCGTTACTAGTACTCATTAATCAGTCTGTTATATACTATACAATATACTGTTGCTACAAGTAACATAAACCTCACGAGTGGAACTACCAATGGGGATAAGCAGTGCTTTACCTATACTAGTTACAGGGATAAACTGTGCTAAACAGATACTAGATACTATAATCAACAACATAGATTATACCCAATAGGCTAGATTATCACTATAAACATACTGGTAAATTGCTTCCTAAACAGCTGGTAGAATTATAACATTAGTATAGGCCTTAACCATATAAGTCACCAACAATAACTAAGCGTCCTCATCATGCACATATTCAACACTTACTTGTGATCAGAGACGCACACATGAACTGAAGGAATCACTAAACCCACTAGTATATATGGATGCTGGCTATCGACAGACATGTCTAGACATGTCTGAGGCATCCTGCTGCAGAGCAGCAGAGCAGCCCCCCACAGCCGTTATGTCTGACTGAGAGGCGTCCCGCTGCAGAACAGCAGAACAGCAGCACAGCACCCCACAGTCCTTATGTCTGCCCAGTCCTTGGGCCTTTTGTACACCGTCCACCCCAACTCCCCAAACAAACAAGCACACCATTGATTGAATTGCCATATAAATCATCACATACAAATATCTAACTATTACTCCTCTCTGAATATGAATATAAAACAAAAAGGTGATCTATTAATTAACACTTTGGGTGCCAGGAAAACGTCTTTTCACGTCTTTCCCGGCCATGCTCAAGGTGCCGAAGACGCTTTACAGCGTCTTCGATCTGTTTACATCTTTTTTCGATTTTCCCCGTCTGAACTTCACCGCCGAGCTTTTGGCAGAAAATTTGAACCGGAAACTGCATTTCCTCTCAAATTTCACTAGGTGGCAGTGTCCCCCTATTTTCTAACACTATCACAATAGGGGGAATATTGTACCCCACAATGAATCTGGCATTTGATTGGCCAGCATACCTGGCCAATGTAACCACAGGTATAAAACGTTAGCGCGATCCCAGAATCGACGAGGTTTTGGAGGAGAGAGAGAGAGAGAGATAGATAGAGCGATAGAGAGAGAGAGATTGAGAGAGATATTTGAATTGAGATCAGCCTATAGTCTATATTTATAGTGTTATACAGTATAGTGGTAGTATCAGACTAATTGTAAGGTTTCAGCTGTGCTTTAGAAAGTACTTAGTCATGCTAAGTAGTAGTACTATTGTGAGGGATTAGTGTGTAGTCTAGGTAGTCTATTTCAGTAGTAGTAATAGTAGTTTGATCAGTTAGTAGTTTCATTTAGATTATTAGATCAGTATGAAGAGACGTAGTGTAGGTAAGCGAGGGGACAATCCGGCGGCGGGTCGCTTTGTTCAGACGAAGCTGGCGTTTGGACCCGCGGTTGTTCGAGCAGCAGCAGCACCAACGACTTTGGTAGCTCCGATCGGAGAGAGCCGTGAGACCGTTGCTGGGCCCAGCAACGCGTCTCGCCCCGGGACCGGGAGCGGCTCTCCCCGACGCAGTTCGAGGAAGAGGAAGGCTGCCGCTGTGGTCATAGCTTCTTCATCCGAGTCAGGGGACAGCGATTCGACCGCCCACGAATCTGATGGGAGCGCCGATTGGGAACCACCAGGTAATTACACAGTCTTATATATATATATATATGTGTGTGTGAAACGTGTATTTGATGATTTACATACTGTGACTATGTAACGTTAGTTCGCCAAACCAACGCCGATATGCATGTGATTGTGTGTGTGTGTGTGAAACGTGTATTTGATGATTTACATACTGTGACTATGTAACGTTAGTTCGCCAAACCAACGCTGATATGCATTTATTATATTCTAGCTCCGGAATCATCTGACGATGATCTCGGCTTGGGTCGGAGGTGTTATGGGTCTGATTCATCGCACGAGTCAGACGTGGGACGCGGTGGTGGTCGACGGGGCAATGGTACGTCATGTTTACTAATGCAATGTAAATATTGTTTTACGTGCATGTTCAAATCGATAGTTGAATGATATAGGATATAGGTACAGGCCACCATGTGCTACACGTTAGGTTGCAATGGTCTTGTGTGTGTGTGTGTGTGTGTGTGTGTAGGTGCACGCACTTTGATGTGTGTAGCTATCAATGTAAGTGATAATAGTTGCATGCTGTGCAGGACACCATGTGCTAAGTTGGGGTGCACATCCTTTGTTGTGTGTGTGTGTGTATGTGCACGCCCTTTGAAGTGTGTAGCTATCAATGTAAGTGATAATAGTTGCATGCTGGACATGGGACGACGTGGTGGTGGTCGACGTGGTATGTCATGTTGCAATGTGAATATTGTTTTATGTTCAAATTGATATAGTTGATGGCCATGTGCTGCTACACGTTGGGTTGCATGGATGTGTGTGTGTGTGTGTGTAGATGCCAGCCCTTTGAAGTTGTCTACCTTTAGGTTACATGGATGTGTGTGTGTGTGTGTGTAGATGCAGGCCTCACCATGTGCCCATGCCATTTGATGTGTGTGTGTATGTGTGTGTGTGTGTGTGTGTGCAGTGTGTGTACACACACACACACACAAGATCAAAAGGCATGAATCCTCTCCAACACATTTGAACTTCGCAGTACATGGTGAGGCCTCTATATGCAAATTCCATTGATTACAGCACACACATACACACACACACAATGGCATGGGCACATGGTGAGGCCTATATTTAAATGCATGGTTTAAGTTGCATGGATGTGTGTGTGTGTGTGTGTGTAGATGCCAGCCCTTTGAAGTTGTCTACATTTAGGTTACATGGATGTGTGTGTGTGTGTGTAGATGCAGGCCTCACCATGTGCCCATGCCCTTTGATGTGTGTGTATGTGTGTGTGTGTGTGTGTGTGCAGTGTGTGTACACACACACACACAAGATCAAAAGGCATGAATCCTCTCCAACACCTTTGAACTTCGCAGTACATGGTGAGGCCTCTATATGCAAATTCCATTGATTACAGCACACACATACACACACACACAATGGCATGGGCACATGGTGAGGCCTATATTTAAATGCATGGTTGTGTAGCATATGTAAAATGCCATTGATTACAACACACACACATGTACATGCTTTGATGTACAATGGCCGCTGATTTATTTTGTGTTCATACAGGCTCCGACACCGAATCTGGGGCCAATACACCAACATGCTTGGGTATGTACTAACTACATTTATGTATGTGTAAATGTATTACTATTGTGTTTTATGAGACTTACTTACTGAATGAATTTAATCCAATTCAGATTCTGGCGCAGACCCTGCAGATAGTGACGCTGAGACTGGCAACGACATAGGATCACATTCTACTCCTGCAGGTAATTGTACATGGTGGTGACTGGCTGCTGCTAGAGCCTGGGCCTGGTGGTAGCTGGATGCTGCTAGAGCCTGGGCCTGGTGGTGACTGGCTGCTGCTAGAGCCTGGGCCTGGTGGTGACTGGCTGCTGCAGGGCCTGGTCCTGGTGGTGACTGGCTGCTGCAGGGCCTGGGCCTGGTGGTGACTGGCTACTGCAGGGCCTGGTCTGGTGGTGATGGTGGTAAATACAATGACAATACGTTGCCCTAGTGTAATGTATTACATCATGTGATTCTAGAACTGGATGCTAGTCTGGACATGCCGGAACCCGTTGCAGGGCAGAAACGCACATCTAAGAGCGGTAAGTTGGCCTCACTCTGCACACCACTTCCAGCTCTGACCTCTGACCCCCACACCACGTCCAGCTCTGACATCTGAACCCCACACACACTCACTCATTCACTCACACAGTTTGTAACTACGTGGCATATGAATGTCTACAGTAGGGGTGTTATAGTATATTTGTATAATTGACAGGTCGTGGCGTGCGACGCGGAGGAGCGAAGAGCAGGGCTGCGATCCGCCAGGAAGAGGAGAATGCCTGGTCTCGTGAGGGCTGGGTGCCTCAAAGGATCCCCTTCACAGCCCAACCGGGGTTGCTCCAGGACGCCAAGGCACTCAAATCTTACCGGCCTGCGAAATGGATGGATCTGTTCCTGACAGATGCTTTTCTGAACTCTATTGTTGCCCAGTCCAACCTCTACGCTGAGCAGTCCATTGCCCGGCTGGACCCCACGCTAACCAGTAGCAGGGCACTGCTTTGGAAGCCCCTCACATTGAAGGAGCTGAAGAAGTTCCTCTGACTCAATTTCATTAGCAGTGTCCTGCGGAAGCCTCGCGTGGACCAGATGTGGACCACTGACGACATGATGTACACACCGTACTACTCTGAGACCATGCCACGCAACAGGTTTCAATTGATCTGGCGATTCCTCCACTTTGCGGACAATACTTCCCTGGAAGTTAGAGACAAATTGTGCAAAGTACGCAGTGTTGTTGACCATGTAAACGCGAGGTGCAAGGAGCTGTACCAGCCTGAACGCGAGCTCGCCATTGACGAGGGGGTGATGGCATGGCGAGGCCGCCTGACCTTCCGGGTCTACAACCCAAACAAGCCCACCCGCTATGGTATCAAGTCTTACTTCCTGTGCGAATCTCGCACAGGATATTGCTTTTCATTTAAGCCATATTGTCGGGAAGGCTCGCTCCTGGGGGACACGGTCGTCGGTCTGCTTGGACGTCTGTCTGGGGCCGGCTATACGCTCTTTATGGACAACTTCTACAACTCGGTACGTATGTCCGCCAGGCTCCGACAGTTGAGGACCGACGTCTGTGGTACCCTCAGGAAGCACCGGGGCGAGCCAGCCATCATCAAGAACATGACCAAACGTGACATCGGTGTGGGGGAGCGCATTGCGGTCAACAACAAGGAGGTCCTGATCGTGGCATGGCGCGATAAAAGAATCGTGAAGACCATCAGCAGCTTCCACGAGGACACCATGGAAAAGGCGATGGTGTGGCAGAAGCAGAAGAAGGGCAAAGCGCTGAGGGTGGAGATGCTCAAGCCATCATCAATCATGGAGTACAATAAATTCATGAACGGCGTCGATCAGCTGGATCAGAATATATCGTACTATCCGGTTACACGTAAGACTGGAAAGTGGACCAAAAAGTTTGTGATGTATCTGATCCAAATATGTATCTTCAACGCTTTTGTCTTGTACAAAAAAAAGCACCCACAAGGGCATTACTACAACCTCTTCCGGTTCACCAGGGCTGTGGCGCGGACCTACACAGACGGTAAGGAGAAGAAGATTCCTGGGGTGACAGCGGAGATGGAGGCGGAGGCGGAGGCAGGAGAGGAGGCAGGGGAGGAGGCAGGGGAGGAGGCAGGGGGTGGGGATGAGGAGGAGGCAGGGGCTGAGCAGGTGGGGCGTGTCGACCCTAGGGCCCCACTGGGGGACCCGCAGAGCAGATTAGTGGGTGGCTTTGTGAAGCATGTAATGGTTGCATACAAAGCCACCCCCAAGAAAAAGCTACTGTGTAGGAAATGTCGTGTCTGCAGTAGGCGTGGCATCAGGAGTGAGACCAGATATTTTTGCACATCGTGCAAAGTCCCCCTGCATCGTGACAAATGCTTCACTCTGTACCACACAAAGAGGGATTTCTCTAAATAGTTTCTTTATTAGTTGTCATACAGAAGTACAGACTACTTCTAAATAATCCGGCACACAGAAGTACAGATTACTTCTAAATAATCCATCATTGTGTGATACAGACAGAACCATGTGTACCGGTACATAGTATAGCTAGCTGAGTGTAGTATAGTATAGTGTAGTAGGGCTGTCTTAAATGCTTCGAAGCTTCGAACGTTCGATTCGATGGCACAAGCTTCGAACATTAAAAAAAAAATAAAAAAATAAAAATTTTCAAAAAAAAAAATCATTTTTTTTTTTTTTTACTTCGATTTGTGTGTGTAGGTGTGTGTGTGTGTGTGTGTGTGTGTGTGTGTGTGTGTGTGTGTGTGTGTGTGTGTGTGTGTGTGTGTGTGTGTGTGAACTACCCATCCCAGTTAGGACAGCCGAATCCCGTCCAATCTTTCGCCGTCGACTAAAGACTCACTTCTTCAACCATTATCTGAAATGATAAAAAAATAAATAAAAAATCTAACCGTGACTAACCTTACTGTCATGCACTTGTCCTAATAAACTAACCTACACTGTAACACGCAACACTTTGATGAACATTGTTACTCAGCTGATAGAGTTGTACCCTTCTTGCTGTCTTGTCGTACAGAACTTGTAAGTCGCTTTGGATAAAAGCGTCAGCTAAATGACTAAATGTAAGTGTGTGTGTGTGTGTGTGTGTGTGTGTAGGTGTGTGTGTAGGTGTGTGTGTGTGTGTGTGTGTGTGTGTGTGTGCGCGCACCTTGTAGAATTCCACACATAAGAAAGAAAGATACTGGGATGAATAAACAAAATAGGAAATAAAATGTAGAAATGCATGCAATACATAAATAAATATGAATCTCCATATATGAAATATAACATTTAGATAAGGTGCTACTGAGATGTTTTGGTGAGTTCTTTGTTTTTTTGTGGAAGTTGCCCTTCTTAAAAATGCATGAACATTCACTGATAATTGGTCTGTAGTGGAGTCTACAAGGTCTACATTGCCGGACCATGTAGAATCCGGACCTTGTAGACTGACATAATTCTGTGCATAGTTTAGTCTACACAGGCCATATTTCAAATAATCAAAATCTTACTTCATTCATCTTAAACATTCTTGATTTGGGGGATTGGTAGTTCCCATGAAATCTGAAGTTGTTCAAACGACAACAGCGATCCACCTTGAATTAAATCACACAGCCGAGTGAAACCTTGTTGGATGCGTCAGTCACGAAAGGGGCTACTTAATTAATTAATCCAACCCACTTTATTTATAGAGCACATTTAAAAACAACAACGTTTACGAAAGTGCTGTACAAGACCCACAACATAAGATAAAAAAATAAAAATAAAAAAAAAATATAAAAAAAAAATCGAAGCTTCGAATTAAAATCGAAGCTCGGCCCCGAAGCTTCGATTGCCAAAAAAAGCTTCGAAGGTCAGCCCTATAGTGTAGTATAGTATAGTATAGTATATTGTAGTATAGTATAGTATAGTATAGTGTATGGGTAGTTGCACTGTTTTCTGTACAAGACAAATGCGTTGAACACATGTATTTGGGCCACGGTTGTCGATATTGCATAGGCATGTTTGGACCACTTGCAGATGAGACGTTATGTTAGCGATCTAGCTGTATCGACTCCATTCATAATTTGCATTGTGTGTGTATATAGTTTTTTTTTTTTAATCTTTTTCCCCCCTCATTTTTACCGTTTGCACAGAACCAATGGTTGCTGACAGTCACCCAGTTTATAAAAGTATATACTGTAGGTAACATACCACACTTTTCTAATGCAGTCCATTGGCCTATTATTTATATACTTTGGAAGCATGTATTGGATATTTTTTGGTCCACAGATCATCTGGCGCTTCATCCATTTACAGTCATCGATGCGAGAGACCAAGTAAGATATGCCCTGTAGTTCATGTGACGTGAATGTTACCAGCAAACTTCTAAATGCACTGAAACAATGGTTGGTTATCCTCCAGTGTTCACTTTTTATAAGGTATTGTCTTGGTAAATTACCATAATCCTATACTGTGAATGTTACCAACAAACTCCTAAATGCACTGACACAATGGTTGGTTATCATCAGCCAGTGTTCACTTTTTATAAGGTATTGTCTTGGTAAATTACCATAATCCTATACTGTGAATGTTACCAACAAACTCCTAAATGCACTGACACAATGGTTGGTTATCATCAGCCAGTGTTCACTTTTTATAAGGTATTGTCTTGGTAAATTACCATAATCCTATACTGTGAATGTTACCAACAAACTCCTAAATGCACTGACACAATGGTTGGTTATCATCAGCCAGTGTTCACTTTTTATAAGGTATTGTCTTGGTAAATTACCATAATCCTATACTGTGAATGTTACCAACAAACTCCTAAATGCACTGAAACAATGGTTGATTATCCTCCAGTGTTCACTTTTTATAAGGTATTGTATTGGTAAATTACCATAATCCTATACTGTGAATGTTACCAACAAACTCCTAAATGCACTGAAACAATGTTTGATTATCCTCCAGTGTTCACTTTTTATAAGGTATTGTATTGGTAAATTACCATAATCCTATACTGTGAATGTTACCAACAAACTCCTAAATGCACTGAAACAATGGTTGATTATCCTCCAGTGTTCACTTTTTATAAGGTATTGTCTTGGTAAATTACCATAATCCTATACTGTGAATGTTACCAACAAACTCCTAAATGCACTGAAACAATAGTTGATTATCCTCCAGTGTTCACTTTTTATAAGGTATTGTATTGGTAAATTACCATAATCCTATACTGTGAATGTTACCAACAAACTCCTAAATGCACTGAAACAATGGTTGGTTATCATCACAGTGTTCACTTTTTATAAGGTATTGTCTTGGTAAATTACCATAATCCTATACTGTGAATGTTACCAACAAACTCCTAAATGCACTGAAACAATGGTTGGTTATCATCACAGTGTTCATTTTTTATAAGGTATTGTCTTGGTAAATTACCATAATCCTATACTGTGAATGTTACCAACAAACTCCTAAATGCACTGAAACAATGGTTGGTTATCATCACGCATGCACATGATCTATAATACCTGATCGGTACAATATCTACTAACCTGATCAATACAATATATTCTCACCTGATCGATATAATAGTATTACTGCATTTCAAGTTTGTCAGTCAGTCGGACTGTCAATCAATCAAACAATCTATGAATCAAACAATCAATAAAACAATCAAACATTCTATCAATCAAATGACCAACAAATCAATCAATCAAACAAATCAATCTATGAATCAAACGATCAACAAAACAATCAAACATTCTATCAAGCAAACGACCAACAAAACAATCAATCAATCAAACCAATCAATCAATCAATCAAACAATCTATGACTCAAACGACCAACAAAACAATCAAACATTCTATCAATCAAACGACCAACAAATCAATCAAACAAATCAATCTATGAATCAAACGATCAACAAAACAATCAAACATTCTATCAAGCAAACAACCAACAAATCAATCAATCAAACCAATCAATCAATCAAACAATCTATGAATCAAACGACCAACAAAACAATCAAACATTCTATCAATCAAACGACCAACAAATCAATCAATCAAACAAATCAATCTATGAATCAAACGACCAACAAAACAATCAAACATTCTATCAATCAAACGACCAACAAATTAATCAATCAATCAAACAAATCAATCTATGAATCAAACGACCAACAAAACAATCAAACATTCTATCAATCAAACGACCAACAAAGTAATCAATCAATCAAACAAATCAATCTATGAATCAAACGATCAACAAAACAATCAAACATTCTATCAAGCAAACGACCAACAAAACAATCAAACATTCTATCAATCAAACGACCAACAAATCAATCAATCAATCAAACAAATCAATCTATGAATCAAACGACCAACAAAACAATCAAACATTCTATCAATCAAACGACCAACAAATTAATCAATCAATCAAACAAATCAATCTATGAATCAAACGATCAACAAAACAATAAAACATTCTATCAATCAAACCAATAAAACAATCTGTCAAACAATCAATCAATCAAACCATCCATCCATCCCAGTCTAAATTGCTTTATAACACGTTCAATACCTATTATCACCCCGCCGGCACACCGTTCATAAAAGTGCCTGTAACTCCTGTTCTAAATAATTTACCTCTACTTTTATCTTTTGTTGACGTTTTTTAACTTGTAATTGTGAACGAACGAAGACATGCAGAAACAAACGGTTTTTTGCATTGTGTACATCAACTTGTCGTCTTCAAATGAGCCCAACCATTTCCCCATAGTTATAATATGTCAAGTTAGACCGCGCTCTCAAGATACGACACTGGGTGCTGAAATCCCATTAAGTATTATATAAAAGAAGCAGTGAAGCCAGACCAGCACTCTCAGGTACAAAATTTAATGGCAGCCTGAAACAAACATGTTTCGGAAATATGTATTCCTTCTTCAGTGTTATAGCTTGCTATAACACTGAAGAAGGAATACATATTTCCGACCCATAGTTATAATATAAAATATAGAAATAGCTCCGCTAAGATCATGAGATATGCTAGAATCGTCCAGGAATCCTGGCAACCCACAGTCATTTTCCGGATTTTTGGCCGGCACCCAAAGTGTTAACTGTGTAAACCTTCTGCAATATTCATCATTGATATTTGGATACTTGAAATCTGTATGAACTGAGTAGTTAGTATCAAATTAAATAAGATGGAACAGCTCCATGCATTAATTGAATAAACAACAATTTTCTCATTACCAGTATGGTATTGTTTAAATTGTACAACTTTTTGCACATGTCAGGGAATTCCAACAATTCTGGACCTGAATGTACCAGTTCTGTATCACACTAGCTCCCGCTCAGCGTCTCATTGCATATATCTCGCTTCAGCATATATATACTGAATAAATTTCAAAATGTACCTTTAAATGCCAGCATTCATCTGGCCACACCCCCATCCGCTTACCTACATAAGCAGGGGTGGTGCCACACACTCATCTCCTTCTCAAATTTCATCACAAGCAACGTGTTGCTCATATGCCCACTTGACGTGGAGAAAA
Organism: Notolepis coatsorum; assembly: GCF_963971535.1. Classification (NCBI taxonomy): domain Eukaryota; kingdom Metazoa; phylum Chordata; class Actinopteri; order Aulopiformes; family Paralepididae; genus Notolepis; species Notolepis coatsorum. The sequence continues at coordinate 63,914,565 of NC_140178.1, read as the reverse complement.
ATATTGGCTGACAATGTTTACGAGGAAAGGAAGAACAAGAGATACGTTGACATCATATCTTTATTTTCTCTCTCACTATTTTCGAGAAAATACGGCGATATTGTCTTCGTCACTGGAGTGTCTGGAAGATGGTGATCATTCTAAAATCCTCCACCGGTTTTCGTATTGGGAGCACGCCGCTGCATGCCTCTCAACTGCAGTTCCTTGCTGTGCTGGTTGCGGTAAAACCTTTCAGGACACAGCTGAACTGTAGGACACGCCGCTGTTGTGAGAAGCGGTGAGTTCCAGGTTGGTGAGTGATGTTTGCTTGCGGCTCCACTTGTCTGTTAGTGCTATGGGGGCTGGCTGACAATGTTTACGAACACCGGCCCCAGATTAAGGTCTTTTGTTCAGCCTCTTAGGCAACAACGGAAGACCTTGATCTGAAGCCCATTATAGTTTAACTAGTGGGCCACGACCATTAACACTGGTGATCCCTGTGTTTTCTGGACGAGTGGATGTTTTCTCTGTCACCGTGTAGGCCCCATCTTTCATATCCAAATGAGAGTATTCCCTCACGAGGAAATATGGGCATAGATGTTCGTTAGTGGAAGATCTGTGTTCAAGTCAGCTACAGGCCAGTTTGGTATTGTGCTGGCTCCGTCGGGTGTTGGTAAAATCACTGTTGTAAAACTGTGTTAACATCTTGTTTCTCTTTTCTCTTAAAAAGTGAGGAGGGTTTCAGAACGGCGGCCTGTCTGAGTGAGTGTTATATCATTGTGTACAAGTTCAGGTGATAGCTGCTTAGCTTACGTGCTAGTGGTGGCCTACTGTTAGCCAGTCAGCTGTTAGCTGCGGCGCTAGCCTGCTGTGATCACTAGGTGGCCTACCTGGCTAGGCTAGGAAACGTTAGCTTGCTGCTATCGGCCGAGGCCCAGCGCGGGGTGGCTCCGGCCCCTCGCGCGCCGCCGCGGTTCCCAACTCCCCTCTCCCTCACGGAGAGAGGCGGGGGGGATTCGAAGTCTCCCCTCTGGTCGCGTGGGCCGTTCGCTCGGCGTCTCGCGGGCAGGGGCGGTAGCGCCCGACGGTTAGAGCGGCCGTTAGCTTAATGCTACTCTGTTGAACGTGCTTTGATTATAACATGTTTTAAACACTCTTGACTACGACGTCATCTTTGACAGAGGATGTTCGTCGAACCTGCCCTGGGCCAGGACGGCAAGGACTGCGTCAACAAGGGGGACCGTAGCGACGGGATGGAGCGGCGACGCTGCCCAGATCGACAACACAGAACGGCTGTGTTTACTACGGTGCCTTGAGACTGCACTTTGCTTGATCTACGCTCCGGGTAGGCAAGGCCTGACCAGACCTTGTACACTTCTTCTGGCTTTCCCTTCTAAATGTTTTGTAAATAACGATGTTTTCCAAAACAAGTGTTGCTGCACTACATTTAGGATACGACGCGAGTTATGTGTGAATTGTCTTGTCACTGGTATTTAGCTTCTCCATGCAAATCGGGTTGTTGTTACAGATGTGAAAATGATCTGGTTTGTTGTGTTGAGAAACATGTGTGTTTATATGTACCGTGTACTCACAACTAAGGGGGTTAACTAACCTATAAAGCTATGCTTAGTGACAAATGAGTAAAGAATGATTCTTTTCTCAGCCTGTAATGACAATGAACAGTGTGTTCACATATTAACAGGTTTTCCTGTTTTAACTGGCCGTATTAAGGGTAAAGTAGGAGGATTGTGTTTCCCCCCGGTTCCCTGGGGACTTCTTCATCCTCCTCTCAGACATGTTGTTGCACTACATTGTGTCACTGTGTGGTAGGGATGTGATGTAACCCTTAGCTTGATTGCTGAGGTTGTGCTAAAACTGCTGGAGAAACTTTATTTTCCTAAAAGAAAAGATTGTTTGGTCGCTTTCGTGTGTGCTTAGCAAGGCCTGTGGCCGATACTAATCGAGAATTATGTATTCTCTCATTATGAAAAACGGCGTTTCTCTGTAGAGTGTTTTTGCCATTTTTTGTAGGTGATGATGGGTTGTGTGTGTCATGTGACCTACAACTGGGTTGGACTGGCCACAGAAGCACATGTGTAAGTTTGGTACCGGGGCTCTTGGAGAGCCCTCTCTATTCTGTGTTTTTTCCTTAGTAAAAATCAGATAGCAGGTTAGCTCATGCGCTGTGTGAAGCTGTCAGACGCTTCATGGAGCTGACTATGACTGTGTCATACTCTCTTTTTGTCATTACATCGTATCATGGGTGTGGGGTCGTAAAGGGGTGAACTGGTAACCTTTCCTCCCCCTTTTTTCTGTTGGTCAGGGGTAAACCCACCTGTCCTTCAAGGTTCCTGTCACGTTGCGGTTCGGCACGTTACAGGGTGAGGGGGGGGGGGGGGGTTTCCTGGTCCCACGGCCTGGAATATTGGGCGTGTGCACCGCAGAAATTCCCCCGCCATAGAGTACGTCACCGTGCGCGTCTCTGTTGGTAGGACTTCCGTGTGCTGTTCAGGTCCATGTGATGGATCTGTTTCGGGGGGTGGTCAGGGCTCCTCCTCACCAAGCTCCTATTCGGGCCTTCTGTGAGTTGGGACTCTCCTTCCATGTGAGGGAGCCTCCTTCAGAGTACAGAGCCTCCTCCTCAGATTGTCAAGGTGAGTGGACCCTCAAGAAGGAGTCCTACTCTATTGTGTATGTATTCGATTCAATTCGATTATTGAGTGTGTATGGGTTCAGTGCCTCCTCCCCGGAGAGCCCTAAAACCAATTTTTTACATGGCTCAAGGTGCAATATATTCTTTTCAATCTGTACAGCTCGCGTGGGAAGTCTCTCTGGGGATTCCCGTCTCCTTCCTATGGGAGGGTGGTGGGATGTAAAAATGTGAAAAGATTTTACCCCCGGCTGTGTAGACTGGGATACATACTGTTGGTGCTTCCTTCTTTTCTATTAAAAAGAGTTGGAGTTAGGAAGTATCACACCCCTCTTGTCGTTCCCCTGGGCGCCTTGGGGATTCAATGACAGGTCTAAATAGCCTGTTCATTGATGTGGGTGTGTCCCGACGCACGTATAGTGCTAGCTCGGGGTGTTCTGTAAACAGGCGACTGACTGGCACGCCTTGGTTGCTTGAGGTTAAAACGGCGTTTTTATAAAGCAACTGGGATGGAGGTTTTTCCTCTTCCGACGACCAAATCCGATGACCTGGTTTGGTTATCGACGGATTCTCGTTCATATCTGGGGGATGATGACGGAATGGATCTGAACATATGTAGAGGGGTCTCACGCCCTGGGGGTGGGCCACCGGGCGCGGTTCGCCCGAACGTCTGGGTGGCGCCTTCTTTTCATGTTTAAGATCAACACGCATATCTGCCCCTTCTCCTGGAGTAGGCATGTCGGCGTGGTTAGGGCACGGGACTGGTTCTGGTCACGCTGGTCCGGATCAGTTGAACCCGTTGTCCGCCGGGGATGCAGATCTGCTGTTCTGGTACCCTGAGGGACTTGGGCTTTTTTCAGGGGGAAAAATGCCAGGTCGGTCCGGGTGTCACAGGGTTAAAGCGCTATGGAGACCCTGGTTGGGTACATTTTTTACTCAGCACTGTCGTAATGGCTTACGGCCATGCCAACCTGTACACGCTCGATCTCATCAGATCTCGGCCGCTACACAGGTTGGTCCTGGTTAGTACTTGGTTGGGAGACCGCCTGGGAATACCAAGTACGGTGTGCTTGGGGCTGGTTCTCCATTCTTTTTCGCTCCTCTCACGCATGGCGAAGAGGGGCCTGTTGGGGTGGTCTTTGGCCTCCTCTGGTGACCCTGTGCTTCCCGTATCGCCGGGCCCGGTCCGAAGTCATGTTTCGTCGACCCGTAGGCCTGGGTTAACCCTTTTTTGAAAACTGAAACACTTGTACTGCGGTATAGCCGGTGTATACCCGCAGGTGTGTTTTGGATTTTTTTTCTTAAGGGGTTATAGGAACAACCACCGCATTGGGTAACACCAAGGTGGTTGATTCCCTGGTGTGTTGGAGCAGTGTCAACTCCCGGGTTCACCGGTTGAGGGTGCCCCTGCACGTTCATGACGTCTGCCAATCGTGTCAGCCTTCTCTGCCTCAACCCCTCTGGGTGGTTTTTTTTTAAATGGAGGCTTGGTCATGCAACAACGCCAGCTTACGCCCCTTCCGTCGGTGCGGCTGTGTTCAGCTGTCCCCTCTGGCGCCTGTCTCGTCCGCAGTCTCCAGGCTAGGGTTAACAGCCTGTTGCCTGGTTTTTCCCCGTGCGCTGCCTGCTTCCGTTGGTTAACCTTTTTTGTATGCTTACGGCCATGCTGACTGCCTGTTCTGCAGGGTCAGTGTGCCAGGCGGTGTACTATTGGGGGGACAGGGCCCGCTCGGTGAGGGGCCTTTGTCCGAATACGCTGGCGATGTGGGGGGCGGGGTCACTAAGTGCCCACCTGGTGGGGTCTTGATGCTGGCATCATGGACTTCTCCGGGCCCCCGTTCCAGGGGGTCCAGTCCCTTTGGTGGGTCTGGGTCTTCCTTCACGCTCCGCTGCTACGGCCTTGCCACGGGGTTGGGTTTGCCCTTGACCCCGTGATTCTGGGGGCAGTAACGAGGTTGTTCCCTCCGTTCGTTCCCGGGTGGCATGCGGGTTGTGCGTGTGTAGTCGTGGGGTCAAGCCACGGTCTGCTCACCCTGTGCGTTGAGTTGCTTGAGTGCCTCTTCGCACGGTCGGGTCCATCGCCCTCCCGTGAAGCCCCCAATAGGGGGGGTGCCCTCCATTAGGGGGGGTCGGGGGGGCTCGGTCCTCCCTGATCTGATGGCTGTGGGGGGCCTCAGCGGGGTACATTTGTCGAGCTTCTAGCTCCCGCTCAGCTCCTATTATGCAATGAGACGCTGAGCGGGAGCTAGTGTGATACAGAACGTTGGTTATGACTATAACCAAGTTCTGTTAACACTAGTGGACGCTCAGCGTCTAGACGCCGCTGCGGCCCTTGATTTTTCATTGTGGTGAAATTTGTTGGGAAGGAGATGAGTGTGTGGCACCACCCCTGCTTATGTAGGTAAGCGGATGGGGGTGTGGCCAGATGAATGCTGGCATTTAAAGGTACATTCTGAAATTTATTCAGTATATATATGCTGAAGCGAGATATATGCAATGAGACGCTGAGCGTCCACTAGTGTTAACAGAACTTGGTTATAGTCATAACCTAACGTTAATTGTAATCATCTCTCTCTCCTTATGTCTAGTCAAGCCAGGTTGTGGAGGAGAGAGACAGGGAGGAACAGGCTGTAGACTACTTTGCCCATCCTGAGCCTGCTATGATGCAGGTGTTTTTACATCACCACCCAAAACAAGATTCAGCCAAGAGCGAGTGAGTACACTAGTCCACTTGCACTGGTACACTTGTCCATGGCACTTACTACCCAGCTTTATAGTGGTTTGGGGGAATAGTACTAGGTATGCATATTTAAGGAGACCGCAAGGATGGTGTACTGGTGGGTGGTGAGCCGGTCTGGGCCAAAAATGCCAGAGCTGTTTTTTTGTCCAAGTCCAGCCTGCACCAAAAGTAAAGGTGCTGCTTTGGGTGTATAGGGCTTGGGGTCTAACATTTTAAATGTATAACAGTTTAATTACCTTTCAAACATTTTGGGGTTTAGGGAAACTGCAACATCTTTTCAAACATACAAAATATATTTTGTTATTTCCATTTCATGGGGTATTTTCTTTTTTAAATAACTAATGATAGAAACAGAAGTTTAAAAGAAAACTCTATAAATAACCAACTATTTAGTTATTCATCACATTGAAACAGAAAAAATAACTCTGACTTAATCGACTGACAAAAATAAATAAAAGTCATAATACAAATGATTCTTTATTTTCTATCTATATTCATTGCGTAAAATCTCTTTCAGATTGGATGAAATGAATATATTTTTATTCTATTCAATGGTGGTACTGCATAATGCTAGCTCTCTGATAGGGAGCCTAAATTCATATTTCAATAGTAATTTTATGTGTACGAATCCCTTTTTTCCACCAGCGAGCTGGACACCATTTATATAGCTGACGTCATGGTGACAGATGTTACTTTGAGCAGCATGCTCATGTCAGAGTCTGGACCGCTAACATCTGGAGAGTGTTTTTGATTTGATTTTTATTTGTCTCGAACATAGAAACATTTAAAAAGTTTAAAAGTTTAAAAAACAAAAAGGTAAATAGTCAAAGACTATTTCCATACAATAAGTCTTCGAGAAGGAACAGGGGGAAGTAAAAAAAAAAACGTATCAAGCCCTGCCCCTTCCTTACAATATTTTACATTATAATTTAATACAAATGAAAATAATATAACAAATAATGAAAAATAAAATAAAAGTAGTTTTTTATATATCCAATTATTCAAATGAGAAAAAAATATGTATTAGGCAGTCACATTACTGCTCAAGCTCCTCCCTCTTATATGTGTCCATACGTGCTTGTTTATAGCTACCTTTAAATGTATTGATATTATTGCTTAATTTTATACTCACCTCCAGGCCATTCCAGAGTGATACCCCACAAACTGCAATGCACATACTTTTAAGAGTACCGTAGGTTGTTTTAAAGCTAATGTCCCTCTAAAATTATAAACACTCTCTCTAGCCATGAATTCTTTTTTTAATGTTACATGGTAATTTGTTTTTTATTGCCAGAAACATAATTTGTGCAGATTTGAATTGAATGAATTTAATTCAGCCCATGTTCAGTCCATGTTAATTCAGCCCTCCCAGAAGTGGAAGGTTCTTCAGAGGTCAGCAGGGGGAGTCTTGGAGGTGTCAGGGAGAGTGAAGCTGTCTTAAGAGGAACTGAATTTAGTTTCTCCATTTACTGGTTCCTCTTTGGAAGTGCAATAGCAAAGAAATAGTGGAATCGGAAACAGGAACTAATGAGGGAAGGACACGCGTTCATCATGAGGCTGCTACATCTCAACAATTTGCTAGGCTGTGCAACATCATGTTTGTAGATGGTGCAGGATCTGTGGCCTAAATATTAAGTACAACGTGCAGAAGGAAACAAAATTTAGCACTGACATCCAACTTTATAACACTGGTGCAACGGAACCCAGGAGTGCTGAACCACATTTCAATGGAAATTGGCATGCATACAAAATTGCGTGCTCAGTGTGCAGTGTTGCTTAAACCAGGGGTTCTCAAACTTTTTTATACCATGACCCCATTTTATTTAGAAATTGTTTTGGCGACCCCACACTTAACTCATTCCCTGCCAACAACGATTTAATACGTGTTTGTCCGCCAATCGTTGAACGCCAACCACGTATTTATTTGATCGTTATTTCTTTTATTCGCTATTTCCAATCGTTATCCATCCAGGGAGCCTGTATAACCAGGGAATGAGTCTGAGATCACAAAAGTCCAATACCGCCGCCTGGTGGTATGCGGCCGATGTTGCAGTCCCTTTGAGACTCTGTGTATGACTCTGTGTGTCGATGAAATTCATCCGGGCGGACTTTTCTAGTAACCTGGACCGAGAACTAGGTTGTCCTCGGACGGGCCCTAAACCGCTCTAAAACCATACTTATATTCACCACGGTTTAAAACGGCAAAATTATTTCTTTTTCACATCTTGAACAATAGATACTGGATGCCAAATGGGCCTTAGTATTGCATCCATAGCTATAATATATATATAGTTATAGCCCTGCAAACAAGGTGAGCGACTCCATAGGTTTAATGCGTGGCAGCACAGTCATATCCCATTCCCAGCGTGGCGATCAATGAGTTAATGTATCGCGTAATTTCAACGTGGAATTAAGGAATATCAAAATAAAAGAACACGTTGTTGAACTTGATCATGCATCTTTATTAGAAAATTGTATTACAGCACTGTTATCAATACGCATTTTTAAAACGAGGCATATTTAGTCAAAATATGTTGCCAATGCGCTACCCCACTGTCACCTACCAGTACCCACGACCCCACTTTGGGTCGCGACCCATAGTTTGAGAACCGCTGGATTAACACTTTCAGCGCCAGCCGTTTTAGTTATCCTTGTACTCAATGGGCCACCGCTGTAAGAGATAGGGATTTTCACTGTGTGTCGCAGTGTTTGCAGGGCTATCTATATTCTATATTATAGCTATGGAGACAATACTATGGCTCATTTTACAGTAACTATCCCTCGTTCAACATGTGAAAAAGACAAAAAAAAATCATGTATACGTTCGCGTGTTATACCGTGGTGAATATTGTATAGTTTCAGAGTGATCCTGGCTCATTCCTGGTAACTGTTATGGAGCGATGTGAATTTTGCTAAAAGCGTTTGCGTTGCTCGCCTGGACACGCTACTATTTCCAAATCAAAGATATATAATAGGTATTATGTTTCATCATGAATGCATGAAAGGGGGGGGGGGGGGGTCGTTTTTTTAAGCTTTGATCACCAGTAACTGCATTCGTTTTGAATACTACATACGTTGATCGCCTGGATCGATATGAAATCATTGTAGGATCAAGGTGCAATTGACGTCAGATAGTCCTTACCTTTGATCGGGGTTATTCCAAAAAGAATATTCCAATTGTCTGATCGCGATTTCCAGTATTGATGTCGATCGGGTCCCTGACATGAAGTGGCACAAGATATGCCTCAAGTGTGCTGAACGCGTTTCTAAGTGATCGGATGAAGCGATTTACTTGGCTTGGTCTAAATTCTCCGCCCGGACGAAATTAGATGTGACACACAGTGTGAAATAAGGTTTCAAAGGTTCAAGTTCAAGTTCAAGTTTCTTTATTAGTTGTCATCAGTGTTAATTTTGTCAACGAAATTTATGGCGAAAGATGTTCGTCAACGAAGGTTTTTTTCGTGACGCTAACGAGACGTGACGTCACGTTATTGAAGACCATGTGACGCTAACGTGACTAAATAGTTAATTAAATATCGTTGACCACAACTGAGGACACAAAAATGTAGTTTACAAAAACCATGACGAATTCTCTCTTAATTTATGTTGACTAAAACAAGATGAGACAAAATAATTATAACTTTTAGAATAATTCACGTTATTATTTCAGCATTTCCCATTTCCGGGTTAAGCTCTGCAGCGTTTATGGCTAAAAGCCAAGCTACATAACATACGTGAGGCTGAAAACCGCGTCCCAGCAGGTCTCTTGTGACTACAGCTTATACCAATAACCATGAACGGAATCTGCTACTGTCTCAACACTCCTGCGGCAGCCGAACAGTTCTACCAAAAGAACATAGCATTTAAGACGACGGAGGCTGAGAGGATGGCTAGGCTGCGATAAGAGCTAATAGCCTGGGAGTCGGGACGCCTGATTGCTTTTACCAACGCGTTCGTGTTTCCGCGTCTCTGATTGGCCAGGTCATGTGACATGTACGCCCAATCGTGGGACCGCAAGTTTCTACACTGGTTAAGCTTAGGCGCTCTTTCGAAGTTGGTTATGGTTAGAGTTTGTCTTAGAGCATGGCGATAGAACACCTGCCCTGATTCCAAACTCTAACCTTAACCAACTGCGAAAGAGTCGCCTAAGCTTAACCAGTGATAAACTAGGCGTTAGGTAGTTTGCAGGCTGTTCGACCCGGAAATAGGCGCAGAACTTGCCGTCCCACGATTGGCGCACATGTCACATGACCTGGCCAATCAGCGCGTAAAACGGGAACACGAACGCGTTGGTAAAAGTATAGACGCAGTCGGGACCTATATCCCAGACACAGACTTGCTCTCTTTCATCTGTGTACACCCACTACTATCAACATTACACATGGATACAACAAGGACAAGACCACGTTCACTTAAAAAGGTAATGTTGGTATGAAAAGAAAAGAAACAGACAAGTACTAACACTGAGATTGACCCTGCTATAAGTTGTTATGAATCCCTTTTATTTAGCGCTTGAAGTGCACTAAAACATCGTAATTACTTTTTATTTTTCATATAATGTTGCGTACATGCTCAGTAGAGTTAGAACGCTCCCAGTCTTAGGGGCTGTGATATTTTGTTAGCACACTTTATGCACATAGAAGTGCAGTGGCAAGTTCGCTAAGCTAATGTTGTGTTAGCCGAATGCTCTGATGGGGGGCGCCATTTTAAGTTTTAAGTTTAAAGTGACATCAGCGATCTACGGTTGTACTCGAGGGACAAAAGGGAATGTGTGTGTGACGTGTGAAATTTGTACAGTAGGTTTGATTGATTGATTGATTGAAAAGTTTATTAACAGATTGCAGAATGGGTACAGTACAGTACAGCTCAATACATACAATTGTTAAGAGGATGCAGACCTGAGAAAGACTTTCGTCTTGTTTCCATCAGGGTCCCCCATTTTCAATTCATCATATGACACACACGACATACAGATAGACAGTACTGCTACATCTATACATTTATGACATACCAGATTTTCAAATACAGTAGTTTGTGATACTAAAAAAATTCAGAAAATGAGTGTATATACATTTGACATAGACACTGTGCATTGGAGGAGGTTGGGTAGGTGGGGTGGGGCTGTACATTGGAGGTGGGGGGGGGGGGGGGTTGGGTAGGGGGGGGGGGACACTGTACATTGGAATACTGACATACATTTGACATAGAAACTGTACATTGGAGGAGGTTGGGTAGGTGGGGTGGGGTTGGGTGGGGCTGTACATTGGAGGTGGGGGGGGGGGGGGGGTTGGGTACGTTGGAATACTGACAAAGCCATGCTTGGTCTTTATTGTACAACTGGGTTAGGAGTAGGACATTTGTAGGGGCCAGTTTTGAATTGCAGTCTCCCGTAGGTGTTCTTTGAGAGTGTTTTTGAAGGTGGGTAGTGATTCACATTCCTTTACAGCTTTGGGTAGGGCGTTCCACATTGGTGTGGCATAATTGCGAAACGTGTTTAGTCCCTTGTTTGAGCCGAATCTGGGTTTTACATGATTTGTGGAGCTCCCTCTGGTGTTGTGATCGTGGTATTCACTGACCTTTGGGAAGTATTTTGACATGTACATGGGTACCTTGGTCATGTAGTGTATCTTGTAGACCAGGCCCATTGCAAGTTGCTGTACTCTGTCGTCTACTCTAAGCCATCCTAGGTTGGCAAAGTGTGCAGGGGTGAGGTGGGTTCTAGGAGTCAGGTCAAGCAGTAGTCTGACTAGTTTGTTTTGAGATGTTTGTAATTTGGTTTTTAGTGCCTTTGAGGTGCTTTGGTACCATGAGGTGCAAGCATAGTCGTAGTACCCTTGAATGAGTGCTCCTGCCAGAGTCTTCAGGGTATTCTTGTTTACCAGAGAGGAGATCCGGTACAAGAATCGAGTTCGTTGATTGACTTTTTTTATTACATTGGATGCCATTTTGTCACAGGAAAGATTAGCCTCTAGGATGGAACCCAGGTAGGTAATTTCATCTTTCCTTGTGACAATATTGTCACCCACTGTAACTGAGAAGCCGTCGGTCTTGCCGAGTTTGTTATTTGAACCGAAGAGAATGGACTCTGTTTTGCCCATGTGTAATGATAGTTTGTTGTCGGCGAGCCATATGCAGATTTTGCCTAGTTCCGAGCTGAGGGTTTTTTCAACCTGTAACTTGTTCTTGTCAGAGACCGTCAGGAGAGTCGTCCGCAAACAGGAACAAGTTGCAGGTCCCAATGAGAATTGCAATCAGTGTGTACTGTGTATTTACACTATCCTAATGTTACTTTGTTGGTTTAAAAAAATATATAAGCAATTTAAATCAGAATATGTTCCATTCCATGTCTGACTATTTCTGAATCTATTGACCATTTCAAGGAATGTTTGGTTACTATTGGGCTTCTAGCCTTCTACTGAACTTATTGTGAATAAGCTGATAGGGTTTTGGCTAGACTATACTTAATAAATAGAATTGCATTATTTACAATATAAAAATATAAATGCCTTTTTTTCATTAGCGAAAACTAGACAAAAATCATCAGTTTTCTGCGACTAAATCTAGACAAAAACAAAAAAGACAAAATCGAGACTAACACTGACTAAGACTAAAATGTTCAGTATACAGTATGTACAGCTGGTACAAAAAATGGTGAGGTATAGCTTAGCTTGTGGTGCCACCTTGTAGTGGTGAGGTGCAATAAGGAATGAGAATGATGTGCAATTTCCTTACCAATAATATAAATATAAAGTGTAAAGTGTGTCTAAAGTGGTAAAGTGGGTGCTACAGTGTGTTGTTTATTTAAAGTGAGTGTATGTGTGCTGTGGGTGTGTTGATGGTTTGCTTATTGTTCATTGTTCATTGAGCATCCTGATGGCCTGGGGATAGAAGCTCCCTCTGAGTCTCTCTGTGCTTGCCATGAGACTCCGGTATCGCTTGCCTGACCGCAGCAGTTCAAAGAGGCAGTTGTTTGGGTGGCTGGAGGGTGGGCGATACTGCCACCTAGCAGGATGCGGCCGGTATTGCACTCTCGGGATCTCAGAATGATTTCCTATGGTAACACCGAGGTCCGTGAACCTGTAATGAATTTTAAAAAATCGAATAAAAGAAAAAAGGATCTAAAAACGAGTTTACTCGTCTTTGGCGCTCAACGCATGGCGGCCAAAAACGAGTTAACTCGTCTTTGGCGCCCAATGTGTTAAACTAAGATAATGGCTCGTCTTACACAAAGTGCCATACTTGTGAGCCACTACTATGGGCAAAGTGGCTAAACATGAGTGAGTGAGTGAGTGAGTGAGTGAGTGAGTGAGTGACATTTAAAAACATCCATCTCCAGTTCATTCAAATACTTTATTGAAATGCCAGGAAACATTACAGAATCAAAGAAAGAATTAATCAAAGAACAGTTCAACAGATTTCTGATTAAGCAAATCACACATTTGCATGTAACTATGAGCATTCATAATCTATTCAATAATGGAATGCCCAAATTATTTCATTGCATTCATTGAGTTATTAGCAAGTTAATAGCCTTCTAACATCTCAGACAGTGCCGTCTGATCAGATGTACTCTGGTCGCACCACAAAGCGGTAGATGTACTCATCGTTAGGACAAGGATAGGGCAAGACCTGGCTACCAGTAGTAGAGATATGAGCCAAGTCATTCTTAAAGTCCTGGACCTGGCAGATATACTTTCCCTGGCACATCAGGAGCAGCCGATTACTAAAGCGAAGGTTTGTCCGGTACTGGCTCAAGGTGTTTTGAGCAGACAGCTTGACAGCAGGGAATAACTCACATGTGGAACCTTTGTATGAACATTCACATTGGTTCATAAAGAGGTTTGCCTCCCAACGAATCATTTTGTCCTTGAAGATCAAACTATTGTGGACAGGTGTGCTGAATGACTGGGTTCTGCTGTTGGGGTATGGAGGAGGGGGCGGGGCATGGTGATACGGACCGAACCCATTATTGTACCTAGTACTACCACTATGATAGTTCCTTCTACCTTGGGGGAGGGATGGAGTGGGGGAGGGGCAGGGGGTTTCTCTCACAGATTTTGAGTCAATAGCAGCACTCCATGGCTCTGCGGTGTAGATCCTGGATTGGTAATCGTCCCCATCCGTGAAGCCAGAGTGATTCTTCAGTGTGCTGAACAGCAGAACATTAAACTGGAATCCCTGATTGAATGATTGATTGAAAACTGTATTAACAAATTGCAGAATGGGTACAATACAGTACGGCTCAATACAAACAATTGTTAAGGGGACGCAGACCAGAAAATTACTTTTGTCTTGTTTACATCAGGGTCCCCCATTTTCAATTCATCAAGACATTTATGACATACAGATATACAGTACTGTTTCATCCAGATATTTATGACATGCAAGACATACAAATATACAAAGAGAAAGAGATCATAAAAATATATATATACATTACCTTCAGTATGTTGTTGTGATACAGATTCTGGTGAGCCTTGTAGAGCTTGGAGGTGAACCGGAGACCATAAAGCTTCTCAGCAGGGATCATTGGGAAACGGATGTGGCCCAACAGGTCAGCCTGACGTTCCAAACTGATGGAGTCGCCCTTCTCCGTGATCCAGCTCTCCAGAGAGATCAGGAGGAAGGCCTCATCGGGCACCACTAGGTCTGAGCGAGACAGGAGGCCTTCAAGGAGCTGAGTGGAGAGATCGTACCAAGCAGGCGACGTGGTCAGATTTTGGTAATTCCAGGCCAGGTACTGGAGACAGCTCTCCTGGAGCACCAAGTCCCTGGCCTCCACTGCATACTCATAGAGGGAGACCTGAGTATGGAAGGTGCTGTCCTCTGGGAGAAGCCTAGTGAAGAGCCGGCCTGTGTCCTGCATCAGCTGCGTCACGCCAAACTCAGAGGCCATCTGGTGGAGGCACTGAGCAGAGGAAATGGTCACATCCATCTTGCGGGTATAAATGTACCTATTGAGACCAAGGATACAAAACAAAAACACTGATTTCTGCCTTTCAAATAATTAACTTTGGTTATGCTGTCTTTGAGTAATACAAACAAGAAAAGTAATCAACATTTAATTGTATCTCTATGATATCAGGCTACCTGATAAAGGTGGTGAAATGAGGCTGGCAAGACTGGCTGACACGGACAGATATGTTACTGATCCCATGTGAGGCACTGAGGCGTGGGAATTGGGAGAGGATGACTTTGTGTGCGCAGACTGTCGTTTCAAACATCTCCAAGGTCCCATTCTCCTGTCTATTTCCAGTGGGGCTCTGGACCAAAATGAAGAAGTCACATCCATTCCCACTGTCGAACAGTTGGCCAAGCTCCTCAGAAAGGCCCAGACTGTGGTCTAGCAGGTGTCTTGTGTTGCTGATGCTCACATTCATGCCTACAGGGGAGATGGGGTTACATGGAGAGTAGGCAAATAACCCAGGACAAGCAGGTAATGGATGCAAACCCGATAGAGAGCAGTCACAATCACAGACGATGATTCTCAGGTTGAATATTGGATAGAGAATGTCACAGCCAGTATACTGTGTGTATACAATAACAGAGGCAATGTGTCTGTACACTAGGGGTGTGGACATTTCTCGATTCTAAGATGCATCCTGATGCGGACGTGGACGATTCAGCATCGATGCAGTGACAGAACTGTATTGTACCCATTCTGCAATCTGTTAATAAAGTTTTCAATCAAACAGAACATAATCGATTAAGAGTGAAATGAAAACAAATTAAAAAAATGTACTCTCTTGCTAGCTTTTATGTTATTTTACAATGTAGCACTTTGGGATTTGCTCCACAACTATAAAGTGCCCTACAAATCAAATATATTATTATTATTATTATTATTATTATTATTATTATTATTATTATTATTATTATTATTATTATTATTATTGTATTATTAAAGCTAGTGCTCTGGTCATGCATCCACTCAACTCATAGAAAATACAGCATCAGGCTATTCTAAAAGTATTGATACTAATACTTATACTAATAAAAAGAGTATTGAACCATTTTTAACAGCTGGGTATCAAGATACCTTTCTAGTATCTGTATCATGCAACACTAGTAAAGACATTTATTTTGACATTCTGATTTAAGAACTTTCTAAATAAAAGTAAATTTATCTGACTGCTTGTATTAATTGATGAAAAAGTAGTCATGTGCAGTAATATAGATTATAAAATTGAGGATGTAATATATTATTGAGCTGCATCGAGATGCATCATAGAATCGAATCTCTACTGTACACCATGCCTTTTTGCCATTGCAGTGAGTGGTTGTGCAAGGTACACATATAGGCGCACTGACTGTGGGGAGAAACTGTTCTTGAACCTGCTGGTCCTGGTTTGGATGCTGCGGTACTGGCGACCGACCACATTAGGTAGAAGAGTTGGTGTCCAGGATGCCTAACAGTACATAGAGACCACGCTACGTCTACTTTTAACATGAGATATGATGCATAATATTTGAGTCCAGCTATGCTTTTTACATTTCCTTTCTACTGTACTGTAGGGTTTAGAATTGGGTCCTCTTGAATCAGGATCACATACAGACATCAGTTGCCCTGCTATCTGATGGACATTGAATTGTTTAGGAACCGCAAATGTCATAAGCCACCATGTCAATAACTTATTTCATTAGTATCTTGACAGTAAAGACGGTCAAGATCAGATGCTGATTGTTCTATCTCAGTTTAGATTTACGTAATAGTTAAGCAGATAGAAATGTCTTATAAAAGACAAGCCTGCTCTGTACTTATCTACTTTCGTAAAGATCCACATGTGTACCTTCACCGATAGGTCTGATCTGATCTTAATTTGGCATGATTAATCTGTCCAATGGTTTTGGGCTCTGAGGCCTTTTGTGTACTGGGTTTCAAAACCCTCAGAAGAATCTCCAATTAGATCTACAATACAGTAAGGGGACTGCTATCATGTAGAGGTCTAGCGTAGCTAAGGCAATCACAATATACTATGGTTTTTTTTATTTTTAGCTTTAGGAGTGTTGCATGTTCACAAATACTGACTGAACTGTCCCGGGCACAGGAAGAACATGTGTGAATTCTTAAAATGGGTGGAATTTGCCATTACGGTCTAGATTGATCCTATTCTGTTGTATAAAGAGGTATTTGGCTGATAGGGTTTTAGATACATGCCTGTTTCACAAACAACTCCAACATCCTCCTTATGTGTGCAGTCGGTTAAAGCCCATGCCTTAAAAGAACAATTGAACAAGAACTTCTCTGTTCCCTTGCAGTCAATATCATCCAGCCAGATGGGTCCAGATCCTAGGACACGAAATGGAGAGAAATAAGACACCTTCAGTTAGAGTAGGTATTTTGGAAATATAACTTGTTGCATCATTGCAAAATGACGATTGCCTTACTTAAATCTGAAAATTCTGAGTTAGCTAATGATTTTACTGCTCCCTAGTGGACGGCCAGTGAAAGTATAGGGCACCTTCTCCATATGCGCCCCCAATGACGGAAGATTTGGCTCCAGGGAACTGCAGCTGACGACACACCACCTGAGCTTCATTCAGGTCCCAGCCATCGTCACATACTGTCCCCCATGTCCCGCCGTGGTAGATCTCCACTCTGCCCTCCGAGACCGTCGCAGAGCCCACCAGCCTCACATATCCCTCCTGTGGCTGAGCCTCAGATTTTACTGTGTGGGGGGACACAGACACCATCAGGCCAAGGCAAGACAAGTAAACCAGTGTTCTGCTTAAAAGGGGCACTTAACCAAAAGAAAATGCTAATTTAGTAGATAACCTCACACATTTCCCAAAGCTCTCACACATTCAGTTTGAGTTAATGAGTTTGAATATGTCCTCCAGTGATCCTCAAGACATTGAATCCTTGTGTTAATTACAGCACCATGAAATTACGTGACAATTTCTTTTTGCAATACCTTGTCTTATAGGGACTGCTACCTTATCATTTCATTGAGCTGTAATTAACACAACACAAGGATTCAATGTTACCGATGACATCACTGGAGGACATATTCATATTGAAACAAATGTTCAGTACTCTCAATAACTGTCAAACTAAAGTAATGTGTGCAAAACAGTTTTGAGATTATATGCTAAATAAGTCAGCGTTATTTTTGGTGAAGTGCCCCTTTAATTACATTCCATCATGAACGCAATGAGAATAATATTATATTATTGTTAAAAGAAATACAATATTCATTAACAGCACATACTGTTATAGATATAACTTGCTATAATGTATTGTTATGATTATTATTTGTACTTCTCAGGGGTGTAAAGTACTTAAGTATTAAGTACTGTTTTGGGGGATTTGTATTATTAGGTTTGTATACTTGTACTTTTACTCAAGTACATTTCAGAGAAAAAAAACACACTTTTGACTCCTTACAGAAACTGTTTTACTTTAGATACTCTGACTTTTACTTGAGTAAGATTTTGAGACAGTACCCATACTTTCACTTTAGTATAATTTCTGTGTACTTTTTACACCCCTGGAGATAAAACCTTTTAAAGTTTTGCTTCATATGAAGTCACAAAATTACTAAATTAGCTACTCCCAGTCAAATCAAAGAAACTGTCCATGGTTTACACTGGCAAATGTCTTTTCATCAAACTGGATGAGTGGCTGACTCACTGAGGCTGAAAATCAAAGACTCGCTCCCAGACATATGAAGTAGAAGAAGCCACAAAGTGGATGCGATTCCATGGATCATCATTTCCACCAGTTAGCTTGGGTCTAAAGAAAATAATTGTCAAATTAAGAACTGCTGCTCCAGTGATTTTCTGATCACTGAACGTAGAATTGGACAAAATATGGATTTCACAATACAGTGACCACTAGTTACATTACTGTTCTTTTATACAGGTGGAAATCTATCATATTAGTGTAATACAAATAGAGATGATATACAGTATTTAGGCAAAGGAGGAAATTAATTGAAATGTTAGTCGCTTCATAAACTATGAATTTTCGATTGAAATAAATTGTTAAATTTCACACCATCATCCTCAAGATAATAAATACACTTTACCTTCTTGACTCAAATACTTTGTGAAATGCATGCATTCAATGAATCCACTCTTTTACAACTAAAGAAGCACTGCTCTCACTCACCTTTTACTGCGTAGTTCTGCTCAGATGTTGACGTTGTCCCTTTAGACTTCTGGACCCAAAATCACACCATTTATAAACCATCAGGGGGGGGGGGTAGTCTTCGCTTCCTATTTCTGAGGCCAGACTGGCAAAGTTTCGTTTCTCCTAAGTGGGGGATCAGATTCAAAACCTTTGTTTGAGGGCAATGTCTACTGTATGTTGATTTAGATATTCCACACTTCCCTTCAAAAGAACCCAATAGTAGCAGAAAGTGTTGATTTTCTTTTACGAAAAACAATCCACAAAATAAACTGGATTGGGTTTAATTGAAATGTTAGTTGCTTCAGAAACTAAGAATTTTCTATTGAAATAAATTAATTGTTTCACACCATCATCCTCAAGATAATAAATACACTTTACCTTCTTGACTCAAATACGTTGTGAAATGCATGCATTCAATGAATCCACTCCTTTACAACTAAAGAAGCACCGCTCTCCCTCGCCTTTTACTGCGTAGTTCTGCTCAGATGTTGATGTTGTCCCTTTAGACTTCTGGAACCAAAATCACACCATTTAAGTTTCGTTTCTCCTAAGTGGCGGATCAGTTACAAAACCTTTGTTTGAGGGCAATGTTGATTTAGATGTTCCACACTTCCCCATTCAAAAGAACCCAAAAGTAGCACTTTTTTCTTTTCTTTTTTCTTTTACTAAAAACAATCCACAGAAAAACTGCAATGAAGTTACAAGTGAATCATCTTTCATCAAATAATCATTCAAAATAAAAATGTTCAAGACTAAAAACAGGCCTTCAGTGATTCCACCAAAGGGAACATTTGGAGTAACCTATGATATAATTTGACACAAACCAAAAGAGAAAAGGAAGGAAAAGTCTCCCTCCCCAGACAATATACATCATGTGAGTGTACAGTATGTGCATGTTGTACATGTAAAGCAATACAGTAAAGCAATACTTTAAAAAAAAGTAAATAAATCACAGTCTCTGATCAGACATTTGTACATTCATTATTAGAAAGGCTACAGTATGGGGACCATCCTCTAAAAAAGAAGACGACCAACGACAAGACATGCTGGCATTGCTTGTTCTGGCTGGCGAGCATCGTTTCTGCTTTCCATACAAAGAAAAGGTCCATATTAAACAGTCTCAGGTGTTAGACCACCTGATCACATGGAAGAATCATGTTACTTGGATCCTCTGAAAAGGCTGCAGTGTATCTTCAAAAAGTCAGCAAACCAGCAGCGACTTACTTCAACAGTGAGTGGATTGTAAACAACATTGAACCACAGTGTGGCGGCCTCAGAAAGTAGTCCCGTTCTAAATGAACTCCACGCCTTCATATTTCACATCCCCTATCTTGCTCTCGGGTAAGAGGATGCGACCGTCTAGTGTGAAGGCCATGATGTACGTGGCGATTTTCCCAGCGTCTTCCTCTGACTTGAGGGCCAGGATGATCTGGTCGTCCGTGTTGGGGACGAACTTGAAGGAGGAGAAGCCGTGGGTGGGGTGGAGGGGACCCACGCGGCTCACGACAACGTCCTTGAAGTCGGGGGAGCAGCTGAGGACCAGGTTGGAGGCGCGACGCTCGTCCGCCGTCTCCTCGTAGCGCTCGGAGCTGGCACGGCGGGGCAGGAAGAACCAGCGCTGCAGGGTGTCGCTCCAGGATGCCGACTCGTGGATCAGGTAACCTGGGGAGAAACATGCAGTAGACAAGTCACGTTCATGAAACAAATGGAAAGAAAGCACAGAAATATTTGTTATGCTTTTTATTTAAAAAGGTGCTATAGAAGGCGGTTAGGTGGCCGAGCGGAGATTGCGTTCGTCACCAGCCCCGGAGCTGTGAGCTGGATTCGCCTGTTCGAATCCAGCTCACAGCTCCGGGGTTGTCACCAGCTTGGCTGGCCGTCTGCACTAATACAATTGGCTGTATTAGAGGGTGGGAGAAGCTGGCGGGGTGGGTCCGGGTCGTTGTAAACAGCGACTCCTACAGTTCGGTCGGGGCGCCTGCTAAGCGCGGATAGGACTCGAGGGGGATAGTGTGGTCCTCCCACACGCTACGCCCTCTCGATGAGAATCCGCGCTGCCAGGTGAAAAGAAGCGGTGATTGGCTGGACGTGTGTCGGAGGAAGCACGTGGTAGCCTCCACTCTCCCAGATGATCTGACTGTGGGGGGTAAGTGCGCAGCGACCAGGAAGGGACTGGGAATTGGCATACGACTAACATTGGGATGGGAGAAAAATCGGAGGAAAATGGAGGGGGAAAAAGACCAAAAAAAAAAAAAAAAAAGTGCTATAGATAACATTTTTATGTAGAATAATCTTTTTTATTTATATTTTTTTATAAATAATACATCCAGAGCTTTTAGAAAAGTGTGCAATAAAAGTAATGCTTTTCCTCCTGAAAAAATATTGATTTATGAATGCATCACTGAAAAGAAATGTGGGTCTCCAAAATAAATGTTATTGTTTACATGTATTCCCTCCCTACTTCCCATTTCCCCATGTGAAATGCACCTGATTGGATAAATGACATGCTGGTGGTGTAGTCGACATCTAGTGGCTGAATGTTATCTATAGCACCTTTAACCTTTATTTAACCAGGAAGTCCCTTGGAGATACATTTAATTTGATTTTTTAATGATATGAGCAGCAACTGCAAACAACACCATTGGGTATAAGAGGCATAAGAGGTATAATCTCTCTCCAACAGAATCTTTATTCGAATAAAGATTATGTTACCAATGTGTGCTTTCCATTACTTAACACTTTCGGGGCCATTCACATATATATATATATACGTTATTGGGCGCCAACCGTTAAACACATTGACTGCCGGGAATTAGTCGGGCCCCGCTCTAGCACTGCCACGCTTTAAAAGATAGGACTGCATCACCTTGTTTGTAGAGCTATAACTATATTATAGCTATGGATACAATACTATGGCCCATTTGACATCACCTATCCATCGTTCAATATGTGAAAAAGAATAAATCAGGGGAGCTCCCGTAGCTCACAGCATATCTCGGCGCTATTTCTGCGTCGGGGAAAACCGTGCTCGTCACGGATCTGGGGGACACGAGTTCGATTCCCGGACCCGCCGTCATTTCTCAGAATGTCTTCCCGCAGGGTACAAAATAGTTACACGCCCAGCGCCACAGGCGTGTAGATTTAATGTT
The DNA here is from genome assembly GCF_963971535.1 of Notolepis coatsorum. Taxonomy (NCBI): domain Eukaryota; kingdom Metazoa; phylum Chordata; class Actinopteri; order Aulopiformes; family Paralepididae; genus Notolepis; species Notolepis coatsorum. Next base: position 63,892,912 of record NC_140178.1, on the reverse strand, counting down.
TGGCCGTCATAAATTAAGGCCTGGGCGCCATCTGGCGGCCAACAAAATCCACTGCATGGGTCGGCATTAATATGATGCAGGGAGTAGCGGACGACCCCTCCCGGTCGGCCACAAAATTATTGAGGATAATCGACGACTTTGGTAAATTGTCAGGCTTTAAGATTAACTGGAACAAATCAGCCTGCCTACCTCTTAATGAACTGGCCAAGGCGGTACGACTACCAGCTGATATCCCCATAGTAGAACATTTTAAATACTTGGGCATAGAGATATTCCCCACGCTGAACCAAACTACTAAGTACAACTTCACGGGTACTTATGATAAAATACGCCAGGATCTAGACAGGTGGTGGTCCCTTCCTAACTCCTTACAAGCCCGGGCTTCCATAATCAAAATGAACATCCTGCCTAGGATAAATTTTATTAGCTCAATGCTCCCCCTGCCCCCTCCAATAGACCACTGGCGCAAGGTACAATCGATGGTGTCTAAGTTTATCTGGAATAACAAACGCCCGAGAATCAAAAGGGCTACTACTCAACGTAGAAAACAAGATGGGGGCCTCGCAATCCCTGATTTTAAACTTTATTTCTGGTCCTTTTCACTGAGACCTCTGATGTGCTGGCTAGACCCTGTAGAGGCTGTATCGTGGCGCTCCTTAGAAGCGGCGGCGGTATCTCCGCTAAGATTGCAGGATGTAGTGTACTCCACTGTCTCTATTTCGAAATGCCGGCTGAGGTATGGACCGATCATAACTCACGTGATCCAAACGTGGCGTAATGTACAGAGGTCGTGTGGGGTTAAATGCCCATGGCACCTGGACTCTCCAATTTTTAATAACCAGCAATTACTTGTTGGACACAAGCCGGTTAATATTCCTCAATGGCAAAGGAGGGGAGTGCATACTCTGGAGGATATTTATGATAAGAACGGCCTCCGTGCGTTTCAGGACTTAAGAGAATTTTATGATCTTCCCGGCGAATCCTTCTTTCTTTACCTTCAACTAAGGTCAGCACTGAGGGCGCATGGCGTACCGTGGGCTCAGGCCTTGCACCCACACCCCTTCCTCAGGCTCATAGTGGACAGGACGACATCCAGAGGGTTTGTCTCCGACTTTTATACGCTCTTAATTCAATCCACGTATAAAAATTTATCATTGGATACAATCTGGCGTGTGGATATCCCGGAGTTGGACCCCGAGTTTGACTGGGATGATGTTTGGGCAAATGTGGCATTATCTTCCCGCAACCCCAATCACCAGCAAATTAATTTTAATTATATTCATAGGACCTATCTTACACCTAGGAAGCTATATGCTATGGGACTGATAACCGACTCTCGGTGCACTTTGTGCTCTCAAAAGGCCACTGGCACTTATATGCATATGTATTGGGATTGCCCACCAGTGGCCCGCTTCTGGAGGTCAATAACGGACAAACTTTCAGATCTGTGTGGCTTAACTATCCCATTCACAGCTGTTACGCTACTCCTGAACGATATAACGACACTACCCGCGTCCGTACAACTGAAAAGGGTTGTCCTAGCGGGCGTCACAGCAGCGAAGAAGCTAATAGCAATGAGATGGAAGGAGCCTGAGAAGCTTACAATGATTAACTGGTCCCTAACTCTATTGGATGTGATTTATCTTGAGATATCCACGGCCCGGGTGATCGGGGTAGGGCAGGCTGGAATTGACCTGTGGTTCGCAGCAGCTGAGAAGGTAAAGACCGCAGTGTGCGGCTGAGCGGGGTTGGGGCGCTTGATCGGGGGGGTCCGGCGGTCTCTGGGGAGGGGGAGGAGGAAATGTCTTGTCTGTCTTGGTTTTTGTCTTGTCCTTCTTAACTTTGACTGGGGGGATTTTAGGGGGGGTTGGTATTTAGCTATTCTGCGCTATATGTCAATTCACATGCCATCTCCCCAAGGGACTAATATTGGCAGACTGATTGACCTGTCAACCAACTTGGAGGAAGAATTTCTTTCTTCTTACACTTTACCTTCTGCGAGTTTGGCAGTCGTGAACATGTGTAAGGGACCTAGGCTATCTACAGTAAATCTGCGGCAACACTCTCATAAACAATCTTTTAAGTCACTCCACTTTGTAAAGGTGGGGAAAGGTTGCCATGTTTTGAAGACCCTTTTTGTTATTGAAGTAGCCATCTATATTTGATAGGTTGGACGCTGTTTCTTTTTCTTTTTGTCTTTATAATTTATTATTCTGTATTATTATTGTTTGTTATTCTCCTGTGAAGTTATGTTTTTTGTTACTGTGGTTATTGTGTTGTCCTGTTTCATGTAATTAATAATAAAAAAATTTGATAAAAAAAAAAATGATGCAGGGAGTAGCCTCCAGCTGAGCGGGAGAAATGTCGTGGGAGCGGGCGGAAGTTGCCCAATCTGGAACAATCTCCGGGGCTGCAGCTGGACCCTATTGGATGCGGGCGTGGTGAGTTGAAACAAAAGTGAAACTGTGTGTGTGTGTGTGTGTGTGTCACGTGTCCGTTCTAATGTTTACAAACAATGAACCTTTAAATGTAAATGAGATGCGCTCTGCTCACGAGATCAAGTTTGTAACATGAGACGCACATGAGGTCTGTCTTCATCCGTTCTTTAGCCTACAAAAAAAACCTGCAATCGCGTTTTTGGTGCTCTGATATTTAATTTTGCATTTGATTTGACCAAATATGTGGAGGCATATTCCCGGAGTAGCTCCCCCGGGTCCCCCCTCAAAATTAAGAAAAACAGGCGACAACATTAACGTTGACGAGTCCGTTGCTACCACCAGCACCACCGATAACACTGCACCTGCTACTAGCGTCGGTGTAGTTAGGAAATTTAGCCAGAAATGGTACACATCTGATTCCGGGAAACCACGAGAATGGCTTAAATTTGAGGGGGGGGTAATGTTTTGTATACCATGTCGTGCCAAAGCAACGGATAAAAGAAAACGAAATTCATTTGTCATCGGGACGTCGGTGATGAAACTGGAAGCCATCAAAAGCCACGAGACGTCACGCTGTCACAGGGACTGCTCTGTTAGATACAAAGCACAGTCTACTCCGCTCCTGGCTGCTCCGACTGTACGACTGTTGACCAAGCTGTCAGAGTCGACTCTGGCTAAAATGCGGATACTATTCCGTAACGCCCACGCTATAGCGAAAAAATCAAGACCATACAGGGACTTCGCCTGGATGTGCGAGTAAGTTTATTGTGTTTTTTTTATAACGTTAGTCCAGCATGTTCATATAGGTGTGTCGGCTTTCACTTTCAGCTAATTATGGTTGTAAAGCCTACCCAGTGGAATTGTTTACATAACAATGCATGATATTATATATTATTATTCCATACAAGGCTGGATGCATTACAGACTCCGCTAACATCCCTTGTTGCCTTGTAGGTGGCAAGTATGGATTTGTTTATCTTGTTTGAAGTTGTTTTAATATGTTCTTTAATTCTTTTGCTTCCATATTGTAAATAAATTCGCAATAAATTATTTGCATTTAAAACTATTAACGCTGACTCATTCCTTCAGTCCACTCAAAATTATGCTAATATTCCTTATGTTGTTTATGATATTAATTGAAAATAGCATACGAGAGTATTATATAGCAATAATAACACATGGCGATATACTAAAAAGCTATTTATAATTTTTGGCTGGTAAAAAATCTGGATGGCTGGTCGTTTTTAAAATCTACCAGCCAAATGGCTGGTAAGTCAAAAAGTTAAGTTTGTTCCCTGCTTCCCCTGCTCTACATCCCATTTCAACCTGTTTCTGTCGGTCATGCTTGACCAGAAAAGCGATAAACGCTAAAAAAAAAGTTAAAAAAAAAAAAAAAAAAATCTTTCCATCCATACGTTCCCGTGTTATACCGTGGTGAATATAAGTATGGTTTTAGAGCGGTCTAGGGTAATTCCCGAAATGCTGAGTTATAGTCATATACGTCAATTCCACTATAGACATTGCCGTTTCTTGCCTGTACACGCTATTATTCCTAAATCAAATCTATATCATAGGTATTATGTTCCATCATGAATGCATGAAGGGGGGGGGGGGGGGGGGGGGGGGCGTTTCTGATTATTTGATTGTCAGTAACGGCATTCATATTGAACACTAAAAACGCTTATCAGCCCGATCGGTATAAAAGCATTGCAGGATCAAGCTAAAATTGACGTCAGATCGTCCTTACATGTGATCGGGAGTATTCCAAAAATAATATTCCAATTGTTTGATCGCCATCTGGTACATCCACTGTCCATTTGGTCCACGGCATAATCGACCACAACATATGGATCGAGGATATTTGACGTGCTTCAATGGAACCGGGAGAACCGCTCGCCTCGCCCGACAAGGAGAAATGAAACCGGAGACATTTGGCCATTCCACAGGCCAAAATACAAGGTTACAAAGGGTGCTCGATACCGCCGTCTAGCTGGATGCAGCAGGTATTGCACTTTGGCGACCTCAGACTCATTCCCTATGGTAACACGAAGGTCCCTGGATGAATAATGAATAAAAATATCGAATAAAAGGAAAAACGATCAAATAACGAGTATACTCGTTGTTGGCAGGGAATGTGTATACAATATACGTTATTTGATCGTTTTCCCTTTTTTCAATTTTAATATCCTATTCAATGTCAGGGACCTGTATGTTGCCGTTAAAAGGCATACTGGGACTCCAAAGGTGCAGTACAGGCCAGATCCTGCTAGTAGGCAGTATCGAGAGTGCAGTAAACCCTGTTCCAAACCGGGTGCTCCGGACGGACTTTTCTAGTAATGGGAAACCTAGGGCTTCACTCGATCGCATTGAATCGTTTTCGGGACCCCCGATCCATATGTTGTGGTGGGTTATGTCATGGACCAGATGGGCATAGGATGGACCAGATGGCGATCAAATAATTGGAATATTATTTTTGGAATACCACCGACCACAGTTAAGGACAATCTGACATCAATTTCAGCTTGATCGTGCATGGTTAAGGTTTTCATACCCATCCCCCTGATCGGCGTGTGTTGTGGTAATAACGAATGCCAATATTGGCAATCAATTAATCAGAAACTACCCCCCCCCCCTTTCATGCATTCATGATGAAACATAATACCATTACCTATCATATGCATTTGATTTGAAAATAATAGCGTGTACAGGGACGAAATGCCAATGGTTTAAGTATAATTCACGTTGCGCCCTATAGCCAGCCTCCCAGGAATTAGCCCGGATCATTCCGAAATTATACTCATATTCACCACGGAATAACGCAGCAAATGGGTAGCCACACCACCAAAAAGAATTAAAAGAGAAAAGAAAAAAAGAAATAGCAACAGAGACATTTATTCTCTAGTTGATGGACTCAGCTCTTGATACAAGGACTAACGCTAGACCGCAGGTGAATATGAGCTTTTCATTTCATTTGCTGTATTTTGTGTCCGTAAATGGTTTGCTTACGTCATTGGTGTTTACATGTTTGTAAACATTGGCTTCAGAAAGTTACAAAGCTACAAAGTCGGAAAAACATGGATGCTCATGCAAACTTTTTGGGGCATTTTTTTCTTACAATTTGTCTCGCATGAACTACAAATCATAAAGACAGTTTACAGCACCATATAGCTAATATACTTACAAATGTCCTCTTAAAACAGTTAATAACAACATTAAGGTTTATACAATATGAGTGGTCATGTTGAACTGACCAAGCTTAGGTTTAGGTTTACTTTATTTGTTCAAGGGGGACAGCGCACATTAATAAAGCATTTTAAAAACGTAAATGCACCCAATTTTAGCCAAAAGGCTAATTTCCTTTGGCAGTCCCCACCTTGAACTGGGGCTTGAGAAATTGTACCCAAGCTTGTGTCTAGGAACTTCGAGTTGACGGGACATTTATTTGTTTTTAGGACTGACTTCCTGTTTACAACTAGGCTAAATATTACAAGTGCCCTTAGAGCTTTGACCCCCAGTGCTCTTTCTTGCCCAGAGATACGAATACATTTTACATTTATTGCTATAATCCAAAAGGGCAAGTTTTTAAATAAGACTTGTGAATCCTTGTGAAAATTCATATATATTATATTTCCATCCTTACCTGGAGGTTGTATCCCCGCGGCTGACTTGAGGAAGTTGTACTTGGGGACCCAGTTTTCATGATGAATGTCCCCCCTGTGGCCCACCACTTTCACCCACTCGGGGTTGTTGTTCACAAACTCCCCTGCCGTGGTGGTCCACTCCTTCCCCAAGCCGCCCACATACAGGTGCTCCTCCTTCACCGCCAGCCACTCTGCTTTGAACCCTGTGAGGAGAGAAGGCCCCATTTCAATGTATTCCTTGAACGACATCAGTAAGGCTGAGACGATATGCCATTATTTTTTATTATTATTATTATTTAAACAAATTTATGTTTATTTTGCAGCAATTCTTTGTCGTTGCCGCCATCTTTATTGTTACAGATTTCCCCATTCAAAACTACCACAGTGATCCTTCTCATTTTATAGTCGTGGTCTCTGGATATTGTCGGAGTGCACTGCATATTGAATGGACAGTGCAGAGTTGGAATTCAACTGAATTGAATGGGGATATTTTAACTAAAACATGACACAAGACCTAGTATTTTAGTATAGTATAAAGTATTTAAAGAAATTATAATAATAATAAAAAAGAAAAAATATATATATGCAAATATATCGATATGTGACGCCACTTATCGATATCACGCAGTTATCGATAAATCGATAAGTGGTCTCAGCCTTAAATGGTAAATGGCTGCTTTTTTATATAGCGCTTTTATCCAAAGCGCTTTACAATTTGTTACTCACATTTTACCCATTCACTCACACATTCACTCACACACCGACGGTTGCTCATCGGGAGCAATTAGGGGTTAAGTGTCTTGCTCAAGGACACATCGACACACTTCCCGGGAGGAGCGGGAATCGAACCGGGAACCTCTGGATTGCCAGACGACTGCTCTACCTCATGAGCCACTGTCGCCTTAGACATCAGTACATTTTAAATTGTGGGAGGGGTGCCGCAACGACCAGAGCGTCACTGACCTTTGGCAACAGTTCCATCGCCGTCAGGCAAGATGACCCAGGGCACGGCCTTGTCGCCGTCGATGTGGTAGACGATGCCCGTTCTGTCGTCCACGCTGTAGAGCTTCCCGTTGAACACCACCAACTCTGACAGCTCCATGCCACGGCCCTTCTCCGCCAGGTGGCTCTCCAGCACCACTTGGTCTTGGTCCCACTCCACCGCCACCTTGTCCCCGCTCTGGGACACCAGCAGGTAGCCCCGCCGCATGTAGCTGTACCACGTGAGCTTCTTTTCGCTGCGAGAGTTCGTGTCAAGGTCGGCGATGACCCCGATGCGGTAGCGGGTGCCCTGCGGCGTGCGCTCTGGGGGACTGAGGGGGTACGTGTCGTTGTAACGGGACTCAGCCTGTTTGGGGCCCGTGCGACTGGCCCTCCAGCTATTGGGGCGCGAGCGCAGGCCGGGGCTGAGGTGCATGAGGAGCAGCAGCACCAGGACCAGGGCGACTGCCACCACCACAATGGGCCTCCACTTGAGTCGGAACCGCGGGTCAGTGGTGTTGGCCATAGACGCCAACATCGGAAGGCCTCCTACAGAGATACGCAGACTGTTCATAGGATCATTCTGCTCCAGTCGAGTATAGCCTGGGGGAGCAGGCATGGGGGAAGGTGCACTGGAGTGACCTACAGTTGGAGAGAGGGAGGGAGAGGGAGTGAGAGAGAGATAGGTGGGGTGAGTCATACCTTCATAAAGTGAAGGTTAAACCCAAAATTATATCAGTGCTCCCACTACCTAAATGCAGCACCGGAAGGCACAGGAAGTCCTTCATTCCGACAGCCATCAGATACAATGAATCACTGAGCAGAGTGACAGTTACCTTCTTCCTGGACTCTTACTTTTGAAACAGCACTGTGCAATAATAGACCTACTGTAGACATCAGTATATTTTTTACTGTATATTTTATTCTAATTTCATTTTATTCTATTCTTAGGCAATTTGATTTGTTATTCTTATTCGTGACTTGTTCTGTCTAAATGTTTAACTTAATGGTGAGCGATTTGCAGTGTCAAATTTCCCTCGGGATAATACAAGTATTTCGATTATATTTCTATTCTATTCTATACTTATATGAAAACTGAATGAATGGCATACAGGATGGGCTGTGGTACGATGTAGGCCTATAACAAAATCACACAGGCAGGTAGATGATATTTGGCTGTGATATGATAACAGGATCGTATAGGCAGGTAGATGATACTTGGCTGTGATATGATTTATAACACAAAATCAATATAGGCTAGGCTACGTTAAGACTATCATCTAAGCTAACAGCAAAGGTAAAGAGTAAAAACAAATGTAAGTGACAGACAATCTTTGATATACGAGACTAATTAGTAATAAATCTACAACATGACAGCTCAAAGAAGTAGATCCAAATGGACTCTGCTCACATTACCATGGAAAACCTCTTCAATCCTCAGTCAACACGCTGAGCCACTAAACCCTTGGATTTCATTTTGCCTATAAAGGATCCTGGGAGAAATTTACACAAGACGACTATAGCATACCCAGCTAAGTTCTGAATGGAGTGAAAATATTGAGGAAGTTGGCCTGTATAGCCTTGGTAAAGATGTGACACACAAGTGTCAACGTGGAGGCTGGGAGTGGCCCATTCCGGAAGGACAAAAGGGACACTGAGGACAGGTAGAACAGGATCTATGAAGTAACCCAGTCGACTCAAACCAAACCACAATTTAGATTGGAATGCAAATTACCTCACACACAAAAAAGGTAGAACAGGATCTATTCAATGCTTTAAATGCTTTACGGTGGTATCTTCTAGCTACTTATCTGTTATTTATAGTATGTGAAGGACTTCAGCAACTGTTGTATAACTATAATACAGCCCTACTATTCAAGCCTGCCCTGTTTCTGCTTTATTCTTGGCTAAATGAATGTTCATGAGTTCAGTTGGTTTTGGCCACATTGGAGGAAGACATCAGCTCTTCCTCTAATGTGGCCAAAAGCAACTGAACTCATGACATATCAAGTAACTAGAAGATTCCTTCTTCTAAATGCATTTGAATGGAGACCGGGCCACATAGCCAAGACTTGGCCTACTTATCTGTGTGTGCTCCCTCTCCATAGCCTCTATATATCTTCACACCCGGTGGCCAAAACATGAGTTGAATTTATCTGAAAACGAGTAGTGGCACCCGCCTCTGGTGAAAGGCTCTTTCATAAACAGGGCCCCTGGCCAAACAGCAGTCCACTATGGCAGCATCATCAAGCCAGTGCTCTGAGGTAGACATTCTGATCTCTCTCAAAAAAAACACAGCTGGTTGGAAAACGAATGCCTTAACTTCATGCACTGAATCCCAAATAGTCTCTTGTCCAACTAATACATGACACAAACAAATACAATACAAAAGCACAACAAGGTCCTCTCCAAAGAGCCTCTTAAAGAAACAACTCAGACAACTGAACCTGATTCAAGTAGGCCTACCCTTGCGTCTCCTCCTCCTGCCATTGCATTGAACCACCATCATGTCAACTACCACACCGCCTTAGCAGACCACTACCTGCGGCACAAAGCTGCAAGCCGTCTTTCTGCTGAAAGATTATGGCAGTGCAACCATGACTAAGGAGGATTCTAATAAGGGTGGTGAACTTTAACTAGACTGGAGCATTATGAATGGCAAACTACACAAGTCCAAAGGGACAAACCATCAACACGCTCTTGTTTCTCATTCATCAAAGCTCAGCTATATATCCCAAGGTAAGCTCATCGTTGTATAATTATGTAACAAGAACAGTCAAGCCTATAATAATCCATTGGGCTGGGAAAGAAGCCCAAACAAATCTAACGCCACACCGACCACGGACAACTTAAAACATTCCAGAGGTGCAACTGTAACACAATCGCTGCTTGTGGTTAAAAGCCTGACACCTGGTGCTGACAGCAGGGGAGAGGTTAGTCTCCACATCAATAGGAGGAGCACTGACTTAATTTTAAACCAATGCTTTTGACAAACAGGATCCGGATGACAAGTCAGTCTCTCTCTCTCGCCAAATGATGGATATGGGGACATGTGAATTGTGAAATGACAAGGGATGAGTTATGGGACCAGATGTTCTTGTACCGGATCTCCTCCCTGGTAAACAAGAATACCCTGAAGACTCTGGCAGGAGCACTCATTCAAGGGTACTACGACTATGCTTGCACCTCATGGTACCAAAGCACCTCAAAGGCACTAAAAACCAAATTACAAACATCTCAAAACAAACTAGTGACTAGTCAGACTACTGCTTGACCTGACTCCTAGAACCCACCTCACCCCTGCACACTTTGCCAACCTAGGATGGCTTAGAGTAGACGACAGAGTACAGCAACTTGCAATGGGCCTGGTCTACAAGATACACTACACGACCAAGGTACCCATGTACATGTCAAAATACTTCCCAAAGGTCAGTGAATACCACGATCACAACACCAGAGGGAGCTCCACAAATCATGTAAAACCCAGATTCGGCTCAAACAAGGGACTAAACACGTTTCGCAATTATGCCACAACAATGTGGAACGCCCTACCCAAAGCTGTAAAGGAATGTAAATCACTACCCACCTTCAAAAACACTCTCAAAGAACACCTACGGGAGACTGCAATTCAAAACTGGCCCGTACAAATGTCCTAACCCAGTTGTACAATAAAGACCAAGCATGGCTATTCCAATGTACAGCCCCACCCAACCCCACCCCACCTACCCAACCTCCTCCAATGTACAGTTTCCATGTCAAATGTATGTCAGTATTCCAATGTACAGTGTGTCCCCCCCCTACCAACCCCCCCCCCCCCCCCCCCCCCCCCCCACCTCCAATGTACAGCCCCACCCCACCTACCCAACCTCCCCCAATGCACAGTTTCTATGTCAAATGTATATACTCTTCTTCTGGATTTTTTTAGTATCACAAACAGTACTGTATTTGAAAATCTGGTATGTCATAAATGTATAGATGTAGCAGTACTGTCTATCTGTATGTCATGTGTGTCATATGATGAATTGAAAATGGGGGACCCTGATGGAAACAAGACGAAAGTCTTTCTCAGGTCTGCATCCTCTTAACAATTGTATGTATTGAGCTGTACTGTACTGTACCCATTCTGCAATCTGTTAATAAACTTTTCAATCAATCAATCAATGTAATAGCCTACATGAAACGTCCAGTACCTTAATAATGAAATTCTCTGGACCTAATTATCCTGAGCTTATCCACTGTTTGATGTCTGTCATAAAGGACAACATCTGGGGAAGACTTCAAAAAGCCACGGGTCAAGTAGTTAGCACCTTTAGAGAAAGCAGCACCCAGGTAGTAAGTGGGTGGTGCAACAAAACCATAAATAGCAAGAGTGCTGTAGGGCAGAGGGAAATGAGCACGGATATTTCTAATGTACAGGGCATACTACAATGCCCGTTTTCTGATGATTCACAAGTCACATAAACTACTGATTCTAGGAATAACGTTAGAAGGAGCAAAGTCCACCGTGATATGGAAGTTAAGCAGGCGGCCTCATATCTTGTGTAAGCATGGTTATCCCAACGTTACTTAGCCCCCTTACGTGCTTGCAGATCGCAGTCACGTAAGGGGCTAAACGTTACTCTGAGCTTGTAGCAGCTGTGCTGCCTGGTTGATACTGTGAGTCTGTGACACATACCCAATTACCCATCTCTCTATCTTAAGTTCTAGCCACCTCTAGCGTTAACGTTACTGACTTGACTTGTTGTGACGACGTCTTGAGGGTTAAGAAGCAAAACATGAGATGCCACCGCATCACATTATCATGACTTTCCTGGATAGCTAACGTTAACGTTATCGCAATTTTCCAGAAGTAACGCTAACGTTACCATTTGCGTTGCGAACCACAGCGTACTTACTGTGGCGTTCGATTGGGTTCTTCGTCAGTCCGATAACGTTGATGGTTGTTGTAGCTGAGATGACATTGTAACGCTCATTTGCTTCGTTATCCTCTCTCCGTAGCATTAGGGAGCCTCTGGAGCTCCGATCCCAACACAACACAATACTTCCTGAATGCACCAATGACGCGTAACCACGTGCTTGCGCACGGTGAATGAATGAATGAATGAATGAAAACTTTATTTAACAGATTGCAGAATGGGTACAATACAGTACGGCTCAATACATACAATTGTTAAGGGGATGCAGACCTGAGAAAGACGTTTGTCTTGTTTCCATCAGGGTCCCCCATTTTCAATTCATATAGACATATATGACATACATGACATACAGATAGTCAGTACTGCTACATCTATACATTTATGACATACCAGATTTGCAAATACAGTACTGTTTGTGATACAGAAGGAGTCAAGAAAAGGGAGTATATACATTTGACGTAGAAACTGTACATTGGAGGAGGTTGGGTGGGGGGGTTGGGTACATTGGGATATTGACAACCATACTGGGTAATTTACATTGGAGGTGGTTGGGGGGGGGGGGGCGGGGGGCACACTGTATAAACAAGTAACACTGTACATTGAGGGGGGGGGGGGAGGAGACACTGTACAAACAAACACAATTGTACATTGAACTATTGACAAAACCATACTAGGTAAATGACTGTACATTGGAGGGGGTTGGAATGATTGGGTTAGGATATTTACAGGGGCCAGTGTTGAATTGCAGTCTCCCGTAGGTGTCCCTTGAGAGAGGTTTTGAAAGTGGGTAGTGATCCACATTCCTTTACAGCTTTGGGTAGGGCGTTCCACATTGATGTGGCATAATTGCGAAACGTGTTTAGTCCCTTATTTGAGCCGAATCTGGGTTTAACATGATTTGTGGAGCTCCCTCTGGTGTTGTGATCGTGGTATTCACTGACCTTTGGGAAGTATTTTGACATGTACATGGGTACCTTGGTCGTGTAGTGTATCTTGTAGACCAGGCCCATTGCAAGTTGTTGTACTCTGTCGTCTACTCTAAGCCATCCTAGGTTGTCGAAGTGGGCAGGGGTGAGGTGGGTTCTAGGAGTAAGGTCAAGCAGTAGTCTGACCAGTTTGTTTTGAGATGTTTGTAATTTTGTTTTTAGCGCCTTTGAGGTGCTTTGGTACCATGAGGTGCAAGCATAGTCGTAGTACCCCTGAATGAGTGCTCCTGCCAGAGTCTTCAGGGTGTTCTTGTTTACCAGAGAGGAGATCCGGTACAAGAATCGAGTTCGTTGGTTGACTTTTTTTATTACATTGGATGCCATTTTGTCACAGGAGAGATTAGCCTCTAGGATGGACCCCAGGTAGGTAATTTCATCTTTCCTTGTGACAATATTGTCACCCACTGTAACTGAGAAGCCGTCGGTCTTGCTGAGTTTGTTATTTGAACCGAAGAGAATGGACTCTGTTTTGCCCATGTGTAATGATAGTTTGTTATCAGCGAGCCATATGCAGATTCTGCCTAGTTCCGAGCTGAGGGTTTTTTCAACCTGTAACTTGTTCTTGTCAGAGACCAGCAGGGCTGAGTCGTCCGCAAACAGGAACAAGTTGCAGTCACAAGCTGACGACATGTCATTTGCATAAATTAGGAACAGTAGCGGTCCTAGTATGCTTCCTTGTGGAACACCACAGCTCACTGTGAGGGGGGGGGATAGGGTACCGTTTACCTCCACCATCTGTTCCCTCCCCTCAAGGTAGGATTGCATCCAGCTCACTGATAGACTATCAAAACCAATTGCTTTTAGCTTGTCAATCAGAATGGAGTGATTGACCGTGTCAAAGGCCTTTTGTAGGTCCAGCATGACCATGCCGCAGTATTTGCCTGCGTCCACCTCTTGTTTGATGTGGTCATTCAAATAGAGAAGGCATGTGTCAGTGGAGTGGGATGTTCTGAAGCCAGATTGGAATTCGTAGATTAGATTTTTTTCCGCTAGGTACTTTTCGACCTGTTCGTAGACTATTTTTTCCATGACTTTCGAGATGGAGGTGAGAATAGAAACAGGGCGGTAGTTGCCTGGGTCTAATTTGCTGCCCTTTTTGTGCAGAGGGGTCACCCTCGCAATTTTGAAGTCCTTGGGGACGTGTCCCTGTTTTATGGAGAGGTTTATTATGTGTGTGATGATTGGTGTGATGGCGGCTGCTGAGTCTCTGAGGAATTTGGAGGGGATGTTGTCATGGCCAGTGGCCTTGTTAGGTTGGAGGGCGCTCAGTTTATTGAGTACCTCATCTGTTGTTACCATTTCCAGCTTGAAGTCGTCCTTGCGGACCCCTAGGTTTTTGTAGTAAGCTACTATGTGTTCTACCCCATAAAGCCCTGAGTGGGAGGGTAGTTTGTTTACCAGTGTTGTGGCTATGTTTGTGAAGAAAATGTTTAAGTAATTGGCTACATCCAGCTTGTCTGTGATGAGCGTGTTGTCAGTTTTTATGTTTATGTTTGAGAATCTGGTTTTAAGTTTTTTACTGCATCCTAGTTGATTATTGAGTAATTTCCAAAGTTCACATGGTTTGTTTTTGTTTTCCTCAGTTTTGTCATTGATGAAATTCTTTTTTGCAGTTTTGATCATGGAGCGCTCGATTTTAGTCACAAAGATACGTTATTCAAGTATGTAGTTGAAATACAATGGGAAAATATACGCTAGGCCCTAGGTATCATAATTATGTTACACATTAGGTAGACATAATACTTAAATAATACACACATACTGAATTGAAAATGGGGGACCCTGATGTAAACAAGACGAAAGCTAACCCAGTTGTACAATAAAGACCAAGCATGGCTTTGTCAGTATTCCAATGTACAGCCCCACCCAACCCCACCCCACCTACCCAACCTCCTCCAATGTACAGTTTCCATGTCAAATGTATGTCAGTATTCCAATGTACAGTGTGTCCCCCCCCCCCCACCTCCAATGTACAGCCCCACCCCACCTACCCAACCTCCCCCAATGCACAGTTTCTATGTCAAATGTATATACACTTCTTCTGGATTTTTTTAGTATCACAAACGGTACTGTATTTGAAAATCTGGTATGTCATAAATGTATAGATGTAGCAGTACTGTCTATCTGTATGTCATGTGTGTCATATGATGAATTGAAAATGGGGGACCCTGATGGAAACAAGACGAAAGTCTTTCTCAGGTCTGCATCCTCTTAACAATTGTATGTATTGAGCTGTACTGTACTGTACCCATTCTGCAATCTGTTAATAAACGGTTGATTGGGATAATACTCATTTATTTTAGACAGGTGTTGTACCTACACCAGTTTGCAGTGTTGGGCAAGAAGTGTAGTTACGTATTGATTACTCATTGATTGATTGATTGATTGATTGATTGATTGATTGATTGAAAATGTTATTAACAGATTGCAGAATGGATACAATACAGTACAGCTCAATACACACAATTGTATGTTCCCCATCAATGTGGAACGCCCTACCCAAAGCTGTAAAGGAATGTGGATCACTACCCACTTTCAAAACCTCTCTCAAGGGACACCTACGGGAGACTGCAATTCAACACTGGCCCCTGTAAATATCCTAACCCAACCCCCTCCAATGTACAGTCATTTACCTAGTATGGTTTTGTCAATAGTTCAATGTACAATTGTGTTTGTTTGTACAGTGTCTCCTCCCCCCCCCCCTCAATGTACAGTGTTACTTGTTTATACAGTGTGCCCCCCGCCCCCCCCCCCCCCAACCACCTCCAATGTAAATTACCCAGTATGGTTGTCAATATCCCAATGTACCCAACCCCCCCCACCCAACCTCCTCCAATGTACAGTTTCTACGTCAAATGTATATACTCCCTTTTCTTGACTCCTTCTGTATCACAAACAGTACTGTATTTGCAAATCTGGTATGTCATAAATGTATAGATGTAGCAGTACTGACTATCTGTATGTCATGTATGTCATATATGTCTATATGAATTGAAAATGGGGGACCCTGATGGAAACAAGACAAACGTCTTTCTCAGGTCTGCATCCCCTTAACAATTGTATGTATTGAGCCGTACTGTATTGTACCCATTCTGCAATCTGTTAAATAAAGTTTTCATTCATTCATTCATTCATTGTTAAGGGGATGCAGACCAGAGAAAGAATTTCGTCTTGTTTACATCAGGGTCCCCCATTTTCAATTCATCATAACATTTATGACATACACGATATACAGTACTGTTACATCCAGACATTTATAACATACAAGATTGTGAGGGAAATGTTATCTATGTCCATCTGTGTTAAATCTCTGTAGCCTACAGCTTTTGACTTTTCATGTTAAACCCAGATTCGGCTCAAACAAGGGACTAAACACGTTTAGCAATTATGCCACATCAATGTGGAACGCCCTACCCAAAGCTGTAAAGGAATGTGAATCACTACCAACTTTCAAAACCACTCTCAAAGAACACCTAGGGAGACTGCAATTCGAAACTGGCCCCTGTAAATGTCCTAACGGCTAACCCAACCACCTCCAATGTACAGTAAATGACCAAGTATGGTTTTGTCAATATTCCAATGTACAGTTTTGCTTGTACAGTTGTACAGTGTCCCCCCACCCAACCACCTCCAATGTACAGCACCCTGCCCCCACCCACCCAACCCCACCCCACCTACCCAACCTCCCCCAATGTACAGTTTTTACGTCAAATGTATATACTCTCTTTTCTGGACTCTTTTTGTATCACAAACAGTACTGTATTTGCAAATCTGGTATGCCATACATTTATAGATGTAGCAGTACTGTCTATCTGTATGTCATGTATTATGTCATATATGGCCTGATGAATTGAAAATGGGGGACCCTGATGTAAACAAGACGAAAGTCTTTCTCTGGTCTGCATCCCCTTAACAATTGTGTGTATTGAGCTGTACTGTATTGTACCCATTCTGCAATCTGTTAATAAAGTTTTCAATCAATCAATCAATCAGACTAGTTAATATGATCAACTATAAACTAGCTACAGCCCAGACACTAGGCTACAGTCTGACAGTGTCTCTTTAACAACGACCAAGGTTAGGAGATGGTATTTGGCCTATTTCTTCAGTTCTAGTGTGAAAGACATAACATAAGCCCTAGCCGCTTTGTTTACCTTTTTTGCCATATAGTATCTCATGTACGTCATCGATTATGTATTTAATGTGTGTCTGACCAAGAGCTCTTTGTCACTTTCTGGTCAGACGCTTTGTGTGTACAGTACACATGTTGTCTCTGATTATAAACTGATCTCTGTGGAAGCAGATATTAAACTATGTTCTATATTTTTATACAACCTGACTCGATCTGAATTCCTACAGCTTACTGTCATGGCTCATTTAAATATTCCACAACAAGATATAGAGTACTGTTTATTTACATACAGAGTGTCTAAAAGAGAATATATACATTTGAGGGGGAGGAAACTGTACATTGGGGGGGGGGGGGGGGGGGGGGTTGACATTTACCAGGGCTAGTTTCGAATTGCGGCCTCCCATAGGTGCTCTTTTAGAACGGTTTTGAAGGTGGGTAGGGATTCACATTATTTTATGACTGTGGGTAGGGCGTTCCACATTGTTGTGGCATAATTGCGAAACGTATTTAGACCCTTGTTTGAGCCGAATCTGGGTTGAACATGATTTGTGGAACTCCCTCTGGTGTTGTGGTCGTGGTATTCACTGACCTTTGGGAAGTATTTCGACATGTACATGGGTACCTGAGTGGTGTAGTGTATCTTGTAGACCAGGCCCATTGCAAGTTGCTGTACTCTGTCGTCTACTCTAAGCCATCCTAGGTAGTCAAAGTGGGCAGGGGCGAGGTGGGTTTTAGGAGTAAGGTCAAGCAGTAGTAGGCGAGTCAATCTATGAAAAAAAAGCACTTAACCCAAAAAAAAATTATACAAAAGGTTTTTCGATGGATTCCGATAGTATTGGGCGTGCTAAATAACATACTAAAAGTCGACCAAAATCGACCCCCCCGAAAGCCGCCATTTCCAAGATGGCGTCCCAGATGGCGGTGGAGATATTAAAATGGCTATATCTCAAATTGAGAATATGGTGCAAAGGATTTCTCAACTGATTCTGGTACCTCTGGGCATGTTCACTAACATACTAAAAATCTAGGAAAATACACCTTCCAGAAAGGCTTAATTTTCAAGATGGCGTCCAAAATGGCGGCAGACCAAGCTTAAAATGGCTATATATCTCAATAGAAAAAAATATATAACTATGATTTTTCACTTGATTCTGGTACCTCTAGACATGCTTGTGAACATACTAAAAATCTAGGAAAATACACCTTCCGGAAAGGCATCATTTTCAAGATGGCGTCCAAACTGGCGCCCAGGAGCTTAAAATGACTATACAAATACAAATAGCTTACTAAAAAAGGTGTTTGCACTCTCCAGCTCTCAAGCTAGCATAGTTGAAGCCTTCTTTTTGACCATTATAGTTGTTATAGTTAGAGGTGTTTGCACTCTCCAGCTCCCAAACTACCATCGTTGAAGCCTTCTTTTTCTGAATCAGTTTCTTTCTTTCTTTTCTGACCTAGTCCTGTGTTTGGGCATGCCTGGGCGTGTCTGACCTGGCAGTGTTATTTAAGCCCCAGTTTCATTCTAGTCTTTGACAGAGGTGTTTGCACTCTCAGCTCTCAAGCTAGCATAGTTGAAGCCTTCTTTTTGACCATTATAGTTGTTATAGTTAGAGGTGTTTGCACTCTCCAGCTCCCAAACTACCATAGTTGAAGCCTTCTTTTTCTGAATCAGTTTCTTTCTTTCTTTTCTGACATTGTCCTGTGTTTGGGCATGCCTGGGCGTGTCTGACCTGGCAGTGTTATTTAAGCCCCAGTTTCATTCTAGTCTTTGACAGAGGTGTTTGCACTCTCAGCTCTCAAGCTAGCATAGTTGAAGCCTTCTTTTTGACCATTATAGTTGTTATAGTTAGAGGTGTGGAAGATGGAACTGTGTGCTAGATCCAAAACTAGTCAGTTGTGGCTAAATTACCAACACATGTTAGAAGTTGCTAGGTCACTGATAACAGCAGATCGCACAGGTTCCTGGCTTTTGCACCTACGCGCTGTTTCTGAATGCATGCCGATATTCGCTGCGGCTGGGCATTACAATTACTTGAAATCGGCACACTTTTATTGTCAAGAGATGAGTCAGCTTCACATCAACCACCCAGATGTCTTCAGACAATTTGAAAAGGGTTTTCATGTTATCCGTCGCAGCAGCCAATCATGGGCAGGCCTCAGCTCAGATCTTGTAATCGAAACAACATTGATGAGGTCATTGAAGACTACAGGAGGGATGACACATGGAAGTGGAATGACCGACAATCAGAGATCCCTTTGGACAATGTCAAAGGGCATAACATCAGAGTATAACACCGCAATGCAGGAGTTCTCAAACCAGACATACACAACATCAGAACAGCACAAGGATTCAACAGAGGCAAGGATGAAAAGGGATGCTGCTGACCTGGAGAAGATCACTTCAAAACTTGCTATATGTTCACCTTTCTCTCCAGACTCTTCTTTAAGGAATGTTGTTACAGGTGTTGTCGCTGAGGATGGAGTGAACGTGCATGATTATGACTCTGTTGGACGCAACATCATGCACAAAATGATCGGACAGCCGGCATTCACATTTTCATTTAGTAGAAAGGATAAAGCCATAACCCTTGGACAAAAATCGTCTATCAAGGTTGCTCCTGATCGAATCATTGATTCTGCACTTCTTTTTCAACGTTTCCTTATTGTCTCCCGAACTGGAGAGCTGTCATTGGAGGAGGTTATACGTTACGAACTCAGTCCTTTCCCTCCTGCCCTCTTTGAAGCCGGAAACGTCTTCAGCAAAGCTGATAAACCACAACTAGCGCACGCGATCTGTGATCATGCAAGTGATGCAATCCTAGATTCTGTACCAGAAACGGAGCATTATGTTCTTGATGGTGGTTCACTCCTTCACCGAATACAATGGAAGCACGGACAAAGCTATGGTAAAATTGCACAGTCATATGCAGACTTCACCATCCAACATTATGGCTCAGCTACAACCATTGTGTTTGATGGCTATGAGGATGGGCCATCCATTAAAGACAACACACATCAAAGAAGAGGAAACAATATTCATCCCATTGTCAACTTCACTGCTGAGACAGAGTTCTCAGGTAAGAAGGAGGAGTTCCTGTCAAGAGATCTGAATAAACAGAAACTGATCCACATGATAAGTGATGAACTGAAAGAACGGGATTGCACTGTGGTCAATTCACTTGGAGATGCTGATGTAGACATAGTAAGGGCCGCAGTGGGATCATCTCTTCTTCACACCACGACGCTGATTGGAGAAGATACTGATCTCCTCGTCTTACTTCTTTACTATGCACAGAGAGATAGCAAGGGCCTTTATTTCAGATCAGACAAGTCGAAAGCTGATGGCAGTTTTAAAGTGTACGCCATAAACCATTTGAAAGAAGTACTCGGACAGGATGTGTGTTCTCAGTTGCTGTTCATCCATGCTGTGACTGGCTGTGACACAACTTCCCGGATCTTCGGAGTTGGCAAAAAGACAGCATTCCAAAAACTTGTAAAAGGGGATCCTGTCCTTCAGGCTTGTGCCAATGCATTCACTGTACCAAACCAGACAACAGATGTGATCGATGACCTTGGGTGCCAAGCAATGGCTGTCTTTTTTGGTGGAAAGTGCACAGATTCGCTTGCAAAAATGAGATATAACATTTTCAGCAAGAAGGTTGTCTCAGCTTCATCAACGGTAACGCCTGAACGTCTACCACCAACTGAATCTGCTACCAAATTCCACTGTCGTAGAGCATACTACCAGGTCATGGTCTGGATGGGAACAGATGATGGTATAGATGCTCTAGACTGGGGCTGGAACCTGCAGGACAATAGATTTGTCCCACTCATGTCAACAATGAATGCTGCTCCAGACAGTCTCTTGAAGGTCATTCATTGTAACTGTACCACTGCCTGCAAGACACTTCGCTGCTCATGCAGAAAATATGGACTACCTTGTACTACTGTCTGTGGACCATGTCAACTTCATGAATGTGACAATCCACATAACAAGTTTCTCCCAGAGGATCCTGAAGATGATGATGAGTAGGCCTAAAGACCACAATAAGTGGGTCATTTATTTTGTGTTCAACACCAAAGCCAGCTTTCTAGGTTGAATATAATAACCAATTTTAATTTGAGCCAAAATAAGCTACAGGCAGCCATTTTGATGATGCAAATGATGCATTCCTAGCAGATATATTTAGCTAGATATTTTGCTCGTTATTAATATATAGAGGTGCCAGAATCAGTTTATAAATCCTTTAGAAATGTTTTCCCATTTGAGATACAGGCATTCTAAGCTCCCAGTCGTCATTTTGGACACCATTTTGAAAATTAAGCCTCTTCGGAAGGTGTATTTCCCTAAAACTTTAGTATGTTCCTAAGTATGTCTAGGGGTACTTGGGGTACCAGAATCAAATGACAAAATCATTTATATAATTTTTATATTGACATATATATAGCCATTTTAAGCTTGGCCAGCCGCAATTTTGGACGCCATCTTGAAAATGAAGCCTTTCTGGAAGGTGTATTTTCCTAGATTTTTAGTATGTTAGTGAGCATGCCCAGAGGTACCAGAATCAGTTGAGAAATCCTTTGCACCATTTTCTTAATTTGAGATATAGCCATTTTAATCGCCCAGGCGCCATCTGGGACGCCATCTTGGAAATGACGGCTTTCGGAGGGGTCGATTTTGGTCGACTTTTAGTATGTTATTTAGCACGCCCAATACTACCAGAATCCATTGGAAAAACCTTTTGTATAAATTTTTTTGGGGTTAAACCATATATTGACTCGCCTATAGTCTGACCAGTTTGTTTTGTGATGTTTGAGCCGTACTTTACTCATTACTGGGAAAGTAATGAAATTACAGTAACGCATTACTGCCCAATACTGCCAGTTTGCCCCACCTGGTTACCTGGCAACGCAGCAACCTGGTCCCTGAGTGGGACTCGAACCCAGGACCTTCTAGCTGTGAGGCGACAGTGTTAACCACTACACCAACGTTAGGTTTCTGACTTTGAATACACACCTAGGGGTTCTCAACCTTTCTGCTGCCAAGGCACCCCTGTGTTCAATAAAATATTCCAGGGCACCCCTACATACGATAAAGACTTTTCCGGTCCTGTCTTTTTTGCTACAATGATGACAAAAGTGCTTGCTTTCAAAATAATGTTTATTTAAGAAACCGGGAAACACATTTGTGTGTATATGCCTGTAACTGAGGGGTACAATTCCCTGACTGTATTAAATAAGTATGGTATCATTAAACCACTACTGTCTTATGTACATTACTACTGGCCATACAGTACACAGGTATATGCGATGAACACTTCCACAATGACACGGTTCCACACAAATCTTGGTTAGAATAATATTTATTAGCAGCAATAATAGTAGATTACATTACTTTACTTAGAGTCGCGCTTGTAAGGCGAAGAATGTGCGTGAGTAAGTCAAGAGCATAAGTCCATTATAATATTACGCAGGAGATAATGAATACCACCTGTATCTTAGGAATTATATCTATGGTACACTAGTAGGGCAGCGGGAGATACTAGTAGGGTCCCTCCGGTTGTAGGCCAGCAGGGGAGAGGATTTGTCGGTAGCAAAGTCTGGGTCAACGAAGAATAGGGAGACTCCAGGTACAGGAGACAGTGCAATAATCTCTTGATCCGCAGACGAATAACAGCTATTCTCCGGCATGCAGCTCCGCATGGAAGAAAGCTAGCCAGCCTCAGGCGTCTTAGAGGCGGGCTCGACGTTGCTCCTCACAGGGTAAATCCCACACAATTGTGGGTGTAGACGATTCTCCGCTCCATCAGCTACAGGACCAAAGCAAATATAATCCAGCCGAAAAGGGCTATGCAGTCGTCGGGTAGGTTATCCAGTGTACATGTCCACACGGTCCTCGTCTAGGGCTCCTCGGATGAAGGCGCCAGGTTAAGCTGCCCAGCCTGGATAAGCACACTAGCTGGTACGAGGAAACGTTGGTAATGCTGGTCACTGCCGCACGATACACTATACATAAATAGACTATTACTGAATTAATAGAATAGGTCGAACTCGACGGTACAGCGTTAAACTCTGATACTTCAGCTATCAATTCGCACGCGGTCTCAATGCTCTATTTGGGGCCAAACGGGCCCTACTTCACCGCACGTTGTATCGTGGGTGAGGCTTCACTTGGGTAACTCGAACTACTTCTGTATTCACCTGCGCCATATTTATACGTTAGTTGAACAAACTAGTACCAGCCTTATTCCTGTCTCGTATTCTTGCGCAGAGCCGTTCATGTCCAGGCATGTCTTTGGCGGTGACTTTGAACTAGACCTTGGGGGTATGGCAGTGGCGCCTAAGGGACCGCTGTCCAATAGGAGAACGAAATATTATGGTCTGTACTAGGTAAAGGGATATTCCGTGTATATGTACAAAGAATACACAAGGGATATCAGACGATATACAAATATTATGCAATATATATCAATTAGTAAATATATATATTCGGTTTAATCTGATCCTTCGTAACAATGCCTATATAACGCATTATTAATTATTAGGTGTTTCAGGTCTAAATGGCTTAGTACTGTTGACATTACACTGCTTGTAGTAGTAAATCAAATAGCATATTTCTTTAAATAAAATTACAGAAAATTATCACTAAAGTGCTATCTGTTGAAGCTGCACACTTTTCCATAAAAATAGCATATTTGGATAAGTGTGACCATTTCTCAAAAACTGAAAATCATGTATTTTTTTTTAAATACAGAAAAGGATCACTAAAGTGCTATCTGTTGCAGCTGCACTGTTCTCCATAAAAATAGCATATTTGGATACGGATACGTTTGACCATTTCTCAAAAACTGGTAAAAATGTATTTTTTTAAATACAGAAAAGGATCACCAAGTTACCATTTCTCAAAAAATATAAATAAATACAGAAAATAAGCACTCGTTCACTCAGTGGACATTTCTAGCTCAATGCGAGGTCTGCTGCTGCTGGCTAATAATATGGTCAATACGTGGGGAGATCTTTGACAAGGCAACACGCATGTCATCCTCAAGGCTCAACTTGG
Source organism: Notolepis coatsorum (assembly GCF_963971535.1). NCBI lineage: Eukaryota > Metazoa > Chordata > Actinopteri > Aulopiformes > Paralepididae > Notolepis > Notolepis coatsorum. The sequence continues at coordinate 63,868,761 of NC_140178.1, read as the reverse complement.
CCCTATATTTTGTTTTCAGAGCTGTCATGGATGAAAAGCCAGCTTCACACAGATATGTGGTGCTGAATGGTATCAACACCTTAACTGCTGTATCATGAGATACTTGGTACTCAGCACCACACTCTGAAACTAGCTCTCCAGGTGGTATCAGATGAGATTTCAATGAGTTCTTCCAAGAGTTTGGATGGAGATGTATCAGGAAGCTTTGTCTCAATGTTGTCTGTAAAGTTTTTTTTTATCCAGAGTAACTTGGTGATCCTTTTCTGTGTTTTATTAAATAATGATTTTCAGATTGAGAAATGGTCAAACTTATCCAAATATGGTATTTTTTTTTAATCTCAAGGCACCCCTGTTGAGAACCGCTGGACCTAGGAGACACACCTAAGGAACAAACGACCATCACAGGTTTAACCAGGTTTCCCACACTGACTTTAATTCAAAGGCCAGAGGTGCGGCAGTTCTTATTGAAAACAATGTTCAATTCTCCCACACTAAGGTCATTGCTGATAAAAATGGCCACTATATTATCGTCCTGTACCAAACACCAGAGTTGCTGGTCAATATGTATATCCCCAATTTTCAACAGTTTTGCTCACACATTACATTATCTTCCTTTCCTAAGTTCCCATCTGCCTATTTTTGGAGGATATTTAAACGGTTCTATTAATCCTACTTTAGAACCTCTCTCAAACTATGTCACAATACAGTCTCATAGATCATTGGAGATTCCGGAATCCTACAGCCAAAGAATTGTCCTTTTCTTTTATCTACTTTTTCTCCCATTTTCTATTTTTCTCCCATCCCAATTTCGTATTGTCCAATTCTACCCTCCCCTGTCTCGAACGCTGTTAGGCCATGCCTCCCACAAACCGGCTGCAATGTGGACGAAGCCTTGCATCACGTGTCCCCTCCGGTACACGAGGAGGCAGCCGCCGCATCTTTTCACCTGCACAGCGCGATCTCTCAGCGTCGAGGGTCTGCGTGGGAGGGACACGCCGCCCCCGTTGCTTCCTGATTCTTTCCGCGTTGCCAGGTACCCAGGTGGGGTATCTCCCAGGCCTTTCTGTGTGGAGTTTGCATGTTCTCCCCGTGCTCGCAAGGGCTCGCAAGGGTTCACCCCCCAACAAAAGTGCAACTAGGGCTAAAAACACAATGAAATAAAATAATTATAAATAATATATCCTTCTTAGCAGACTTCTTAGCTTAACATCCCAGGGAACTAATGGGATAACTGGGGATGTTGTTTGCTCCTAGTCTGGGGTGATGGTAGACAAAGCAACTCTGAGGTCATGCTCAATGTCCAATCTGTTCCTCTGCTTTGTCTTCAGCTGGACCAGAGCTGAGAAGCCACTTTCACAAAGATAGGTAGTGCAAAAAAAAGTATATTATATAAGAAGAGAGAGAAAAAAAAAAAAAGGGTATACGACGCATCAACGCAAAAATTCGGCGTCGACGAGTTTTTATGATCGACGTCGTCGATTATGTCGACTAATCGTTGCAGCCCTACTCACAAGTATACAATATAAGGAGCAGTACAGAAAAAGCAATATGCAAATACTCAGTATACTGACAAAGAAACCAATGTTTTTGGTGGTACCTCTGCAACATGTGTAATGACACTGCAGAGAAATTACATTTACTAATACTTTGCATAGCTAAATAGCCTTTATATCCTCTATATAACTAGTTAATCTACTTACACATCACACATCAGTACAATCACTCTTCAAATATTTGCCAAAGGAACACACCCTTATGGGAATACATGTTCTGACTCAAGGATATAAAAGAGGGCTGAAACAAACTCTTGAACAGTCTTTATTTGGCAAACCTCAGATATTATTGATATACAGTACTCCACATAAGGCACTTTTGGGAGAATTATCCTTGAGTACAGCAGTGATATTGCAATGCATGTGATCACACAGCAAGGTTGTGGAAAAAAATATCAAAGTATTATTTGATAAACATCCCGATTCACCAGGATTCAAATTAAAGCTAATAAAACTCCCATATTTGCACTGTAGTGTTACAGATGTACTCTAATCACTTTTGGCTGAAAGGATTAGCATATTGTAAGAAATAAAAAAGAAAACAAATTAAAATGATAATCACAAAACTCTTCAGAAGGCACATTTAGCAGTAGCTTCTCAGAGGTAGCAGACATACAGGTCAGGATGCAAGAAGACAATCTTAATATAAAATACAATACACCTTTATATACAAGCATCCAACTGATATGCATACTGAATAACCATCTTAAATGGTATTGCAATTATACAATTAAATGCCCCTAAGAAAACAAGGCATGTGTTTCAGTGCACAAAAGCCCTTTTAAGTTTTAAGTACAGTGGTAGATTAGAAAGCTATAGCAGTACAGTAGTTTTCAATGCATCCATTAATTAAACATTTTACTGGTTTGTGGATAAGTGAAAATAAAATCAGTAACAAGCGCAAATTGACCTTGCCCGTGACCTTTTTGCGATAGGCCACACCCATTTCCACACCCCCTTTTAGTCATTTAGTCAGACCTCCATGCCAAATTTCAGCCTCATAGGGCAAAACCTGTGGCTGCTAGAGTAGAGTGGAGAAATCTTTGTGGACCGACCGACCTAAAAGTAAATCAGGTACTGACGAACTATATCCCAGGGTTATGGCAGTTAAAATTGTGCATGTGAATTTAAGAATGATTATGAAAGCATATTTATGTGCACAAGACAGTACAAAAAAAGAGTTCATACAAAAAGGTTTGACCATAGCTCTTAAGCTTTCATTTGCAAAGCGGGTTCCCCTGCTACACAATGCACCTAAGCTCAAATAAGTGGGTTGATAACATCTTTCAAAATAATGACACTCGAAGAATACAAAATAAAAGAGGGGTGAAGAAGAGAGAACCATGTCAACGGGGTCTTCATACCTCTTCACAGGCCAATAGAATTCTTTGGCTAAATATTTTCACATTGACCCAATACGATACTTATGGAGTGCATAACGCAGCATACACCCACTCGACACCAAATTGCAATACTCATAAGTACAAGACACTTCTCAGCATACATTTGAATATGCAAATGTTTTAACGAGGAAGGGAATCAGTGTAGAGTGCAGAGAACAATCACAATTGTAAAGGCACCATTGCCAACCATTGTATATATATATATATACACACTGTATATATTACGGTAAATGTAGTGATTTTAAACAGTGATTTGACACATTTCCTGGGAAATCTGCATATTGACCAAGTTCACAGTGAGGTGCAAATTTCCCAACCAGACAGGAAATCTGGGTGGAAATCCCACATTTCCCAGTGAAATGGTTAATGTGGGTGGAATTATGCAACAGGACCATGTGAGCAATTAAGCAAATGCATACTGTGGCAACATGGACGGCTTGTGTGCGATGGAAATGCAGACTCCTAAAGATAGTAATTATTTCTCCTTACACAACAAAACCACTGGTTTAGCCTCGGGTTAGCCTAGCCTAATTTAACTTGGGTAGAGAGGATTTGTGCATCAGAGTGGTACTGTATGATTCTGCTATACACTCTTTTGGTAGATGTACCTGCATGGGTATGGGGGTAGGTTGTTAGGATAAGGAAAAGGAAAGGGCCACATATTTCACTTTGAAATGGACCCTTGAACCTTAAGACTACCTATGCACAAGACGTGAATGTTTTTTAACGTTGGATACATAATTTAACCAGATTAGGATATCAGCCAACTAGTGTTTGTTAGAGCCTTATTACCAGATTGCTGCATGGCACACTTGCATATTTTACACATGGATGGTAATGATTTGCTTCCTGTACCCACTGTAAGACTAACTTATAAAATCAACCATCAATTTCTTCACCAAAATAAACATGTTTAGTTTAATACATGTAGGCTACCAAAACAGTCACACCTATCTGCCCACATGCATAAATAAACAACTTTTCCTAACAATTTGCCAGACAATCATACTGTAGCTTACAATATTCTGCAGGCCTTGGAGCAAGATGGTTAGCCCCCTCCATAATTTTCTCATGCCGTTTGAGAACCACTTTAACCTAGTCGTTCTCAAACTCTGCACAAGCAAATAGGGGGAGAGGGAGAGAGATACTTCTTACCCATTTTCTGCATACCAAAGTTCAACTCAAGAGATTTCTGGACATATTAGGCCTCATAATCTACTTTACCCAGAATTACAATAGCAAGTGAACGAAAATATATTTTAGTGGCATTTGCAGCAAGGCACTGTGCCAAACTGAACATGCAACATCCACTAGACCTAGAATATGTAAATGATTTAGTTCATGTCACCTTAACCAAGTTTCTCAAAATGTGGGGCATGAGCAAATGGGAAGAGAGCGTTAAGATTCTTGAGCCATTTTCTGCTTGCCTTTGCCCAGCCCCAAAATGCTCACCCATATAATGACACGCATTATACCAAATGAAAAAGCTAGTTGTGAGCCGTGTTTCTGTTTAGAAAACATTTTCTGTTTTCACAACTGAGAACACTAAAGTGGTGCAGTGGGCAAGGCGCTCGCCACTAACGCAGGAGATGCTGGTTTCGAGCCCAGCTCTCGGCGTTGCTTCCGGCTTGGCTGGTCGGTCATACTAATACAATTGGCAGTATTAGGGGGTGGGGATCGGACGTTGTGGACAGCGACTCCTACAGGTCGGTTGGTGCGCCTGTACAGCAGAATCAGGAAGTATCGGGGGCAGCGTGAGCCTCCCACGCATTACTCCTCGCCACTGAGAGATTGCGCTGTGCAGGTGAAAAGATGCGATGGCTGCCTCCTCGTGTACCGGAGGGGACACGTGATGCAAGGCTTCGTCCACATTGCAGCCAACAAGTGGGAGGCATGGTCTAACAACGCTCGAGACAGGGGAGGGTAGAATTGGATAATACGAAATTGGGATGGGAGAAAAAGTAGAAAAAATAAAACTGAGAACACTACTATAGAATAAAGCTCATTTGGGCATACAAACGCAAAAACAAACATAATGTGGGTCAACAAAACCAGAGGTTTTCCTTCTCAGGTTTCTGGCTTTGAGAAAGAGTAGCTCATGTTCACAAATATTCACTGAACTTTCTTAGGACTTGGAAATAACATGTTGGAATTCTAAATATGGGTGACGTTCCCCTTTAAATAACACAGGAACAGAAGGTTGGCAGGACTCGATCACAATATTGTGAACAACATATGTTTTACACACGGTGGACAGATAAGACGTGCCTATGGTTTGATAGTCTGTATGTATTAAACACATGTTTATTTTAGTGAAGAAATTATGCTTGATTTTACAAGTTAGTCCTACAGTGGATGACCGAAGCAAATCATTGCCATCTGTGTGTAATTAGAGATTTAGAGAATCCATCGTAATGCAACTCCATAAGGCCAATAACCCATTTGTGTTGCCCACCCACATTAACCGTTTCCACCATCACCATTTTCCTACATTTACCGTGACACACACATATATATATATATGTATGTGTATACATAAATAACACCGGTCAGTTTCGTTTATTAGGATACCGTGCCTTTAGTATGCTGGAGGTTGGTATTCTCCAGGACGCTCCTGTGTATGGGTGAAGGGTGCCTGCTGGTAACCCTCTGGGCCACTGCTGGGATACGGGGGATAGGTGGGTGGGTAGGGGGAACTTTGGTCATTGGCTGGGTCTGTGTAACCATGGTCAAAGTCACTCACTCCTTCGCGAAACCTTCTATAAGCAAACTGAGTCAACAGAGCCTGTGGGAGAGGACACATGAAGGTTAGAATTGTACCACAATGTGTAGAAAAGTGCATATACCTGTTATTTAATTTTTAATCAAGCAACTGAGTAAGTAAGGATAAGAGGATCCTCTTTAGGGCTGGGTATAGAAATACAATAGCCTTACTATTGGTATCATATAGATTTGTGGCATTGTTGTCTATTTTAAAACATCAAAAGGTATCTTTTGTATCTGAAGTTTTCTTCTAGTTTGTGGACATTGTTTATTGAGCGACTCAGGGGTCTGATTGTATTTAGAAAAGAAGATTGCATATACAAATATTAAACAGAACATAATTATGTTCAAATTCTGTTTTATTTGTCACATATAAGGTACATGTACATTACAGTGAAATGCTTGATTCGGTATGAGCCCCCTGAGATTGTGCTGAAGAGATAAAGACCAAATACTATACAAATGATACAATATACAACTAAAGTACAAAATGCAAACCTAGCCTCTGTTATTTTGCTAGTTAAAACACTGGGTCACAAGCGAGAGAGGGCGGAGGAGAGGCTCACCCAGCTGATGATGGAGAAGAAAGAGAAAGCCACAACAGCCCGAGCAGCATCACCAGAAACCGCTTTATCTTCATGGCTATTTGCCCATTGGTTGGCCAGGACACAGAAGCAGACAAACCACAGGAAGGTCCAGAATCCTGAAAGTCACAAAAGAAAATAAAGATTACATGCAGTTTTGAAATTGTAGATTGAAACGGTTTTAAAAAGTAATAAGTAGAATGCTCTGTGTGCCAACTGCCATCCATCTGGACCACAGCCCAGTCCAGCCAGCAGGAGGATGATGAGACCTGATGTTGCAAACCGCCCCATGTCATATGCACATCATCTGTACATACTTTCCACATCTTCTCATCGTACACATTATTTTGTAAATCTGCTGTGTCACATGATCAGTCATGCTCATTATGCACATAAATCAATAGGTCTGCAGATTTATATATAGTAAATCTATCCCTAAAATAGACGTTGAAGAGCAGTTTTTACTTTCTATTCCTTATTTTGTATATATATCAGTCAGCAATGTTCTTATGAATAACACATTGCTGTGTAGTGTTCTGGTTGCTGTCAAAGACCCAGATTCCCCTGGGCCATAGGGATCAATTAAGTTCTTAGCATGTATCAAGAGACATTCTTTGGTGAGGGTGCCATCACTACAAAATATTGCATTTACCCATTAAATCACCTATATAGATGGACTGACAGATGGACAGACGGATAAAAACCTCTCCCAGAGGGTTGCACCTAATTATAGTGTGCATCTTGGAGTTTGGTTGTTTAACCAGAAAATGATCCACTTCCGTCAACAACAACATGGCAGAGCAAATGTTCAGAGGGCAGGACCTTCAATTGTTAGAAGAGCAGCTCTAAATCTCTTCACATCAGAGATTAGTCTTGAGAGTCTTCTCTTGAGGTAGAATTATTCATGTTCAAAAACACGTAGTCTAAATGGTGTTTTATGGATTTTCCCATCAAGGTTATCCTACATTACCTGCATGGTATATAAATAAAACACACTCACCTGAGAACATCAAATCTCCTGTAACAATGTACTTTCTGTCTTTGGCATTGCTGATCTGTGGGAAGTAGGCATCCAGTATGATGTAGATGACACATGCCAGAAATCCAATAATTCCAATTCCCACACCATAGCTACAAGCAGTGTCATTATCGTTGAACATGCACTTGGTTTCCTTTGCTGATGCCGGGTTGATGTAGCCTTCTGCAGTGATAGTGGCAAAAACCACAATGGAAAATATCTGCAAACAGTAAGTAAAATTGTGAGATATATACGGTACAATGGGGAAGGGGGGATATAGCCCCATACATGAAGATATGGCTATGGATAAAGCCAGGGCCCTAGCTGCGTGATGCTGATCACATGATTCACATCATGGCAAGAGAAGCCCTACAAGAGTCACCTGAACAGATCCTAAAACGAAATAGGTTCGACACAGCCTCATTCAAAACTCTAGTATTGCGAGGCCTGCTTTGTTAGAAAACATTAAACGGCTGTTTATACTGTAACATACTGTAACAACAAGTTAGCCTGCGCTTGCATGAATTGAAAATGGGTGACCCTGATGTAAACAAGACGAAAGTCTTTCTCTGGTCTGCATCACCTTAACAATTGTGTGTATTGAGCTGTACTGTATTGTGTACCCATTCTGCAATCCGTTAATAAAGTGTTCAATCAATCAATCACTTGCGTTGACAGTTGCATCATAGTTACGTAAACAAACAACCACAGACGACAACGTTAGCAGTCAGCGGGAGTTCAACAGGTGGTGAAAGGCTAACGTTGGCTACTGAAGTATGGTGACACAGCAAGAGAAGAGCTATAGCTAGGTCAACATTGGCTAACGCTAACTGTACAAACAGAAAACGAAATTCCGTTTAACAACACGGCGAACTTTTATGAGCAGGAAACCCAGCGTTAATATTTGTAAATAACGTTAGTACCATTACTTAACGTTAGTTTCAAATAACTTGTTACCTGGCAAGCTGTCTGTCTGTCAATTGACATCTGTTACAGTTTCTGTAACGTTATTATGTTAGCCAGGTTAGCCAACGTTGTACACTTACCCAGCTTAAGAAGCGCACTATGGTTTGCGGTTGTTTCACAAAGTTTATTACATCAAAGGCACCGCCGGCCAGAGTCGCCCCGTAGGCACTACTATCCATTTTTGGGGGACAATAAGGACAAATATTCCCGTAATGTGACAATGCAACTAGTGTGCGTCACGTTCACCCCTGCTGGTCCACTCCTGCTGACCAGTTTTGTTTTCTCACCAATTTCCTGAAACGTTTTTAGGACCGCCCTCTTCTTCAGAACACAAACACACAGACATGGACATGATGAAATGGAAAGCCCCATTCAAATCAGCATCACCTCAGGCCGATAAAAAATGCCACAGAGAGTAATTGATTGATTGAAAACTTTATTAACAGATTGCAGAATGGGTACAATACAGTACAGCTCAATACACACAATTGTTAAGGGGATGCAGACCAGAGAAAGACTTTCGTCTTGTTTACATCAGGGTCCCCCATTTTCAATTCATCTGGACATTATATGACATACATGACATACAGATAGTCAGTACTGCTACATCTATACATTTATGACATACCAGATTTGCAAATACAGTACTGTTTGTGATACAGAAGGAGTCAGGAAAAGGGAGTATATACATTTGACGTAGAAACTGTACATTGGAGGAGGTTGGGTGGGGGGGGGTTGGGTACACTGGGATATTGACAACCATACTGGGTAATCTACATTGGAGGTGGTTGGGGGGCACACTGTATATACAAGCAAAACTGTACATTGAGGGGGGGGGGGGAGACACTGTACAAAGGACACAATTATTATTAGTTTTCAATACATAAATTAGCATGATATCCGAATCAATTTAACCATCATACACTGCTATCTTTTCTGGTTTATATGGCAAATTAAAATGAATGACCAACATATCCAGAAGAAATAAGCATGTCAGCAATTGGAATCAAATGCAACTTGGTCGAAAATAAATTCAAATATCTTAATGTCTATAAAGTCCATTTGATAAGGGCGGCTACGTGGCCAAGGCGCTCGCCACGAATGCGGAGACGCTGGGCTCGCCTGTTCGAGCCCAGCGCTCCACATTCAGTTTAGCTGGTCGTTCATACTAATACACATTGGCCGTATTAGGGGGTGGGAAACTGATGGGTGGGGATCGGGCGTTGTGGACAGCGACTCCTAGAGCTGCGTGGCTGAGTTGCTTAACCTTCTTAACCTTTATCTCCCTAAAATAAAGCTGAGGCTACGTTTAGACGAGCGTTTTGTGAACAGAAACCGCAATTCACTTTTAATTTTACGTTTAGACGAGCGTTTTGGGGTGGAATTCTCCGTGCAGACGACGCTGTAACGACGGAGCCTCGCTGTCACACGATTGGCGCATATGTCACTCGACTAATAGTCCTGTGGCAGGGCGGAAGTACCAATCTGGACCTCGAGGCTCCGAGGTTGCAGCTCGACCCTACTCGATACGCTTTCACGTCACCAGTGGTGCGTTATTGAAATCATCTGGGGTGACACGCACCATGTGCACGCGCGCTCCCGGCGCGTGCGCGCGCTCCCGCGAATGCGCATTTAATGTCCCCTCGCTTGGGCACAGACTAAAGACAGTGCCTAATTGCCTCTACGAATGGAATGTAACACGTCTTCACAACAAGTTAGGTGTGAATGTGTCTGAGAACGTATTTAACACACCTGACGACCGGCGCTATTGATATGCAAATAGCGAGTGAGCTTGCACACCGTGCTACCCCGTCCCATGAACAACGCATGCCTGCACGTCACCACACACACATTACACACCTGTCCAGCTCATTATAATGCGATGGCCGTTTGCAAAATTAGATCAGATTCAAATGTACAGCACACACCATATACTGCTATAGTGGAATATACTATTCATATACCATAATGTATACCATCTTGTTGCGCGCTCCTGGCCGCACGCACACACAACACACTGCTGAATAATTCTGTTTTGCATCAATATATATATATGTATACTGTGTATATTAAGGCAAAACAGAATTATATATACAGTATTGAGGCAAACAGACGACGCATGTGTGTATGTGTGTGTGTGTGTCTGACAGCTTGAAGTTTATCATGATGATATGATGATAACGTGTAACAGAGGCAACTCGCCCCTGCCACGAATTCGACCATGCCTTGAGTGGGAGTCGAACCCCAGGCGTCCGCACTGCGGGCGACATCACAAACCGCTGCGCCAAGAAAGGAATTCCCTCCTAAGCGCTCAGTTTGGATGCCTCTGGGGAGTGAGTTTTACACCCGTTACACTCACCCCCCCTAAACTCACACCACCCAAGGCATCCGGGTCTACGGCACCAGTGTAACAGAGGCAACTCGCCCCTGCCACGAATTCGACCATGCCTTGAGTGGGAGTCGAACCCCAGGCGTCCGCACTGCGGGCGACATCACAAACCGCTGCGCCAAGAAAGGAATTCCCTCCTAAGCGCTCAGTTTGGATGCCTCTGGGGAGTGAGTTTTACACCCGTTACAAACGCATAACATAATAACGTTTTCAATCAATCAATCAATCAATCAAACGTCTCATAACTCCCTGGCTGTCACGTGGCTGGTGACTGACAACTTTTCTGAGCCAATAGGCGCTTTGCCCGACCATAGCAAGTCGCTTCCCAGCCGGGAGCAGCCGAGTGAGAGGTACTGTGGCGCCTCGCTCTGAAGGCTGCTTGTGGCTTGCTCCCGCGGGAGTTCCACGCCTCGCCTCGTCAGATTTTCAGAGCAAGTCGGACAACATTCTAACCGTCATGCAACGCGCTTGGCGAGGCAGTAGTGAAACCTGCGCAGATCTGCGTCCGCCTATCCCATCTCGAACAAGCCTATTGTCAGACATACTTGCTTTGTTTACGTCTCGGCTACTGGCGCTTACCTGCTACCTGTGACGTAAGCAGTACGCGCGACCAGAGCCGTGACAACCCTTTCGTCATCGTTTTAACAGATTTATACGGTTTAATAGTTTAGACGAGAGCGCAAAGGTTTTGCGTTTCTAGGAATTCCACCCTGGAAGGTAGTCTCACTTTTTTGCGGTTTCACCCCGTAAAAACGCCGTTTCCGTATAAACGAAAGGCACATCCGTAAAAATATTTTTGCGGATTCACCTGCTAGCGTTTCCGTCTAAACGGGGCCTCATGAGAGCCTATGAATGTGAGATCATGGGCGTAGCAATACATTCTGGGGGCCCTCTCCACTCATTTGCAAGCACAATCTAACAAAATTAAGAAAATGAATTTACCTAACAATTATACAGACATATCCATATTGGAAATAAGGGCAACACTGTTAGTGCCACATCTTCAAAAACTACCCTGTTTATTTCTCATGAAGGTAAATTTTACTTAAAGAGATATTTCACTTGTCAAGTTTCAACAGTTTTACTGTGCCTCGAGTCTAGTTTATCTACAAGTAAGCTATAGCGACCACTGCTGTCATCCACTGTCAACACCACCATTCCTCCCAGGTGTCAGGCTCCTCATTCACTTCCATTCATTTTGGCGACCTTTGATTGATTGATTGAAAACATTATTAACAGATTGCAGAATGGGTACAGTCCAGTACGGCTCAATACACACAATTGTTAAGGGGATGCAGACCAGAGAAAGATGACATACTCAACATACAGATATATATCTTGACATTTGTGACATACATGACATACAGTACTGTTACATTTGTGACATACAAGATATGCAAATATACAGTACTGTTATCCTAACAAAATCCTAACAGAAAATATATACATACGAGGGGGAGGAAACTGTACGTGGGAGGGGGGGTTTGTACATTTACAGGGGCCATACATATACAGATATATATCATGACATTTATGACAATACATGACCTACAGGTATATAGTACTTGTTACAAAGGATCAGATTAAACCGAATATATATATTTATTGATTGATATATATTGCTCCCAAGACACCGTCGGCCAGATGGGATACCGCCAGCGGCTTCTCTAACCCCCCCCTCCTACTGTCTTACAACCAGCGGGACCCCCCCCCCCCCCCTTAGTGTATCCAGCTATAATCATTTAAGTGCCATCGCTATCGTTTTCCTAAATATTCCAGGTTGTATACTTACTCCCTGCGTAACCAGAGATTGGACATTCAATGTTGATTTACCTACGAATACTCATTTGCCATAAAAGTGCATATTTCATATTTCAAATCATAAATGTAATTAAGTGATCGTTGTATACACCTTTTGCTGTATTAAACCTTCGATTTGGTACATTTGTGTGGATTCGTTTCATCAGGTGGGAAAGTGTTCATCATACTTATATCTTGTACTGGGTGGCCAGAAGTTAAAGTACATGAGGTAGTGGTATTAAATATCATATCTAACAATACAGTCAGGGAATTGTACCCCTCAGTTACAGTTAGTATGTATGAAATCAAGTCAATATACTGGTTTATGACAATATTAATTGCCAAAGGGAGGAATGTGGTATCCTTGACTGTGTATTTCATAACTAATATGTGTGTATAATTAGAAAAACCATAATGCAAAAATCTGGTGTGCCCTAAGGGGTGATACTAGTGTGACAGGAACTGTTTGAGACCCGATGAAACCCCCGCTGTTGTTGAACTGTATTCAGGAGACAGTCAACAAACCCCCACTCTAAACAGATGTACTCAACACGAGAACAAAGGAACTGAAAAAGTCACACCCAGCTGAGAGCAGAGTTTAGCAACAGACAGCTGAGCAGTGACAGGCAGAGAAACAGAGGTCTGATTACAGACCTAAACTGCTTCTGAGAATAGCTAAAGGTTCATGGAAACTAATTCATAAACAAGATCATATTAATTAAACTGACTTAGTAGATAAAAGATATTTGAATATCATTTAGAATGTCAAACTGGTTATTTAAGTAATAATGCTAGTGCACTCTGGTTGTAAAGCACTAGAACCTAAATCATTAGAACTATTAATTCAGTATACTTTATATAGGGAATCTGGTATTAAAATATAGACAAACTCCACATTGGGTTAATGCTAAATACATATGTAACTTCTTACATTTAAGGTACAGATTAGAAAAGGTTAATGTTAAAACTGTCCAGTCATCAAAAAGTCACATGAAGACCCCCGCTGTTGAGATACTGGAAGAACACACGAAAAGAAGAAGACAGGGGGGGCGGACCGCCCTCCCAGAAGACAAAACTGATTGGACCAAAATGTACTAGATTGCTATTATTGGTGGATATCAGGGTATAAAATAGAGAACGCAGTGTTAGGGAGACAGGCCAGAAACCACCAGGGGGTTTCTGTGTCTCTCGACCGCCCACCCACAGACTGCTGATTACATGTGAGTAAAATCATGGACCCATTGTTAGTTTAGTATAAACATGTATACAGATATCCATCTGAAACCAGGTTTACTCATGTGTAATGCTCAGTAAGATTCTCTATTTCATTGATGTTAACATGACTACTGTTTTATGTACAGACTGGGTTTTCCTTTGTACAACATGTGTTGATGTACTATGAAATAATCCTTGTGTATGTAAAACAACCTTCTGAATTCACTCTGAGCCCAGAGGCAAAATAAATCATGAGTTTTAAACTATAGCGCTGTTGTCTGGCTGCACAAGCTTATTTCTCTAATGGCTATATTTGAAGCCAGATGAGGAGACCTATCAATTATGATCCTTCTTCCTTTCCAGATAAGCAACCTCATTGTACTGTAAATCACCTTAGATATTGATTAGAAATATACGACATTTACATCAGGGTCCCCCATTTTCAATTCATCATATATGACATACATGACATACAGATAGACAGTACTGCTACATCTATACATTTATGACATACCAGATTTACAAATACAGTAGGCCTACTGTTTGTGATACAAAAAGAGTAAAAAAAATAAAGAGAGTATATTTGACGAAGAAACTGTACATTGGAGGAGGTGGGGTGGGGTGGGGGAACTGTACATTGGAGGTGGTCAGGCGTGCGTTCCTGAAATCAACTGGGGTCGCACGCACCTAATAGGGCGCTCCCGCGAATGCGCATAAATGTCCCCTCGCTTGAGCACAGACTACAGACAGTGCCTAATTGCCTCTACGAATGGAATGTAACACTTATCATTCACAACAAGTTAGGTGTGAATGTATCTGAGAACGTATTTAACACACCTGACGACCGGCGCTATTGATATGCAAAGTAGCCCAGGTGGGTAGGCTACTTATAGCGAGTACTTATCTTACCCTGGGCATGCACGGAGTGCAACCCTGTCCCATGACGAACGCATGCCTGGAGGTGGTTGGGGTGGGAGTTGGTAGGCGGGGTGGGGTACATTGGATTATCGAAGCTGTACTGTACTGTACCCATTCTGCAATCTGTTAATTAAAGTTTTCAATCAATCAATCCATTCTGCAATCTGTTAATAAAGTTTTCAATTGATTGATTGATTGAAAATTTTATTAACAGATTGCAGAATGGGTACAGTACAGTACAGCTCAATACATACAATTGGGGATGCAGACCAGAGAAAGACTTTCGTCTTGTTTACAAACTGTTGTTTACATCAATCAATCAATCAATCTCTGTCAGCCTCAGCCCACAGGAGGCAAAGCACGTCACAGAGGGGTGCTCAGTCAGGAGGAAGCAGCACTAAGGTCGCTTTCACACAGGGGCTGTTTGGTCCGGACTATCGGACCAGAATTCGATAGTCCGGTTTTTCGGGTTTGTGTGAACGCGTGTCGAACTCGGTCCGCGGACCAAACACACAAACTCTGGTCCGACCAAAAGCATAGGTCTCGGTTCGCTTCATCGGACCAAATATAGGAAGTGCTTATTATTACCACTGCTCGCAGCATTCACTGCAAAACAAGCACACTGCATCTATCTCTCTCTCTCTCTCTCTCTCTCTCTCTCTCTCTCTCTCTCTCTCTCTCTCTCTCTCTCTCTCTCTCTCTCTCTCTCTCTATCTATCTATCTATCTATCTATCTATCTATCTATCTATCTATCTATCTATCTATCTATCTATCTATCTATCTATCTATCTATCTATCTATATATATATCTAACTGTGCATCTTGGGAAGAAGGAAGAAAAAAACGCGGCTTATTATATCATTACCGCGGCGAACGGCATTCACTGCAAAGCACACTGTACACATATGGGCAGAAGACCAAATAAAACAGCTACTTGTGGGCACTCATAAAAACAACGTGGTGTACAAGTTGTTTAACGAGAGGATGGTGGTAATGGGCTTCAATAGAACAATGGATCAATGCCACGTCAAAACTCGCCTCCGCTGATCTGGAGGGCTCGCAGTCCACACACAGACACACACACGCGCGCGCGCACACACAGGCTCGCAGCCACACACACACATTTCCACTGTCCAATAGACAAGCGCCCTTTTCGACCGTGTGACATTGTTCAGAAAGTTCGGTGCGTCTCACAAATTGCTATGTGAACGCAGACGAACCAAATGAAGAATGCAACAATGTTGCAACTTCACCACCAGAACCGCACTGAGTCCACCAAAACTATATGTGAAAGCGACCTAAGACAAACTCTAACCTTAACCAACTTCGAAAGAGTGCCTAAGCTTAACCAGTGTAGAAACAGGCGTCGGCCAATCAGAGAGCGTCTTGCCAGAAATGCGGCTAGGTTTCGAAATCACGCGCACTCCATGACGGTGAACGCAAAACGGACATTGTAGGAGTTGCCGGATTGCACAGTAGGTGGCGGTATGCGCCTTTATGTGGTTGCGACCCGCCATTAACCCCATAAGAAGAAGAAGAAGATGGCGACAGTAACTCGGTTTTCTCCGTCAACCTCCGTGTGTGTTCGGCTTTAACGGTCGGTTTGTTCAAATCTTCGGCAACAACCAGCTCCTCCTGAGCCCGGAGAGAAGAGGAGAAGAAAGGAACCGAACCACGAAAAGACAAACATATAGATAGAAAGAGAGAGAGAACAGACAGCAGAAGCCTACGGCAGCGGGCTGGCAGCGGGATGACGGTGATCCAGCAGGAACCTGTCCAGGTAAACACCCCCCACGCTGCGTCCTCCGCCCCAGCTTGCTCGGCTAACCGAGTCCGGGGTCTGAGCCGCGGCCTTCCGCCGGCCCCCAGGCTAACCGTTGATAGCTAACTGCCGCTGTACTTCTGGTACATATGCAGTGAGGTTACCATTCTCTTATTATGACTGCTTCTAGTAGTAATACATACGCTTCTAGTAGTAATACATACGCATCACTCATGTTAACTAGAGATAGCGGTTAGCCTCGCTGG
This sequence comes from Notolepis coatsorum, assembly GCF_963971535.1. Taxonomy (NCBI): domain Eukaryota; kingdom Metazoa; phylum Chordata; class Actinopteri; order Aulopiformes; family Paralepididae; genus Notolepis; species Notolepis coatsorum. The sequence goes on along the minus strand of NC_140178.1, from coordinate 63,852,123 downwards.
CTGGTCTCAAACGTTAACTAGTTAGCGGTTAGCTTAGCCTCACTGCTAGCTGGTCTCAGACGTTAACTAGTTAGCAGTTTGCCTCACGAATGCCAGCCTAGATGCCCAAGCAAACTGCAATTCAGTGTGTAGACTGGACATCAAGTTAGCTGTTGTCATTACTCCGACCACCAGTAATAGTTAGTTAGCGGCTAGTGAGCCGGCTGCTACAACACCCAGCTAGCTATCAACATGTAATCAGCTGGTGTACACACACACACACACACACATCGTGATTGTAATTCTAACTATGACCCTAAAATTTAACCTCTTCGGGGTGACATGTTCTAATCTCAACCAGGACAGAGCTAGATGTACCTGGTGTCGTTTTATAGACCAGGGCAAAGCTAGATGGACCTGGTGTCGTTTTGTAGCCCAGGACAGAGCTAGATGGATCGGGTGTCGTTTTCTAGACCAGGTCAGAGCTAGATGGACCTGGTGTTCTAGACCAGGGCAAAGCTAGATGGACCTGGTGTAGTTTTATAGACCAGGGCAAAGCTAGATGGACCTGGTGTCGTTTTGTAGACCAGGGCAAAGCTAGATGGACCTGTTGTCGTTTTGTAGCCCAGGACAAAGTTAGATGGACCTGGTGTAGTTTTGTAGCCCAGGACAGCGCAAGATGGACCTGTTGTAGATTTATAGACCAGGGCAAAGCTAGATGGACCGGACCTGGTGTATTTGTCTACACTAGGACAATGGACCTGGTGTAGTTTTCTAGACCACGACAGAGCTAGATGGATCTGGTGTAGTTTTGTAGCCCAGGACAGAGCCAGATGGATCTGGTGTAGTTTTGTAGCCCAGGACAGAGCAAGATGGACCTGGTGTCGTTTTCTAGACCAGGGCAGAGCTAGATGGACCGGACCTGGTGTATTTTTCTAGACCAGGACGCCTGTATCAGTTCCGCAACCGTTTCCATTTCCGGGGTAGGCCTGATTGGCCGCGACAGGCGCGCTACTGCTGGAGTTCACTTCGCCTTTCACATCGCTGCCGTTGGCGAAAGCAGGATGAGAGAGCGTAGATTTCGCTGTGTATCATTTAATCATTTATCATTTAACATTTGAAAGGCATACATTGTTGTCATACAGAAGTACAGAATACTTTTATCCAAAATGCTTCTTACTGTTACACTGTTAGAGACTGTGCTAGACAAATTAATGACTAATTCGTTCAGAAATAACGTAACTAATAACGTTAGTAAGCACTGCTTATATGCTTATTATGTCTGCGGGGTACAGTAAACGTTTCTCCCGGTACATTCTGAAGAGCACACCGCTGTATGTTGGAGAACCAGCGGTCTTCCGCTCCTCCTCACTCGAGTGAGAGCAAAGCCGTGCACAGCTCAGCCCTGTGTGAGACGCGAGGAGGAGATGGGAGTCCTTCCAATCGGAATATGTTGTTTCTTTACACATATGTTGTATTATGAATATGTCTTTATAGCTATGCTGCCAGGCTGGTCCGCGACCCTCCGTGCTGCGATCACCAGCAGGGAGAATATGCTTACGCGAGCGGCATCGCTGAGCTCTGGTGACGGTCTTATTGGGGCTTATGCCGGCAAGCAGTAACACAACATTGCAACTGTTGTGTTACTGCTTTCTGACCGAATTAGTCATTCATTTGTAGCTATAAAGACATATTCATAATCCAACATATGTGTAAAGAAACAACATATTCCGATTGGAAGGACTTCCATCTCCTCCTCGCGTCTCACACAGGGCTGAGCTGTGCACGGCTTTGCTCTCACTCGAGTGAGGAGGAGCGGAAGACCGCTGGTTCTCCAACATACAGCGGTGTGCTCTTCAGAATGTACCGGGAGAAACGTTTACTGTACCCCGCAGACATAATAAGCATATAAGCAGTGCTTACTAACGTTATTAGTTACGTTATTTCTGACCGAATTAGTCATTCATTTGTCTAGCACAGTCTCTAACAGTGTAACAGTAAGAAGCATTTTGGATAAAAGTATTCTGTACTTCTGTATGACAACAATGTATGCCTTTCAAATGATAAATGATTAAATGATACACAGCGAAATCTACGCTCTCTCATCCTGCTTTCGCCAACGGCAGCGATGTGAAAGGCGAAGTGAACTCCAGCAGTAGCGCGCTTGCCGCTGGGGCTGCCGCGTGGGCTTGCCACGCGAGTCACGTGCCTGTCGCGGCCAATCAGGCCTACCCCGGAAATGGAAACGGTTGCGGAACTGATACAGGCGACCAGGACAGAGCTAGATGGACCGGACCTGGTGTATTTTTCTAGACCAGGACGCGTGAATACTTTACCCAAGGCAGTTGTCCTTCTGCGTTCGGTTTGCGCGCCCTGATTGGCCTTTCAGCGCCCAATTGCGTTTTAGCCCTACTATCGCCGCACTACTCGCTCAATATACTACTATCACTCAACTCGCTACCGCCGTGCATCAGCTTTCAGTTCCACAGCCCAAGTCCTCGCCCATTTCCTCGTATTGTTTTCATCTCCGCCGTGCATCATACTAAAACTAACTATCGCTCAACTCACTATCACTCAACTCGCTACCGCCGTGCATCATATACTAAAACGAACTATCACTCAACTCACTATCACTCAACTCGCTACCGCCGTGCATCATATAATATACTAAAACTATTGCCTAACTCGCTACCGCCGAAGAGTCTCACAATATACTAACTCAATAGTGTTATTCCTTGATATCGACTTTATTCTGTCAACCTTGACAATGTGCTATTGATGTAGACTAATCAAAGTTTTTTTTAATGCTTTATGTCAATCTGTTCTATTATTCCTTGATATAGACTTTATTCTGTCAACCTTGACAATGTGCTATTGATGTAGAAGACTAATCAAAGTTTTTTTAAATGCTTTATGGCTAATAAACTAGACTAAATATAGCCTATAGAACAGATTTTTACAGCCTAACGTTAATATAGAGATGAAAACAATACGTTATTTATATTGATGTGATGCCGATTGATATGAATAGCGCGTTACGTTAATATAGAGAGATGAAAACAATACGTTATTTATATTGATGTGATGTTGATTGATATGAATAGCGTGTTATGTTAATATAGAGAGATGAAAACAATACGTTATTTATATTGATGTCGATTGATATGAATAGCATGTTACGTTAATATAGAGAGATGAAAACAATACGAGGAAATGGGCGAGGACTTCGGCTGTGGTAGCGAGTTGAGTGATAGTAGTATATTGATCGAGTAGTTAGGCGATAGTAGCGTTAACGCGATTGGGCGCTGAGAGGCCAATCATGGCGCGCAAACCTAACGCGGAAGGACAACTGCCTTGGGTAAAGTATTCACGCGACCAGGACAGCTAGATGAACCTGGTGTAGTTTTAGGGTTAGGGTGATCTCTGTGATGTATCACAGTTCACGTTGGTAGTAGAGAGATGCTATAATTGTCACCATGGTAGTAGAGATGGATGTTATAATTGTCACCATGGTAGTCAAGACATGTTATAATTAGGGCTGTGATTATTTTGTTATCGATTAATCTGTTGATTATTTTATTGATTAGTCTATCAATCTAAACAATTGATAACATTTACAATTGAACATTTCAAAATGATTGTTTAAAATTATTATTATAAAATTATTCGTTTTTCAAGTGCGGTACTACTTTCCTTAGGTCACATGGGGTAGTTGCCTCTCTGACACTTACTGAGTGTGCCCAGAGTAGGAGATGAGCCATGCCCATGACGTTTATTTATGTCTGTAACTGCTGTGTAGTGTGGATGCCTACTCTACAGGGTCGAGTAACCTACATGCCATTACTGCTTTTTATCTATTGATTGACTGACTCACTCTTTATTATCTTGAAATAATATAACCCCCACCAGTTACTATGACATTGTTTATGATCTGTAATTCTGCATCATTGTTTGCCTGTAGCTAAATGCTGAAAAATGGGATTAGATAAGATTATAAAGATTCTTAAATAAAATATGCTATACACATGCAAATCAATATCTTCCTTGATTGTTAAAGTTAATTAGCCTAGTCCATGTAAAAAAACAACACACACACACACAAGAGAGAGGGAAAATAGCTTATAGACTTAATGATGTTAGAATATTTCTGCTAATGAAGTGAAATATTGGATTCATTCATTAATTAATTTCTAATTTGTTAGATGACATGTTGCGCATGTTATGACATTCCACTGCAATGATATGATGCGTCGGTCGGTCATGAATATGCAAATCTATGGTGACTCATCATTGCGCAGCCCTACCGGGAACCTTCTGATTACCAGACAACCGCTCTACCTCCCGAGACACTGTAACCCCAATAGTAAACATTGTATCAGTTATTAAGAGTGACTAATTACAATTACATATATTGAGCTTTGAAAGCCAAGAATTGAAGTCTTTGGCAACATTGACCAAGCTGCTGCAGTGCAGACGTGTTTAAAGACATGTTTTGTTTATGGACCTTGTGAGCTCAAGCTTCGGCCCATGCCAATTATCTCAGTCAAATACCAGCCTGTCATAATCAGCCTTTAACTCATTGACCACCACGCTGTATTCCCATCTTTAATCCCTGGCGCCAGCGTTTCAGACCGTTTTAACGATGTTTGTAGACTCATCGTATATTCTATATTATAGCTATGGAGACATACTATGGCTCATTTGAAATGCTTATATTTATACTCCCAACAGGGAACAAACCGCTTGTTTCTTCATATATCCGTTCCTGCGCAACCCCAGCCTAAAAAGTGACCTGTTAAAAAAAAATCCATGCTCATTTTCTAGGAAGAGAGACATTGCGTCTTTTGTGCACAGCATGCGCAGTTCGTGCTTGTTGCTCGACCCAAATACATTTCCAGGTCAAGGGCCAATGCCGTCATGTTGATACATAGATTGTTCTATTCACAAAACCACGATGGGTATTCTTACCTGCTTCTCGACTTGGCATCCATTCTGGCTCATCTGGGTCTGATTCTGTAATCTCGCTGTCTGTGTCGTTATCGCTGAACATTTCAGTGAAATATACCTCCGGTCAATGGTCTCTAACTACACACCCTCAAGACCCCTACGCTCTGCATCTTCTGGCCGTCTTAGACCCACTCCTATCTGAGCTCCGGGAGGGTCATCAAGGAGAAGCCGCCTTTTCTCAGTCCTTGCCCCACAATGGTGGAACGAACTGCCCACCCCAGTTAGGACAGCCGAAACCCGTCCAATCTTTCGCCGTCGACTAAAGACGCACTTCTTCAACCATTATCTGAAAAAATAAATAATAATAACATCTATTTCTCTACTACCATGGTGACAATTATAAAATCTAGGGCCGCAACGATTAGTTGACAACATCATTATCAACTTCTTCGATTTGCATATTCATGATCGACGTATTGTTACTTGTATGTGCCTTTTGCGGTGGAAATGGCAGACGTTCAAAGTCATAACATGCGCAACGTGTAATCTAACTAGTGCAATGAATCACGTTCAAATGTGGGTCAATCTTAAACCACTATTTGTGATTCTGCCTAGAGCCAGGACGCGTGAACACTTAAGGTAACCTACTTGCGTTCAGCGTTTCGTTCCGCGTTTCTCTGATTGGCCACGACGCCCACGTGACCACGCCTAGCACGCCCCCGCGGCAGAGCGCTCTCCTTCGCGAATACGCTTGTTCAGAACGCAAGCCGCCATCTTTAATGTGTCCCATACTGTAGGTCGCATAGGTAATATTAATAGGTTGCCGCGGCATTATGCATTCGTAATCCCCCCTACATAATAACCACGCAGGTTAATCAAGCAACGCTCGCGCAATACCTAGCTTAATAATAAGTAGGCAATTGGCACAAGTGTAAATTATACATTCGTCACTCAGTTTTAATATCGACGGATAGCTCAACTCGTTCGTCAGCTTGCTGTAGAGCCTATGGTCAGTCGGTGACGAGTTCGAATCACTTCAATTTTTTTTTTTTTTTTTTTTTTACGTTTAATTAATTTATCATCTCTCTATATAAACGTAACTAGCTATTCATATCAATCGAAATAACGTTCATCTCCGATATTTAAACATGGTCCCCAAAATGAATGGAAGCGAATGAGGAGCCTGACACCTGGGAGGAATGGGGGTGTTGCAGCGTTGGATGTTTAAAAAATATAATTTCATATATAATATAATAATTTGTGCTTCACCTAAAAATTTGGTCAGCAGCCTCCACTGATGTACAGTGTTGTCACGCGAAATAACGTTATGAATAAAAACGCGAAATAACATTATATAACGTTGCGTTACAATGTACAGTTTCTAGTTAATCAGTAAGAGTGTACTGTACATACAGAGTTAAGAGTGTACTGTACATACAGAGGTAAGTGTACTGTACTGTACAATACAGAGTTAAGTGTGTACTGTACATCCCCAACGCTGCAACACCTCCATTCCTCCCAGGTGTCGGGCTCCTCATTCGCTTCCATTCATTTTGGGGACCATGTTTAAATATCGGAGATGAACGTTATTTTGATTGATATGAATAGGTAGTTACGTTTATATAGAGAGATGATAAATTAATTAAACGTAAAATTGAAGTGATTCGAACTTGTCACAGACTGACCATAGGCTCTACAGCAAGCTGACGAACGAGTTGAGCTATCAGTCGATATTAAAACTGAGTGACGAATGTATAATTTACACTTGTGCCAATTGCCTACTTATTATTAAGCTAGGTATTGTGTGAGCGTTGCTTGATTAACCTGCATGTAGGGATGGGAATTGATAGGATTTTATCGATACGATTCCATTATCGATTCTGCTTATCGATTCGATTCTTTATCGATTCCCTTATCGATACCTGATCAATTTATGATTTAAATAAATAAATTGGAAATGCAACAGAACTACTTTTACATTTAGTCATTTAGCTGACGCTTTTATCCAAAGCGACTTACAAGTTCTGTACGACAAGCCATCAGGAAGGGCACAACTCTATCAGCTGAGCAACAATGTTCATCAAAGTGTTGAGTGCTACAGTGTAGGTTAGTTTATTAGGACAAGTGCATGACAGTACGGTTAGTTAGGGTTAGATATATATTTTTTTATTCAGATAATGGTTGAAGAAGTGCGTCTTTAGTCGACGGCGAAAGATTGGACGTGATTCGGCTGTCCTAACTGGGGTGGGTAGTTCATTCCACCATTGTGGGGCAAGGACTGAGAATAGGCGACTTCTCTTTGATGACCCTCCCGGAGCTTGGATAGGAGTAGGTCTGAGGCGGCCAGAAGATGCAGAGCGTAGGGGTCTAAGCTGGTTAGAATAACAACATGCAACTTGACATTTCTGATTGTCATTTATTGTTGAACCCCCATGTCAGAAAAATACAAAAACTGTAAAAAAAACATTAACTATAGCCTACACTTAAATAAAATAATGTATTTGAGATTCTCTTAAAATGTATTTATTTTTTTATTCTTAAACTAATTTAATCTATTGAATAACAGGTTGTTATTCCTCTGACTTCTGTCTCTCTCACACACACAACACAGACAGACAGACAGACAGAGCTCCCTCCCCTCCCCTATAAGGTATTGGCTTGTGTTGCTACACGGACACATTTGTATGTTGCACCATGGTACTTCCTGGCTTACAGAGACTAGTAAACAAACACTCCGTCTCTTATTATATGTGAACTAAAGAGTACAAGGTTTACACAACAGCCCCCACTTGCTGTTTTATTGTATTTGTACCTGTACTATCCGCTGTCAGCTGTTTATCTCTCTTTGTGAGCTTGATTAAATAGCGTTAGCTAGCGTTAGCTCCGCGGCTAATTTTAGCTCACCCCCAACGGGAACCGGTTTTCGATTCCCATCCCTACCTGCATGGTTATTATGTAGGGTGGATTACGAATGCATAATGCCGCGGCAACCTATTAATATTACCTATGCGACCTACAGTATGTGACATATTACATTTCCGCATGTCATTTCCGCGAGGGACCTCTGCCGCTCGTGCTGCGCTGCAACACACAGGAGCGGCAGGCGGCGTTAAGGAGCGCGGGCTAGCGCGCGGTCACGTGGGCGTCGTGGCCAATCAGAGAAACGCTGAACGCAAGTAGGTTACCTTAAGTGTTCACGCAGCCAGGACTCGCTGAAAGGGACAATGAGCATGCAGTGAAGACCCGCCCTACTCTGCCTCTGATTCGCAGACTGGGTCGCAGACTGGGTGGGGGAATGTGATTGGACCAAAGCAGAGTACAAACACACAGCAGTCGGACATGCACAGACGCTGCTTGTAGTGGATATAGTGGAGAATTTCCACTTGTTGCGTGTTGGCGCTGTCTCGCACATAATGCAGATAATACATATAGAGTACACCGGAGTCCAGACACTGGAGTCCAGACTCCTACTAAATAGCTTTAACAATCCTGATTCCTGAGCCTATTTTATTCAAAAGGAAGATATTGATTTAAATATGTTTATAGTAGGGATGCCCCGATCGATCGGCCACCGATCGTTATCGGCCGATAATCAGTATAAATATGCGATCGGTGATCGGTGATAATGCTTTATTTTCGCCGATCGTCAAAACAGATCTCACTCGCTGAGTTCTGTCTCAGACACCGGGAGCTGCACACAGTGCTGCGCGTCTGCTCCTCCTCCAGCTCCTCCCGCACGCATGTAAACACGGGTCTAGTCTAGTCTAGTGGGACAAGACCTCCATGAGCTAACGTTAGCTACCGTTACAAAATGACCCAGTCAACTATTCACTTTTAGTTTAATACATGATGAGGCATTGTCTAACTGAACGGTATCTAGCCGGCTAGCTACTGATAGCTCCTGATATCAACAAATGCTCCAGCAATAGTCTAGTTATCTAGTACTAGTGTATGATACCTCTGTTAGCTCACGTTAGCTTAGCTCACTGTTCAAAACGAAATGTCCCATTCAACTAAATAGTTCACTGAGGCGTTGTCTTAACGTTATATTTCCGGCTAGCAGTAGCTACAGACAGCTCCTGATATCAATGTCTTATAACACTCATTCGATGCATATTCGAAGCCCGGCTTGCGTCGCAGTCACTAACGGGGATAGCTGAGGGAGTAGGGTATATCTGCAGAGCCTAGGGTAAGTCTGCAGAGCCGAATGTGATTTGATCAAAGCAAGAGTATACACACAGACAGTGGAGATAGCGAGCATTTTGACTTGTTGCGTGGTGGCGTTGTCTCGCAGATAATACAACTACAAGTACAAGTCTAATTATATAATATATATATTTTATAATTTTTTTTTTTTTTTTTTATTAATCAAAAACGATCGGTATCGGATCGGTATCGACCGATATGGCTCAAGACGATCGTGATCGGTATCGGTGGCAAAAAACGTGATCGGGGCATCCCTAGTTTATAGCCTATATATAGATTTTTTTTTAAATCGTATCTCCTGTGCTGGCACTACCATAGCGTGGAGTGGAGAGATGACACACAATACATATAATAATTCATGGAGATCTACTAAAAAGCTATTTATAATTAATTTTTGTCCAGCAAAAACTGGTAGTTTTTCAAATCTAAAGCTAAAAAGTAAATTTTGTTCCCCGTTTTTCAGCATTTAGCTACAGGCATGGATACATTGTATGTAATGATAAACAATGTCATAGTAACAGGTGGGTGTTATATTATTTCAAGATAATCAAGTAGCTATAATGAGTCAATGGATAAAAAGCAGTAATGGCATGATGTAGGTTACTCACTCACCCTACTCATGTACAGTAGGCTTCCACACTACACTACACAGCATTTATAGACATAAATAAACTTCATGGCTTGTCTCTACTCTGGGTATTCAGTAGGTGCTGTCAAAGAGGCAACTACCCATGTGACCTGAGCATACTAGTAAAACATTTTGAAATATTACATTGCAAATATAAAAATTGTTTTTTTTTCTGGTAAATTAATCGTTTAGATTAATCGATCAAATTAATTGATAACAAAAGAATTGTTAGTTACAGCCATAATAACATCTCTCTACTACCATGATGACAATTATAACATCTCTACTACTATGATACTTATAGCATCTCTCTACTACAATGGTGACCTGTTGATGTTAAATATATCACACAGATCCTTCTAATCCATGGGGACATCTATATTTTGACTGCCATGGTGACAATTACGTATAACATCTCTCTACTGCCATGGTGACAATTCACTCACATTGGGCTTTCACTTTCAATCAAGTATTTAACTCACCTGGCAGCTCTTTTGGGGTTCTTTCATTGTGGCTTTCATAGTGTGGGTTAGCGTCAGCACTGGTTACCTCAGTGGTGTGTGTGGGATAGAAAATGTACCATGTAACCCATAGGTGTCAAACTCACGGCCCGCGGGCCAAATCCGGCCCGCCACGTCATTTGATGTGGCCCCCCAAGAGCTCAGGTAATTTTTTTTACATTAATATTGGGTTAAAAAATAGCAGTGTTAAAATAATTGTGGGTTAATGCGTTAATAAAGCTTTAACTTTGACAGCCTTAGTTATTACACATTCTTACACATACATGTATGTTGAACATCTGAGGTAACAAAGGAAAAAAGCCAAAAGCACTTACTCCTCAGACATTCTTTGACAATTTTACAGCCCAAAATACAAAAAAGATCCAGGCGGAATAGGTAACAAAGGGTTGAAGAAATATTGTCTGAACTGTCGGATGCAAACTGGCTGTGTGACATAACCGAGCATCTCGCTCAATTGAATAAGAAGCTGTAGGGACGCAAACAAGTCCCACCCAAAACTTGACCAATATAGTTGTGAACTGAGACGACCCTTATTTTGTTATTTTTGAGTACAGTTACAGTTGTGTGTTCATGCAGACACATAATAGCAATTTCATTACGAATTGAAAATGGGGGACCCTGATGTAAACAAGTCGAAAGTCTATTAAAGTTAATTAAACTATCTTCCATTAGTTGGATGTATGGCCTCTCAGGCCTGTACGCTGCGACGAGATCGTCGCAAATTGCCCCCTAATTTGGCCGGTGCGAATGAAAAATTATATCTACTCGCAAGCTTGCGAATAGTGATTTCACCCCTTCATTCGCATTTCACTACACTAACATTAGCCTACAACCAGGGCTGTACAGGCGACATAATGTTGCGGTTGTAATTTCATTAGACAGACCAGCGCGGACATTTAATAACATGCAATTTAATTGACACGAGCAATGGGCTAACGTTAGCTGGTGGTCCCGAGTGAAGCAGGGACGGCGGAGCTTTAGGCTAACGTTAGCTGGTGGTCCCGAGTGAAGCAGGGACGGTGGAAAAGTGAGGAAAGGGGGTGGGTTATATTGACAAGTGACAACGCTTGACAACAGAAGTTTAAACATAACTTCATATTTATTAGTTATTCGTTTCTGTATATCATCCACTTTCCATCTCCGTGTTTGACTCTTCCTGTTTACATTCGAGTGTGACGTCATCACCTACGGCAGCTTAGACGATCAAAACGCGAACCTAGAACAAAACCCGGGGGGGGGGGGGGGGGCTGGCTCTCTTGTGCGTTCTCGCCCCCTCTCTCTCTCTCGCTCTCTCTCTACATTCAATGATTTAAAGTAGCCAAACGTTACAGACAGTATAAATACTAACTGGATAGTTGATGATAAACATTTAATTTCATTATCTGAAATATTCTAAAATCATTAAGTCTGCTATAAGCCATTATCCCTTTGTGTGTAATTATTATTTTCTCACAGTAGTATATATATATATATATGTATATGTGTGTGTGTGTGTGTGTGTTTGGCTAAAGTGGATAGAAAACACAGTACTGTGCAAAAAAAGGGCACCCAAGAGTTTTTATATAAATAGTCTTAGATGTAAATAATTTTTTTTATTAGTGTGTCAGTAGACTACTCTTAGTACATTTTCATTAAATTATTTTTTAAAGCATCTTCATGGTTTAATAATGCAAACATATGTTGCAGGGACTTATTATAATCATCATATTGGCGTGACTGTATGCATCAAAGGGTTAAATCAAGCATTTTAAGTGCTTTAGGAAATGTCAAAATATTGCGATATATATTGTGTATCGTGATATGGCCAAAAAATATCGCAATATCATTTAGAGGCCATATCGCCCAGCCCTACTATAATGGTAAAATAGTTATTTAAAAATTTGCCCCTAAAAAATATTCTTTGCCCCTAAATTTCTCATTTAGGGGCAAGTGTGCCCCTAGTGAAAAAGCTTAGCGTACAGCCCTGCCTCTGCAAGGTTGTGTGCAGCCATTTGTTTTTGTAACATCTGCTACATCTGTCCCACGTGTTCTTTGCAGCTCACAGTTGTTAGTTCTGCCCCTCTTGACTGTGACAAAAAGGTTTTGAACAAACTTAATGTCATAGCTTGTATTTGATGATATTCTTCTTTGTTATTTACTTGAATGGTTTGATCATTGATTGGTGGAGTAATATGGGGTTCTGATAAACTAAAATTATTTGTTAAAATAACATAAGCTAACATATATTTTTACATTTATGCAAATGAATATGCAATATGTATAACTTGAATAAGTAATAAATACAGAAACACCATGTTTAACTATGTAAATGTGTAGCTACATTTATTTTACATTACATTAACATTTATACGGTCTTTGGCCCTTTGAGGGCAACCATAATGCTGATGTGGGCTGTGGCCCTCTGTGAAAATGAGTTTGACACCCCTGATGTAACCAGTTGTGTAAAACAGTGTACCGGTATATAGTTAGTGTATAATTTAGAGGTGGGCATAGATTAATTTTTTTAATCTAGATTAATCTATCTGCAATCCTGGATTTAATCTAGATTAATCTAGATTAAAATGGCTCAAAAAAAAAAAAAAAACCTGCCGAAGGCATTCAAAATATGTGTGTTCTACCCAAATAATGACCAGAAGTAAGTCCTTACTTTTTCTTTCCTCCTTATGTTTCTCAGGCCAGGTGGCCCATTACACCATGAGCCCATCTCCCGTTTCCAAAATGCATTACAGACTGTTTGAAAAAGCTGTTTTGCTATGATAATTGGTAATGAAATATCAAAATAATGTTCAATAAGATGTACTTGTGTTTAATAAGTTGTTTTATTCAGAAGTTAACACAAATACATAATATTACCAGTACAGTACAGTATCTAGCACACTCTCAGGAGCAAAACAGAAAGAATCATTTCAAACTTGAACTATGTGAGATGGCTTGAATCAACTGCTCCAGTGGAGTTGCTCAGTGGCCAATGGTGTCAACTGTGGTTGTACTGGGCAGCTCCCAGGTGTGAATGGAAAAGAACATCTGTGCTCAGCGAACCTACCCTGGGTAAATAAAGGTAGAATTTTTTTTAAGATTAATGCGTTAATTATATTATCGCGCGATACTAGTATAGCGTTAACGCAGCACGTTAACGCCGTTAACGGCCCAGCTCTAGTATAATTATATTGTAACCGTATATTGTAACTGTCTGTAGCCTAGTTGTGTATAACAGTGTGTATAGTTGTATATATTGTAACAGAGTGCTTGTTATCTTCCAGGCTGCTGTCTGGCAGGCTCTGAACCACTATGCCTACCTAGATGCTGTGTTCCTGGCTGAGAGACTCTACGCTGAAGGTACTCTTTCTCTCTCTATTTCTCACTATCACTCTCACACACTATCTCACTCTGTCTCTCTGTCTTGTCTTTCTCTGTCTCCGTCTGTCTCTTTCTGTGTGTATCTCTCTTTCTCTCTGTCTCAATTCAATTCAAAGGTCGAGTTTCAATTACTTAATATTATACAACGGCATGCACAGGGGAGGAAATTAGGCCACTTTACCCGCCAAATGCGGGTATTTTTTACGTTTGGCTGGTAAAAAAAATCAGATACTCGCCAGTTGGCTGGTAAGCCAAAAAGTTAGTTTCCTCCCCTGCTGGCGAGTATACAAAAAAATAAAACATTCTGCAATCACTGCACTGGCAAACGGTGCACGTCTTCTGAGTGTTCGCTTTAGTTGACAGTGCCACGAGAGCACTGCACAAGACCACCCGCGGACATATAATGTTTAATAAACGTTTGCGCAGTACTGGCCAACCCGCGGACATATAATAATAAAAGTCCCGCGGTACTAGGCTAGCCATCAGGAGCACTCGCAAACAGATAACGTTAAACACAGCAGAAGATGGAAAACAGACAGACTGACCAACGGGGAACTGCATCCAACCCTAGTACAACCCTCGAGTATAAGTTACTAAGGACACATTTAAATCACAGAGGTGTAATGTTAGTCTACTGGAACTGTATACAGTGGTTAGCTTCTAGTTAGCGTTTTAGCTATAGCTGCTTGCTAGCTAACGTTAGCCCCGTGTGCTCAAAGCAGCCAGCTAGGTGTATCTGTTATGACTATAATGTTTCCAAAAAAGCACCGGACTACGACGTAAGGTTAGACATTTTATTTCATGCTCAAAAGCCCCTGGCTTGCACATCGCAGTCACGAAAGGGGCTAGCTCAACCAGTGCACTGTGCACAACAGCACACCAACCCAACTGATGTTACCACAACACTTGACGGTACTTCAAAGCACTGTCGTAAGACCACCGTGCTGTCTTAAAGGCACAGTGTGCCTACCCAGATGCATACACAACATTGACGCGGCTTGACATACAAAGAAGTAATTATCACAATTAGCGATTTTTTTTGTCTGGTAAAAAATCTGTTTGGCTGGTAAAAAAAATCAGATACTCGCCAGTTGGCTGGTAAGCCAAAAAGTTAGTTTCCTCCCCTGGGCATGCACATTTCTCGATTCTGATTGATTCTGTCAATTTACACGTATGTATTCTTCACAATTCCACGCTCCTGGTCCCAGGACCCTCCCACAACCGAATTACAATCACTCCGCCGTGGGATTTTTAGGAAAAAACAAGATGGCGGACAATAATCTTTAACAAATGGATATGTTGATAGCGTCATAACGACTAAATATAAACCGATTCTGTCACAGCGAATGTCTTAGTTCTTTAAACAATGTTGGATGATGTAATTGATGGGTCATGAGTCATTGTGGAACAAAATAAAAATTGCGCGGATTGAATGATTGATTAATTTGCATTTTTTTGTAAACATTTTCTTTTCTTTCTTCCCCTTCCTTGCCCCTGACTGCAGAGCTCACTGTCTGGCACACTCACTCGGTCGCATACACACCCACACCCACACCCACACCCACACCCACACCCACACACACCCACACACGCACGCACGCACGCACACACACACACACACACACACACACTCCTGTCTGCAACGGCGGAGGAGAGTCAGACTGAGAGACATAGAAGCAGCTGGGTGCTGCGCTGTTTTAACTGAGCATGGCCTATTGAATTGATTGATTGATTGATTGCTAATTTTATTACTGTCCGCCTGGTTTCCAACTGGTTAAGTTTAGGCCCTCTTTCGAAGTTGGTTAAGGTTAGTTTGTCTTTAGAGCAGGGCGATAGACCACCAGCCCTGGTTCCAGACCCTGAAATAGAGTTAGAGAACTATACTATAGTCCGTAATGACAGAAACCAGTATGGAGGTGGTGTTTGTATGTACATACATAAGGACACCAAATTCATTACCCGTACTGACCTTCATCATGAGACAATTGAAACCGTATGGGTGGAAATTTTATTTGAAAGGGCAAAATCTGTTCTAGTCGGCACAATATACAGACCGCCAGATCAAATTGGCTTTTATGATACTCTGGATGTGTGCTTAGCTGGAGCTGAGGATGCGGAAAAAAATCTTATTGGGGATTGGAACACGGATATGCAACAAAAAGATGCACCGTCTTCAAATCCTTCAATAGGTTTTGTGATCTGCACGGCCTCAGCCAACTAATCACCCAACCCACAAGGATATGTGAATCAACTCAGACTACCATTGACCTCATACTGACCTCTGACAAGTCCAAGATCTCCAATAAAGGGGTTATAGCATGTGGGTTAAGTGATCATTATATGATATTCTGTACCCGCAAAAAGCTAAAACTAAAGGCTGGCTGTCAAACAGTCACATCTAGAGACCTCAAAACCTACTCTAGCGAGGCCTTTAACCTTGAACTGGCGAGTCTGGACTGGTCAGATGAACTCAATTGTACACTGGTTGAAGAAACTTGGCTTGGCTTCAAAACCAAATTTCCATCAATACTAAACAACATGGCCCCCCTAAGAACCACCAGGGTAAAAAATCGCGCTGAGCCATGGATGCACACTGAAATACTGACCGCTATGAAAGCCAGAGACAAAAAATGCTCAGAGTTTCGTAAAAGCCAGTCAAAGCTTACCAAAAGCACGAGCAGTGAACCCCAAGACCACGTGACTGAACTCAAACTAGAAAGAAACCGACTAAGAAATGACGTAAACTCCATGATCAAAACTGCTAAAAAAAAATTCATCAATGACAAAACCGAGGAAAACAAAAATAAACCACGTGAACTTTGGAAATTACTCAACAATCAACTAGGCTGCAGTAAAAAACTTAAAACCAGGTTCTCAAACATAAACATAAAGACGGACAACACGCTCATCACAGACAAGCTGGATGTAGCCAATTACTTAAACACTTTCTTCACAAACATAGCCACAACACTGGTAAACAAACTACCCTCCCACTCAGGGCAGTATGGGGTAGAACACATAGTAGCATACTACAAGAACCTAGGCGTCCACAAAGACGACTTCAAACTGGAAATGGTAACTACAGATGAGGTACTCAAAAAACTGAGCGCCCTCCAACCAAACAAGGCCACTGGCCATGACAACATCCCCTCCAAATTCCTCAGAGACTCAGCAGCAGCCATCACCCCAGTCATCACACACATAATAAACCTCTCCATAAAACAGGGACACGTCCCCAAGGACTTCAAAATTGCGAGAGTAACACCCCTGCACAAAAAGGGCAGCAAATTAGACCCGGGTAACTACCGCCCTGTTTCTATCCGTACATCCATCTCGAAAGTCATGGAAAAAATAGTATACGAACAGATCGAAAAGTACCTCGCGGAAAAAAATCTAATCTACGAATTCCAATCTGGCTTCAGAACATCCCACTCCACGGACACATGCCTTCTCTACTTGAACGACCACATCAAACAAGAGGTGGACGCGGGCAAATACTGCGGCATGGTCATGCTGGACCTACAAAAGGCCTTCGACACTGTCAATCACACCATTCTGATTGACAAGCTAAAAGCAATTGGTTTTGATAGTTTATCAGTGAGCTGGATACAATCCTACCTGGAGGGGAGGGAACAGATGGTGGAAGTAAACGGTACCCTATCCCCCCCCCTCACAGTGAGCTGTGGTGTTCCACAAGGAAGCATACTAGGACCGCTACTATTCCTAATTTATGCAAATGACATGTCGTCAGCTTGTGACTGCAACTTGTTCCTGTTTGCGGACGACTCAGCCCTGCTGGTCTCTGACAAGAACAAGTTACAGGTTGAAAAAGCCCTCAGCTCGGAACTAGGCAAAATCTGCATATGGCTCGCCGACAACAAACTATCATTACACATGGGCAAAACAGAGTCCATTCTCTTCGGTTCAAATAACAAACTCAGCAAGACCGACGGCTTCTCGGTTGCAGTGGGTGACAATATTATCACAAGGAAAGATGAAATTACCTACCTGGGTTCCCTCCTAGAGGCCAATCTTTCCTGTGACAAAATGGCATCCAATGTAATAAAAAAAGTCAACCAACGAACGCGATTCTTGTACCGGATCTCCTCTCTGGTAAACAAGAATACCCTGAAGACTCTAGCAGGAGCACTCATTCAAGGGTACTACGACTATGCTTGCACCTCATGGTACCAAATAGGGCTGCAACGATTAGTCGACATAATCGACGATGTCGATTATAAAAAATCGTCGACGAGAAATTGTTGCGTCGATTAGTCATTAAACTTCATTTAATTTTTTTTTTTTTTTTTTTGCACTACCTATCTTTGTGAGAGTGGCTTCTCAGGGTTCCAGACAACATCATAACATGATGATCCCATAGCAAATTTTGGACATTGAAAACATTGTTCCCCTGCAGGAGATGATGATCAGACTAGACACACAATACATTACACACGCACTCCTCTCACTCACACACAGCGATCAGAGTAAGACACACACATACACACTCCTCTCACTCACACACAGCGATCAGAGTAAGACACACACACATACACACTCCTCTCACTCACACACAGCGATCAGAGTAAGACACACACACATTCACACTCCTCTCACTCACACACGGCGATCAGAGTAAGACACACACACATACACAAATTACACAGTACACACCTCTCACTCACACAGCGATCAGAGTAAGACACACACACAAATTACACAGTACACACACTCCTCTCACTCACACAGCGATCAGAGTAAGACACACACACATACACACACACACGGACTCCTCTCACACACAGCAAACAAAAGTTATTTAAAGTACACTTCCACTTTAATTTGTATTATTTAATTTATTTATCTTGTTATGAGTGATTGCTGTATTGTTCTTCAAATACATTTTCATTTAAAGTGGCTTAAAGATCCAAATTCAAATGTTTCATGGGTCATTATTTTAATTTGCTATGGGATCATCATGTTATGATGTTGTTGTTTGGTCCTGACAAGAGTCTCAAAGTCTGGGGTGATGGTAGACAAGCAACTCTGAGGTCATGCTCAATGTCCAATCTGTTCCTCTGCTCTGTCTTCAGCTGGACCAGAGCTGAGAAGCCACTTTCACAAAGATAGGTAATTAAAAAAAAAAAAAAAAAAAAAGAAAAAAAGATAATTGTTGTTGTTGTTTACATTGGTTTTCGATTAGTCGACTAATCGAAAAAATTATCGGCAGATTAGTCGACTACCAAATTAGTCATTAGTTGCAGCCCTAGTACCAAAGCACCTCAAAGGCACTAAAAAACAAATTACAAACATCTCAAAACAAGCTAGTCAGACTACTGCTTGACCTAACTCCTAGAACCCACCTCACCCCTGCTCACTTTGACAACCTAGGATGGCTTAGAGTAGACGACAGTACAGCAACTTGCAATGGGCCTGGTCTACAAGATACACTACGCGACCAAGGTACCCATGTACATGTCAAAATACTTCCCAAAGGTCAGTGAATACCACGATCACAACACCAGAGGGAGCTCCACAAATCATGTAAAACCCAGATTCGGCTCAAACAAGGGACTAAACACGTTTCGCAATTATGCCACATCAATGTGGAACGCCCTACCTAAAGCTGTAAAGGAATGTGAATCACTACTAGGGCTGGGCGATAAAACGATAACGATAACTATCGCGATAAATTATTTCCTCGAAATAAACATGAAACTACCCACTTTCAAAAACACTCTCAAAAAACACCTACGTGAGACTGCAATTCGAAACTGGCCCCTACAAATGTCCTAACCCAGTTGTACAGTAAATGACCAAGTAAGGCGTTGTCAGTATTCCAATGTACAGTGTAAAATGTGTGTGTGTCCCCTACCCAACCCCCCCCCCCCCCACCTCCAATGTACAGCCCTCACCCAACCCACCCAACCCCACCCCACCCACCCAACCTCCTCCAATGTACAGTTTCTACGCCAAATGTATATACACTCTTTTTCTGGACACTTTTGTATCACAAACAGTACTGTATTTGCAAATCTGATATGTCATAAATGTATAGATGTAGCAGTACTGTCTATCTGTATGTCATGTATGTCATATATGTTATGATGAATTGAAAATGGGGGACCCTGGTGTAAACAAGACGAAAGTCTTTCTCTGGTCTGCATGATGCATCCCCTTAACAATTGTATGTATTGAGCTGTACTGTATTGTACCCATTCTGCAATCTGTTAATAAACTTTTCAATCAATCAATCAATCCAAACTCCTTCCAAACCAACTTTGAAAGAGGGCCTAAACTTAACCAGTTGGAAACAAGGCGGACAGTAATAAAATTAGCAATCAATCAATTCAATAACCCACGCTCACTTAAAACAGCGCACCTCCCAGCTGCTTCTATAGAAAGTAGGTTTAAAAAATAAAATTAAAAAATAGGGCAAAGAGAACTTGTTTTAATTTGTTTTACCTACTTTCTATAGAAGCATCTAAGAATGAAGTTCTATAGAAAGTAGGTTAAAAACTAAAGAAAAGTTGGATGTGTTAGTTGGTTGGATGTCTTAGTTGAAAGACAGTTGGATGTGTTAGTTCGTTGGATGTCTAGGTGAAAGACAGTTGGATGTGTTAGTTCGTTGGATGTCTTAGTTGAGAGACAGTTGGATGTGTTAGTTTGCTGGATGTCTTACTGAGAACAGTTGGATGCACTTCCGAGCTGCTTCCACATGGAGGCAACTTCTCTTTTTTGTTGTTGTGGGAACTACTTTTTGTGGCGGATGGTTTTTTCAATAAATCTTCGATTAATGTGTGTTTATTGTATAGCAATAAGGTTGGATGAATGTGGCAGTTGTATAAAAGCATTACACCACTTGCAGTCGTGATTTGTAAAAAATAAACCATGCCTAGGGGGGTCTAACGACCACCCCTAGGCATGGTTTATTTTTCACAAACCACTCCTGCCCGTGATGTAATGCTTAAATACAATTCGGCTTCCCATGATCATGAAAACACGATAATTGAGATAAAACGATTATTGTGCTGCATGCCGTGTTGCTCTCCTTTTTGTCTTGTGTGTGCAGCGCACCCTTCCTTCACTGCTGTACGCTCTGCCCCTCCCTCCTCAAGTCCAAACAGTAGTTTCAGCTTGTCTTGAGAGGGAGGAGGAATCTACAGCATGTTTCTCCAGTTATTTTGTCTTGGTAACTTGTAGAAGATGACAGAAAGGCAGCTTTTGGTCGAGAAGAAAGGTAAAACAAATTCAGTTGTTGTCCTATCATTTGGTCGTCCTCAGACGGGTTCGCCAGCGGAGATTCCAATCATTTTGATCCTCCATACATCCGGCCAGTTCCGTAGTCCTTCCTCAGTATGTCCACGTATGTCGGCGCCCGTGCGTTGGCTCCCAGAGCACTAGCTTGCTAGTCGGAAGTTCCTGGTGTCGGTGGCAGTGACCTGCAAGTTTCATACTCCTGGATGACACCTTGTCGCTCAGCCTTGGTAGTCCCCTGTACAGATGCTTGTTGGTTACATGCTCGCTTTGATCGATGTTCAGTACCACGCCCAGCATTCTGGTATAGTATCCGTCCAGAGACTTCTGCAAGGTGGGTTTCAGGGTCCATGTTTCTCAGCCATAGAGGAGTACAGACTCCACGGTTGCCTGGAAGAAGCTAATTTTGATGTGTCGGGGAAGACTGGATTTCCACACGCTATTCATGCCAGTCAGGGCCCTCCATGCCAGTGCCTTCCTCACCTTAAGGTCCCGCTCTGTGGAGTTGACCCAGGAACCCAGGTATTTGAAGTCACTGACCTCTGCCAGAGCATTGCCTCCTGCTATGCTGAGAGGTGGATGGTCCAGGGGGATGTTATAAGTAACAACCTCAGTCTTCTTTGCATTCAACCTGAGGCCAACCCTGGTGCATTCTGCCTCCACTCTGTTCAAGAGCTCCTGAGCCTGCTCCACACGATCTGACATCAGGCAGATGTCGTCTGCATAATCCAGGTCTGTCAGGACTACAGCAGGGTTTATTCTGGACTTCCGAGGTGTGATTGTGATTGATTGATTGTTTACTTTAATTAACAGATTGCAGAATGGGTACAGCTCAATACACACAATTGTTAAGGGGATGCAGACCAGAGAAAGACTTTCGTCTTGTTTACATCAGGGTCCCCCATTTCAATTCATAATGACATTTATGACATACACAACATACAGATATAAAAATCGAATCTAATCATGACATTTATGACATACATGACATACAGATATACAGTACTGTTACATTTGTGATATACAAGATATGCAAATATACAGTACTGTTAAACAGATCCTAACAGTAAATATATACATGGGGGAGGGAACTGTCCATTAGGAGGGGATGGGTGGGTGGGAGGGTGGTGTACGGGGGCCAGTTTCGAATTGCAGCCTCCCTCCCGTAGGTGCTTTTTTAGAGCGGTTTTGAAGGTGGGTAGTGATTCAAATTCTTTACGGTTGTGGGTAGGGCGTTCCACATTGATGTGGCATAATTGCGAAACGTGTTTAGTCCCTTGTTTGAGCCGAATCTGGGTTGGACATGACTTGTGGAACTCCCTCGGGTGTTGTGGTCGTGTTATTCACTGACATTTGGGAAGTATTTCGACATGTACATGGGTACCTTAGTGGTGTAGTGTATCTTGTAGACCAGGCCCATTGCAAGTTGCTGTACTCTGTCGTCTACTCTAAGCCATCTTAGGTTGTCAAAATGGGCAGGGGTGAGGTGGGTTCTAGGAGTAAGGTCAAGCTGTAGTCTGACCAGTTTGTTTTGTGATATTTGTAATCTTGTTTTTAGTGCCTTTGAGCTGCTTTGGTACCATGAGGTTCAAGCATGGTCGTAGTACCCTTGAATGAGTGCTTCTGTTAGTCTTCACTTCAGGGTATTTTTGTTTACCAGAGAGGAGATCTGGTACAAGAATCTTGTTTGCTGGTTGACTTTTTGATTACATTGGATGCCATCTTGTCACAGGAAAGATTTGCCTCTAGGATGGAGCCCAGGTATGTAATTTCATCTTTCCTTGTGTGACAATATTGTCACCCACTGTAACAGAGAAGCCGTTGGTCTTTGTTGGTTTGTTATTTGATCCGAAGAGAATGGACTCTGTTTTACCTAGGTGTAATGATAGTTTGTTATCAGTGAGCGAGGTGCAGAATCGGCTAAGTTCTGAGCTGAGGGTTTGTTCAACCTGTAACTTGTTCTTGTCAGAGACCAGCAGGGCTGAGTCGTCCGCGAACAGGAACAAGTTGCAGTCACAAGCTGATGACATGTCATTTGTATAAATTAGGAACAGTAATGGTCCTAGGATGCTTCCTTGTGGAACGCCACAGTTCACTGGGAGGGGGGGGGGATAGGGTACCGTTTACCTCTACCATCTGTTCTCTACCCTCCAGGTAGGATTGCATCCAGCTCACTGATAAACTATCAAAACCAATTGCTTTTATCTTGTCAATCAGAATGGAGTGATTGACAGTGTCGAAAGCCTTTTGGAGGTCCAACATGACCATGCTGCAGTATTTGCCCACGTCCACCTCTTGTTTGATGTGGTCGTTCAAATAGAGAAGGCATGTGTCAGTGGAGTGGGATGTTCTGAAGCCAGATTGGAATTTGTGGACTAGATTATTTTCCGCAAGGTACTTTTCGACCTGTTCGTAGACTATTTTTTCCATGATTTTCGAGATGGAGGTAAGAATAGAAACAGGGTGGTAGTTGCCTGGGTCTAATTTGCTGTGTTTTTTTATGCAGGGGTGTTACTCTCGCAATTTTGAAGTCCTTGGGGACGTGTCTCTGTTTTATGGAGAGGTTTATTATGTGTGTGATGACTGGGGTGATGGAGTCTCTGAGGAATTTGGAGGGGATATTGTCATGGCCAGTGGCCTTGTTAGGTTGGAGGGCGCTCAGTTTTTTGTGTACCTCATCTGTTGTTACCAATTCAAGTTTGAAGTCGTCTTTGCGGACCCCTAGGTTTTTGTAGTATGCTAGGATGTGTTCTACCCCAAATGCACTGAGTGGGAGGGTAGTTTATAAACTATTTGGCCACATCCAGCTTGTCTGTGATGAGTGTTTTCTGTCTTTATGTTTGTTTGTAAACCTGTTTTTTTTTGCTGCAGCCTAGTTGGTTGAGTAATTTCCAAGTTCACATGGTTTGTTTTTGTTTTCCTCAGTTTTGTCATTGATTTTTTTGCATCCATGTTTCAGCATGATTTTTAACCCTGGTGGTTCTTGGGGGGGCCATGTTGTTAAGTATTGTTGTGAATTTGAATCCAAGTAGGGGTGGACGGTATGGTCTAAAATTTATATCACGGTATAATTTGAAGCATAGACGGTAACGGTATATATCACGGTATCATCGTTTTTGATAAAATTTTTTTTTATTTTATTTTATATATATATTTTTTTTATAAAATATATATATTATATAATTAGACTTGTACTTGTATTATCTGCGAGACATCGCCACCACGCAACAAGCTCCACTGTCTGTGTGTACTCTAGTAGCCTCCAGCTAAAGCCAGGATTCTCCGGAGCTGCACCTGGACCTATACTCGAGTAGCCTCGAGCAGAGCTACGGCCAGGATTCTCCGGTGCTGCAGCTGGGCCCTATTGGTATAACGTTACTTAACTGTGCTCAGCAAGCCCTCAGCTCGAATACGCATCGAATCAGTGTTATAAGACATTGATATCGGTAGCTATCTGTAGCTACTGCTAGCCGGATATATAACGTTAATACAACGCCTCAGTGAATTATTTAGTTCAATGGGACATTTCGTTTTGAACGGTGAACTAACTTGCGCTAACAGGTAGCATACACGTCTCTACTAGACTTTGTGGAGCGTTTGTTGATGTCAGGAGCTATCGGTAGCTGGCCGGCTAGATACCGTTCGGTTAGACAATGCCTCATCATGTATTAAACTAAAAGTGAATAGTTGACTGGGTCATTTTGTAACGGTAGCTAAGCTAACGTTAGCTCAGGGAGACGCCGCCGTCCTCCCGTGTCCCGTCCCACTAGACTACTAGACCCGTGTTTACATGCGTGCGGTAGGGGCTGGCACGCCCACTGCGCGAAGCCTCCTAAATAACATTTTCCAGTTCGCACATATCTATTATCTATGACTAATTCTATCTATTTTTAGGGGCAAATGCGAGTGAAATAGTCGCGCTGTGGTTACATGCCGTCATTGCTATTTTAGAGCTGCTCTACCGGTTATACGGTATAGTCAAAATCCATACCGTAGAGGAAATTCATACCGTTTATACCGTATACCGTTTATACCGTCCACCCCTAAATCCAAGCCATGTTTCTTCAATTTGTGTACCACTGAGCTCATCTGACCAGTAGGGATGGGAATTGATAGGATTTTATCGATACGATTCCATTATCGATTCTGCTTATCGATTCGATTCTTTATCGATTCCCTTATCGATACCTGATCAATTTATCATTTAAATAAATAAATTGGAAATGCAACAGAACTACATTTACATTTACATTTAGTCATTTAGCTGACGCTTTTATCCAAAGCGACTTACAAGTTCTGTACGACAAGCCATCAGGAAGGGCCCAACTCTATCAGCTGAGCAACAATGTTCATCAAAGTGTTGAGTGCTACAGTGTAGGTTAGTTTATTAGGACAAGTGCATGACAGTACGGTTAGTTAGGGGTAGATTTTTTTTTTTTTTTTTTTCAGATAATGGTTGAAGAAGTGCGTCTTTAGTCGACGGCGAAAGATTGGACGTGATTCGGCTGTCCTAACTGGGGTGGGTAGTTCATTCCACCATTGTGGGGCAAGGACTGAGAATAGGCGACTTCTCTTTGATGACCCTCCCGGAGCTTGGATAGGAGTAGGTCTGAGGCGGCCAGAAGATGCAGAGCGTAGGGGTCTAAGCTGGTTAGAATAACAACATGCAACTTGACATTTCTGATTGTCATTTATTGTTGAGCCCCCATGTCAGAAAAATACAAAAACTAAAAAATAAAACATTAACTATAGCCTACACTTAAATAAAATAATGTATTTGAGATTCTCTTAAAATGTATTTATTTTTTTATTCTTAAACTAATTTAATCTATTGAATAACAGGTCGTTATTCCTCTGACTTCTGTCTCTCTCACACACACACACACACACACACACACACACACACACACACACACACACACACACACACACACACACACACACACACACACACAGGGGAGGAAATTAGGCCACTTTACTCGCCAAATGCGAGTATTATTTATGTTTGGCGAGTGATTCACGAAGACCACTCGCCACCAGCGTTTCCGTTAGCCGGTATTTGACCGGCAAAATCTGGTGAAGTCCGACATATCTAATCTCTCCGGTCATAATGTCCGGTGAAAATAATTCCCTCTAAACACAATTAGATTATTTGAATTGTATTAAAATAGGCTAAAATTAAATAGCCTATGCGATGAACGAAACAATCATTACATTTGTCGTTGCTTCACCAAGCAGCCGGTCAATGACATCCTGTGTCAGCGAGCTGGCAGCTGATATATTTACGTGAAGCATGGCTTGGCAGGGTGCAGTACTCCAATTCAGCCATTGGCAATTCAGCTGTTGGGTGGGGGCGCTGCTGACACCGCTGCTCTGCTCTGTCTGCTCCTGCTCCATGCTTCACGTAAATATATCAGCTGCCAGCTCGCTGACACAGGATGTCATTGACCGGCTGCTTGGTGAAGCAACGACAAATGTAATGATTGTTTCGTTCATCGCATAGGCTATTTAATTTTAGCCTATTTTAATACAATTCAAATAATCAAATTGTGCTTAGAGGGAATTATTTTCACCGGACATTATGAGCAGCAGCACCAAGTCGTTGGGAGGTGGAGATATACATCACGGCGCAAACCCACGATAATGTTGCCGTCTCTCTGCCAAATTTCTCAGTTCTTCGCTTGATATAATTAATACAAATGTCCAATATAACGGAATTCGTTAGCTCATAAAAATGTGATTATAACAGACTGCTGTTTATTAAGGTCGGGCAGACTGCCCACCGACACCTCCAGTCGGCAGCTGCACGCAGTCTCGAGGGACTTATTTTATTTGGAATATATTAATGACTGTATATACGCAAAAGTAGTCTAGTTTTAAGTTAAAATATTATAAATGCCTTGATGATGTCATTCTTTATATAGGCCTATCAATTGTTTTTAAGCTCAATAAACTCTGACCGGAATTTATCCCATTTGTCCGGTAGATTGAAATCTACCGGACACTCAGACCTGCAAAAAAAATTTCTAACGGAAACCCTGCTCGCCACACTGGCGAGTAGTAAAAAAAATCATTCTGCAATCTGTTTATTCGCTCACTGGCACAAGCCGAACTCTGACTCCCCCGTTGTGATTCGTCCCATTTGCTCCTCATAATAATCCATAACCAATGAACATCGTCGTTGTACAGATGTGCTCTAAGCTTCTCCAATGAACACTAGTTTTCTAGAAGATGTCGTGCATCTAGGGGAAGTGGATCCGATAGACCACTGCGTGCAGACCTACAGACTCCTGTCACCGGCTTGACAACGTAGACAAACAGACAAAAACACATCGTGGATGAAAATAATTGTATGTAGAGTCGTCGCTTTCGGATATCAGTGCGGTCTGACATGGGGGCGAACAACAGCATGCAACGCGTCTCCTTCGAGACCGGGTTTCCCCCCATATCACCACTCGCCCATATGCCCTTCACAGCGGTGATGTTGTCATACTTGTCATTCAGAATACACCTGCTGAACCCCTAGCGTTGACATGAGATTCGATTCCAATGTATTGTCATCATACAGCACAAGTACAGTACAACCAGAATACGTTTGGCATCCAACCAGAGTGCAAATGTAAGTCAAGTTCAAGTTGTTTTATTTAGCTATTACATTACAGTGAAATGCTTGGTTCTTTCACTGCCCAGCCCAGCCCAACCCAGTCCAACCTAGACCAGCCCAACTTTCCCTGCCCAACCCAGTCCAGCATCTTTCATCTTTTCAGTAGAGACGGTGTGATTAATACATGTTTTATGCTAATATTGTGAAGAGTAGAGGCACTTATTAATGTTTTATGCTAATAAATATTTTAAAGAGTAGAGACACGGTGTGATTATTACTATGATTGAAAATCAATTTAGACGAAGACATACAAAGAAGTAATTATCACAATTAGCTATTTATTTTTGGCTGGTAAAAAATCTGTTTGGCTGGTAAAAAAAATCATCTACTCGCCAGTTGGCCGGTAAACCAAAAAGTTTGTTTCCTCCCCTGCACACACACACACACACGCACACAGAGCTCCCTCCCCGGGCCCCTGTCCTATAAGGTATTGGCTTGTGTTGCTACACGGACACATTTGTATGTTGCACCATGGTACTTCCTGGCTTACAGAGACTTACGGTTTTCGATTCCCATCCCTACTGACCAGTCCAGGCTCTCCAGTTCTAGGTTAAAGACCTCTCTAGAGTAGGTTTTGAGATCCCTAGATGTGACTGTCTTGTGACAGCCGACCTGTGAGCCTCTTCTTTAAAGGCAGCGCAAGAGTCCTTCCGCGTTTCTCTGATTGGCCGCAACGCGCCACGTGACAACGCCGCCGCGCGTCTGCCGCGGAGCGACTCTGCCGCGGCATTATGCAGCCGTAATCCCCCCTCTTTTAACATCGACGGTTAGCTCAACTCGCTCGCCGCCTTTCTGTGGAACCTGTGGTGCGTTGGTGACAAGTTCGAATCCCTTCAATTTTTTTATTTTTTTTAACGTGCATTCTTTCGCCGGTTAAGTTTAGGCATTGTTTCCGAGTTGGTTAGGGTTAAGTTTAGGCATTGTTTCGGAGTTGGTTAAGGTTAGGGTTACGTTTAGGCATTGTTTCAGAGTTTGTTAAGGTTAGGGTTAAGTTTAGGCATTGTTTCGGAGTTGGTTAAGGTTAGGGTTAAGTTTAGGCATTGTTTCGGAGTTGGTTAAGGTTAGAGTTTGTCGCAGAGCATGGCAATAGAATGCAGCCTATTTCCGCACTGCCGCTCTCTCGCGCCGCGGCGTTGTCACGTGGGGCGTCGCGGCCAAATCAAAGGACTCTTGCGCTGCCTTTAAAGTAGAGGCGAACTGTGAAGCCCAGCTCTTGCTCCCGCCCAGTAATGGCTTTCCTAAGCGTGTAGTCCAGGGCTACAGTGAAGAGAAAGGGGGCAAGAGTGTCCCCTTGTTGTAGCACCCCTGCATGGATGTGAAACTCCTCACTTTCATTGTCTGGGGTTACCACCATGGCTCTTGTGTCCCTGTACATGGCCTCTATAGCCCGGAGCAGGTTAGGAGGGACCCCGTAGGCTTTAAGGATTTTCACCAGCACACCTCTGTGTATTGAATCAAAAGCTTTCCTGAAGTCAATGAAACGGAGAACCGCTGTAAGGTTGTTCTTTTTCACCTCCTCGATGATCCTCCTTAACTCATTCAGCGCCGGAGGCCTAGAGCATCTTTAATTCTTAGTTCCTACCAGGGTTAGACATAATTATTTGTGCCTCCCTTAATTGATTTTTGGGGGCTTTTTTTTGTATTTCGGTGGCACTGAATTTTTATGATAAATTAACATAACAATTATAAAACATATACCATATGCCATTTTGAGGCTGCGGCTGTCTTGGTGGCGCAAATCGCTTTTTATTTTTTTACAGTCTTCGTCCCTATGTTTGATAACGTAATGTTAATGTCTCCATAATATAGGGCTCTACGCTAACCTTTTTCCCAAGGAGCACATGTGCTACTAAATAAAATTTTAATAAATAAAATCTAAATAAAAATGTAGGAGCACACAAATACATTTAGGAGCACAGTGAAAATTGTTCAAGTAACAGAGTTTATTAACAAAATATTTATTACATGCATATTATACTGTGCGTGTGCATAGGGCCAAAGATCTGTGCAAATAGCACATACCACCAAAATCACACATTGGCTCATGCCTACTAGATGCAAAGGATATCGGTTGTCAAGCTGCTTTTGTATGTTGTAGTGTTGTCACTAGGGCTGACCCCTATTAATCGATTAGTCGACTAATCGGTCGAAAGGAGCCGTAGTCGACTGGCCAACCTCTTAGTCGAATATAATAATCAAAAATAATTTCTTTTTTTTCATTCTTTCCAAAAGAAAAGAGGCCTAGAAGCGTGGCTAACGATAATGGCACGCATACCAGAGGCTAACTGCCTACGAAAACAGGCACAGAGGCACTGAAAGAGGATTTCACCCATCTAATGAACACACTAGACTAGACAAATATCAAGATGTATCCATCAGTGGACCAATTGCATGCTTTTGCAGAGGACAAGAAGCCTTCAGTCGACTCCTTCAGACATTAAGCACCCCCCACAGCCCAAATGGAATGATACAAAAATAAAAATAATAATAAATAAATTTTTTTTAAAAATATTATACCTTTTTTTTCTTTTTTTTAATATATATAAGTCGACCAATAGTCGACTAACGGCAAATTTTGGCCAATCCTAGTCGACCATCCAAATCCTTAGTCGGGGACAGCCCTAGTTGTCACAATACCAACATTTTGACTTTGATACAGACAGGAAAGGTAATGGAATATATTATTAGATGACAGAACATGGAACATTCATTTATTAACAACCCTTAGGAGTCAACGGGGCGTATTGCTCCCGTGGGCGGAGAACAAAAGAATTAGAATGTCTTCTAAATGCTCAAAACGTACATATTTTCAGAAATCGATAAAAATAGAAAAATGACAATTTCGAGTGCTTTGAGATGTACTATATATGTCTCATTACCTGCTAAACATAATACGACTTGTAAATACGTTTAATTCTTGCTAGATGGTATGCTTGTAATTATTTCCGTTTGCGAGAGAACTACAGCGCGTCACGAAACACACATACACGCACGCGCGCACACACACAAGAGAAGCGTGTGCGCTGTGAATAGGTGTTAGACCCCCGCGCAGAGGTGAGAGGTATCAGAGACAAGCTACCCCCCATCCAAATTCTAAACAACAGATCGGCATCGGCTTTTCATAATATGTATGAATTATCTCTTGCAATAATATCCACGGGACACTGAGCTGCTTCGCAGAATAATGTGGTGTGCGTGTATGTGTGTGTGTGCGCTGAGACGCAGCGTCGAGACGAAACTTGTGTCGAGTCTGCTTCTATGTATGCTTCTTCAGCGCGTCCTGCATTATTATTATTATTATTATCATTCTCTAGAATACACGGGACCCGACGGAACGTTAATGTCGAGTCTGCTTCTATGTATGCTTCTTCAGCGCGTCCTGCATTATTATTATTATCATTCTCTAGAATACACGGGACCCGACGGAACGTTAATTTATGTATTAAAAGTAGTCTAACATGCTTTTCATCAACATAACTGGCAGAGACAGAGTGCAGTTCATTCAAGCGCGCATCACGGTGATGACAGCTCTCTAGAGAAAGGTGCGCTCACAGGGGCGTAGCTGGAGATTCTGGGCCCCATGAAAAGAATCAATTTGTGGGCCCCCAATCTATTAAAAAAATGTGGGGCCCCCAATCTATTTTGGGGCATTTGCTGGGCCCTTGGAATCATCCTAACCCCCCCCCCCCCCCCCCCCCAGCTACTCCCCTGCACACACACACACACACACACACACACTCTCTCTCTCTCTCAAACAGAGAAATCAAAAGAAATCAGTACATTACCTTGTATTACTATTGTAATCCAAAAGCGATATATAGGGTTGTTCATTGTACAATACAATTGATACAGTTGATGTTTCTTGTTGATTATTATTCTCTGTGTATATGAGCATTTTTTCAATACCCAACTATGTAGTGGCCGCTTGTCGCTAGGCTAGGCCTCCTGCTGGGTCCATTCACTGGAATAACAAAGGAATGACTGGGCCTTTGCTCCAGGTGTGAAATGGTTCTAGTGACAATGATCACATTGAATTCTGGGAGTGTAGTTCTCTCATCAGATAGCTGAATGAACTTGGATCTAGTTCAAGTCCTATACTGAAAAGTTGTTAGGATTTTACCAGAATGTTTGATAGGACATTGATTGAAAACTATCGTCTCAAATTTGACAATTGATGGCTTATTTTGAAGGTATGAATCTGTAATTTTACATTATGTAACAAAAAAAAAGAGAATATTCTGAGAAGGTGGAGCTAGAAACTTTAGACTTCAGGGGGTTAAATAAATATTAGTAACCATAATAAAAAAGACTATGTGCCATTTGAAATCGAATTGAGCTGAATTCAATGAATTTGAACCATTTTCATATCCATTAAGAGTCTAAATTCTCCGCTCTCTCGTCCCTGTCTGCAATGCATGTCGACTGGAGCGTGTCTGTCTGTGTGTGACTCAGCCTCTGCTTTGGTCCAATCACATTCCCCCACCCACAGTCTGCGAATCAGAAGCAGAGTAGGGCAGGTCTTTGCAGCATGCTTGGTTGTCTCTCGGCGACCTGCACTGCTCTCACCTGGGGCAGTGTACGGCATAATATTTATATATATATATGGTGTAGCGGGGCTCCGTCGTCTCGAGTCTATTACACTTTAGTAAGTAACTTACTCTCATGCTCGCTCGCTCGCAGGGTACAAATTAGTCACACGCCCACCGCCACAGGCTTGTAGATTTAATGTTTGGCCGTCATGAATTAAGGCCTGGGCGCCATCTGGCGGCCAACAAAATCCACTGCATGCGTCGGCTAGAGCTGCCGCGATCGCTGTTGCATCACGCTCACCGCAGAGTTAGGCTGAATACCGCGTCACCGCTGTTTTTTATCATAATAATAAAGTTGGCTTGCGGCTCTGCAGATATACCCTACTCGGTTCCAAGCGACCCTATTGGTCCAGCCTGGCTCTGCGGCTCTGCAGATACCCCCTACTCGACGCGTCACACTTTGTAGCCTCTGAACGAAAACAGAACGCCGCGCCGCCATCTTTACTGCCTCGCTATGGATGCATTTCATTCAGGATTTGTTTGCGACAGAACCAAGTGCAATAAACAAAAAAGAATGGATTCACTGTGTATTCTGCCTTATTTATTGATGAAACAAAACCGACATCAACCCAATTTACCACCGAGCGGAGAGTTTAGTGTCACAACAAGATCGCTGATGTGTTAAGTTTGTTGTTGTTATTAGCCTAATACTACAGTCAGCCGATATAGAGAGGTAACGTTAAACCCGGGTTTGCTTGGTAGAATACACAATGAGAGGTAACGTTAGCGTTGGCAGAATAGACGCAACGAGAGTCTGGTTAATGTTGTTATTGATTGATTGATTGAAACTGTGTTAAACTCTGGCTTGCTGCAAGCCCTGGGACATCTATGCCCACGGAGCTTTCAGTGTACACAAGCGAGCGGCGGCGGCCCCGCCTGCATCCCCATTCCCCACACGGAGACAAACGGAGTAGTAGTACCTGGCTGCAGTGGAAAAGGAACGAAGTACCAGGTGCCTAAAGCGGGTCGAGTCGAGTAGGTACTATGCAGTGGAAAAGCGCCATTAGACTAGAGGCAGGCTATAAGAGTAGACTACTAAAAAAAAAAAAAATGCATTCAAACCTTTTTTTTTTTTTGTGCGCACTGTGCGGTAATTAGAGTATTATATAGTAATAATAACACATGGCGATATACTAAAAAGCTATTTATAATTTTTGGCTGGTAAAACATCTGGATGGCTGGTAGTTTTTAAAATCTACCAGCCAAATGGCTGGTAAGTCAAAAAGTTAAGTTTGTTCCCTGCTCGCTCGCACACACACACACACACACACACACGCACGCTCTCTCTCACGCTCAAGTCGCACACACACGCACACAGACACACGCACACACACACGCTCTCTCACACACGCTCTCCACTCTCATTCCAACTCCGCTTCTCATGCTCGCTCGCACACACACACACACAAGTGAAAAAAGCACTACTGAGTTTGTAATCTTAACTCGTCTCGCACATTATGCGAGTAAATGATTTTTCCTGTTTGCACACATATTTTTAGGGGCAAATGCGAGTGAAATGCTCGCACTGTAGAGCAGTGTTTCCCAACCGTGGGTACGCGTACCCCTAGTGGTACGTGGGTGGTCCCCAGGGGGTACATGAAAAGATTTAAAAAAATAAATATTAAAAAATTCTTTTTTTTATACAGAAACTGTACCCAAATAATGAATAATGCATAATCTGTAATAATGTAACCAAAATTGGGGGCATTCAAATTAGAGTTGTTCCGATACCGATACCAGTATCGGAAATGCCGCCGATACTGCCTAAAATGCTGGTATCGGTATCGGCGAGTACCCTCTAATGTTGCGCTCCGATACCATATGACGTAATTTATCAACAACACTGCGGACGTTGGGCTCTGTAGATATACCCTACTCGCTGAGTGAGCATTATAAAACAAACGTGTGCTTAATCGACCGTGAATTAAAGTGTCAATTGCCATTTTAACAGCAGAGCAGATACTTTCTTAAAATGCCATCGTCCCGGCAGAGCGCTGTTGACGGGGAGCTCTGATGTTATTAGCATTAGCTGAACAGCTAACCGAAAGCTAGCATTAACTAACGTTAAAGGTTTAGCCATAACGTTACCTTGGCTAAAGTTGGGGCTATTCATGCAGCAATAATGGCTGCAGACCTGCAAGCAAAGTACAGCAGGTTGGCAAAGGAGTATTCCAAGTTAAATCACAATGTCACCAGTAACGTTAGTTTTTCCATATACCGGTAGCTCTGATGCTAGCTAACCTAGCTCACGGTAACGTCGTCATTGCACAATTGCACGTCGCGTACACAATTAATGACATGTTGCGGACAGCCATATCGGCGACAATGTTTAGCTTTTAGTGCCAAATGATAAGAGTCTGAGGCGGAGTCTCAAAAGAGAATGTTGAATATTTATTGTGCAAAAATCACAACAACAGAGCCTCTGCTACTAAACGGAGCCTTCTTGTGGAAGCAAGTGCAGCAACGAATAATGTCCGTGTGGAACTAATGTGCCAACAACCTTTCCGTGGGTGAACTCATTGAGATAGTTTTCAATTACTGATACTAATACTAATCTATACAATCACCTGTTGTTGAATAAAACGTTATAGTTATTACTAAAAAAACAGTATATAAACAGTAGCTGTATTTAAAAAAAAAAAAAAAAATTATAATTTATATAATTTTTTTATTTTTTTAATGTATGCACTGGTATCGGATAAGTATCGGTATCGGCCGATACCCAAAGCTTAGGTATCGGAATCGGATCGGAAAGGAAAAAATGGTATCGGAACATCTCTAATTCAAATTAAGTAATCATTTGCTGGCTATATATTATTATTGGCGTGGCGTTCAGCTTCCCGCTGGACTGTCAGGTGTTACATCATCAAGTCAAGTCAAGAGTTTTATTTGTCACGGCATACAAGTATACAATGAAATGCGGGTTGTCTTGCCCGCAACGATGTGCAATACAGTGGTACAACATATAATAGAATCCAATAAAAAACAACATTGTGCAATAAACAGGTAACAAGCAGGTAACATGGTGGGACATCTCGGTATCTGTACATAGTTATTTACATAGCATGTAGGACATTTGGCATGGGCGGTATGACGGTATTAAGGTATACCGGGGTATTTAGAGATACCGACTGTATTGAAAATCAATACCGTCAAAATCACAGATCCATTTCAGTTTATATTACAGTGAAACAGAGTTTTAACAGTGGTTGGTTGTAGTGCACTGCACACACGCGCCAGCAGAGGGCGAGACCAGTCCTCGAGTCACTAGTGGAGCGAGGCAGCGAGCCGCAGAGCTGGTTCAGCCTGGTTGTTTATACACAGGAGGAGGAGGGGAAACCCCGCTTCACTGGAAATGAAATGAGAGGCGAGACACGCTTACCGTTGCTGCCTGGTGCTGCGGGCTAACTGGCTGTTCTGAGAGCTAACTGTTGTGTATGTGTATCACAACGGTGGTCACGCTTTACGGTAATGTTGCAACAGTGCTGTGAAATACCGTAAAACGTTGTGGTA
The DNA here is from genome assembly GCF_963971535.1 of Notolepis coatsorum. NCBI lineage: Eukaryota > Metazoa > Chordata > Actinopteri > Aulopiformes > Paralepididae > Notolepis > Notolepis coatsorum. The sequence goes on along the minus strand of NC_140178.1, from coordinate 63,816,462 downwards.
AAGAGAGTGTGTGTTGTTGTGGACTGGTGGAACAAGCAAATAAACGGTAAAACGTTAGGTCGCAGTCCGGTGTGTTTTTGAATACACAATACTAACGTTACTAGTACTAGGGTGCTGCGGGGCTCCTGGCTACCATTCTGAGAGTTAACGTTAGTATTACTAGGATGCTGCGGGCTTCTGGCTAGTGGCTCCATTCTGAGAGCTAATGATAGTAGCACTCGGATGCTGCGGGCTAACTGGCCATCTCCGCGATTTGTTTACTTGGTAACACCAAAGTTACCACCCCCCCCCCCCCCCCCCCCCCCCGCTGATGAAAATGAAAGTCATACCGTTCAATACCGTACACCGGGGTATTATATAATCAAGGTATAACGGTATGAAAAAAGTGATACCGCCCAAGCCTATAGGACATGCTAGATCCTTTGGTAGTGCAATACACTGTTACTGTTGCTATGCTATTTTTAAAGTGACCTTTCCTTTTGGCCACAAGTGTGGGAGTGTGCGGCATGAGTGTGTGCCTGCTCATGTTAAAGTGGCTCCTAGTGTGCGAGCATGCACAGCGTGCGTGTCGTGTGTGTGCTCATGTGTGCTTGTGTGTGGAAAGTTCAGTGCCCTGTGGCACTCTGTGTTCAGGGCAGGGTTTCCGTTAGAAAAAATTGTTGCCGGTCTCCGTGACCTGCAAGATTTCAATCTACCGGACAAATGAGATTAATTCCGGTCATAGTTTATTGAGCTTTAAAACAATTGATAGGCAGGCTATATAAAGAATGTCATCCTCAAGGCATGTAGATTTATAATATTATTACTTAAAACTAGGCTACTTTTGCGTATACAGTCATTAATATATTCCAAATAAAATAAGTCCCTCGATACTCCGTGCTGCTGCTGACTTGAAATAAAATAGACCGCGTATGTGGGCAGTCGGTCCGACACTAAACAGCAGTCTGTTATAATCACATTTTTATGAGCTAACGAATTCCGTTATATTGGACATTTGTATTAATTATATCAAGCGAAGAACTGAGAAAGCAGAGAGACGGCAACATTATCGTGGTTTGCGTGACGACAGTCTCTCCACCTCGCAACGACTTATTTGCAAAGAGTATGGCGCTGCAGAGCAGCTGATTCAGTGTTATTGGCTCTTTTCTGGGAACCGCACAGCAGCGCCCCCCACCCAACATTGGCTGAAAATGGCTGAATTGGAGTACTGCTGGAATACTGCATTGTGCTGATAGTGCTCTGGCTCTGCAGCTTCACAAAAGTTCGCACACCCAGCACTAAGCTCTCGCTGACAACGTCGTTGTCATTATTAGAAGCAACGAGGAAACAAATGTAATGATCGTTTCGTTCATCGCATAGGCTATTTAATTTTAGCCTATTTTAATACAATTCAAATAATCAAATTGTGCTTAGACTCAGGGAATTATTTTCACCGGACATTAAGACCGGAGAGAGTAAATATGTCGGACTTCAACAGATTTTGCCGGTCAAATACCGGTAATTACCGGCTAACGGAAACGCTGGTTCAGGGCTCTGATGGCCTGGGGGAAGAAGCTGAGCCGAAGCCTCTCTGTCCTAGTAGCTGGGGTTCGCAGGCGTCTGCCTGACCTCAGCAGCTGGAACAGACTGTTATTGGGGTGGTGGGGGTCTTTCATTATTCTGCAGGCTCTGGATTTGCACCTCTTGTTGTATAGAACCTGCAGGGGAGGTAGTGCAATACCCGTGGTACGCTCGGCTGAGCGCACCGCTCTCTGTAGGGCCTTCTTGTCCTGTGCCGTGCTGTTTCCATACCAGGCAGTGATGTTTCCAGTCAAGATGCTCTCTACAGCTCCGGAGTAGAAGGACTGGAGTATCTTCCCCGATACTCTGAACTTCCTTAACTGTCTCAGGTGGTAGAGGCGCTGCTTCGCCTTTTTTACGACTGTGTCTATGTGTGTTGACCATGTCAGATCCTCTGAGATGTGGACCCCCAGGTACTTGAAGCTGCTCACCCTGTCCACGGTAGCCCCGTTTATCATCAGTGGTGTGTGTGTCTCCTGCTGTCCTCTCCTATAATCCACGATCAGCTCCTTGGTTTTACCAATGTTCAGGAGCAGGCTGTTGTCCTGGCACCAGCGTTCCAGTACCTCAACCTCCTCCCGGTAGGCCTTCTCGTCGTTGTCCGAGATCAGCCCCACCACCACCGTGTCGTCTGCAAACTTCACTATGGAGTTGGAGCTGAACTTGGCCACACAATCCTGTGTAGAGTGAGTACAGCAGGGGGCTCAGAACACAGCCCTGGGGGGACCCGATGCTCAGGGTGATGGTGTTGGAGGTCTGACCCCCCACCCTGACCGCCTGGGGTCTTTCACTCAGAAAGTCCAGTACCCAGGCTCTCAGGGCAAAGCTCAGACCCAGCTCGATCAGCTTGTCCACCAGTCTGGTGGGGACTATGGTGTTGAACGCTGAGCTGTAGTCAATGAACAACAGTCTCACATAGCCCCCCTTCTGGCGGTCAAGGTGAGAGAGGGTGCTGTGCAGTACCTGGGAGACCGTGTCATCAGTGGACCTGTTTGTCCTGTATGCAAATTGCATAGGGTCCATATCACTGGGGAGTGAGGCACAAATGTGATCCTTGACCAGCCTCTCGAAACATTTCATGACCACAGAGGTGAGTGCCACCGGTCTGTAGTCATTGAGACATGTTGGGGAGGGTTTCTTCGGTACAGGGATGATGGTAGACATCTTGAAGCAGGCAGGGACCACTGACTCCGCCAGGGATTGATTAAATATGGTGGTGAACACCGGGGCTAGCTGGTTGGCACAGGACTTAAGTATGCGTCCTGTTATACCATCTGGGCCAGCCGCTTTCCTGGTGTTCACCTGCATAAATGCTCTTCATCATCATCATTGTAGTGGCACGCTGGTTTTCTAGCTAGCTAGCAAAACAACATCCTATCAAGTGAATGCGCTGGTGTTTATTGAGATCAAAATCATTATGGATCAATGGCTGAGTCGAGCTGGTTCATCCAGAAACAACAGCACAGGTGATACTGCTGAATCAGGAGAACCCGTTCTTAAGAAAAAGAAAACTGAGATGGTGAAGAATCTGCAGTTTGGTGAACATTATGTGCTCGCAGAATGGGTACAATTACAATGCGGCTCAATACAAACAATTGTTAAGGGGCCCAGGGGGTGTAGACTGTTGTAGTTTGAGCTAATTTACACCATGCTCCCAAAAAAATAAAAATAAAAAATCTGCCGAGCGATGTGACGCGGGGAGCGCTCGATTCAAGTTGAGCGGAGAGCGACTTGGGGGCGGGGTCAACATGAGCGATTAGCGGAGCAATTCGTTTCCTTATATCGCTTCCTCCAGGGTTCCAACTTGTGTTGACAAAATGCAACCCTGTTCAGCTACGGGGAATCAGCGCTCTCTCTCTAGACTAGAAAGGTGCACTCAGTAGAGCACAGATGTCCGCCAGGGCGGCAGCCACACATAATAATAATAATAATAATAGATTGGATTTGTAATGCACTTTTTGTTCACTGGGATCCCAAAGTGCTACACTACATGGTTAAAACAGTTAAAAAAATAGAAATAAAATGTGTGTCCCGACCCCACTTCTATGTTTCAATAAATTATTTGCATTTAAAACCAACACTGACTCATTCCTTCAGTCCACTCAAATTATGCTAATATTCCTTATGTTGTTTATGATATTAATTGAAAATAGCATATGAGAGTATTATATGTAATAATAACACATGGCGATATACTAAAAAGCTATTTATAATTTTTGGCTAGTAAAAAATCTGCCCGGCTAGTACTTTTAAAAATCTACCAGCCAAATGGCTGGTAAGTCAAAAAGTTAAGTTTGTTCCCTGTGTGTGGGTAAGCCTGCAGAGGTTTTCCACCAAAAGCTGGCTGAATTTAAAGGAAGCCAAGAAAAACTAAAGAAAGCGACATCGGTCTCAACCAAGGCCTTGGAGGCATCTTATGCCGTGTCGCTACTCGTTGCTAAATCGAAAACCATTTACCATAGCCGAAGAGCTAATCTATTATATTCAGATCTAATTCTATATTTATGTCTTTCTGCTATTACCCTGCCCATACCTATACCCCCCTCCTCCATGCTGCTATGACACCCACATTTACCCAAGGGTATCAATAAAGGAATATCTCATCTGATTGTATCGCATCCGTTAGCGTAGCTTAGCTTCATCACTGGAAGTGGGTCAGATTTGTACCCTGACGTTCCCTACAGTGCCCTACAGTCACAAAATACACTCCAAATACAACTCCAAAACGTTCCTGTAAACATGTTGTGACCGGTGTATTTACCACGTGGAGAAATAAAAAATAATTGAATTCGACAATTACGTTTTCTAAGCAAATATACTCTGAACTATTTTTTGGTTAGCTCCGTTAGCTAGCAGTCTATCAAGACCAGCCATTGGAATACTGTTTTCTAAATTGGGGAGGCTTTTAATCGTCAAGGTAAGAGGATTTTAAGTCATGGTATCCATAAACTTCAATCGGTTCGGATCCTTTGAATGAATGAGAATGTAAACAAACCGCACGTCACTTTGAAATCACTGACTGCGCCCAGAGAGGAGTGGTTAGGCAAAATATAGTTCAGAGTATATTTGCTTAGAAAACGTAATTGTCGAATTGTCGAATTCAATAATTTTTTTATTTCTCCACGTGGTAAATACACAGGCTTGGCTATGAGAGCAAGGCCCGATCGGATTGTAATTTATGTCAAATCGCTCTTACCTGTGGCCGGTTGGATTCCAAAAAGGATTTCCCAGTTATTGATTGCCATCTGGTAGATTGATATGTCCATTGGCTGATGCTATATTCCTTTACTGAATTCGGCGTCGCAATAAGTATTCCATGCGATCTGGTGATGCTATAGCTCCAGGCTAAGAAAAAGTAGCCCAGAATGGGAAAAAAGTTACATCCGGTCTGCAACGTGGAAAACTGCATTATCGAGACAGCGCCACTACCAGGATCTGGCCGGTACTGCACTTTCTGAATCCCAACAGGCATTTCCCAGCCAACATACAGCTCCGTGACATTGAGTAGGATATTAACACATTGGTTGCCAGCCGGATATGACTATTTATCGCTTGGATGCCAGCACGTTAATCAATGGGAGGACGAGCACATTTAAACGCATAAACTATATCTTAAATAGAGGCTTCCGGTTTAGCTGCAATATGTAGCGCACGCAATTGGTTACAGCTCCGCTCCCGTTATCATTAATTTAGTTTAAAAACCTTATTTGGACAATACCAAAAGAGATTAGACCACATCGTATGTATTGATAAGACCTTCTACTAACTATATCAAAAGACAACATGGTTAGGGATAAGGAAAGGACGGGAAAGAAACAAGAAACGGCAAATCTAACGGCGCCGATTGAAACTCGATCAAAGAAAATGACAGGCGACGCTGTGGCAGATCCGTTGGTGAGCCCCGACGCGGGGAATATAGAGGAGAATACACAGGGACCAAAGACAACTGTCCCCGAGAGGGAGACAATAGATGACAACATAACAGGAACATCAGAAAAAAATACTGTGAAGGAAAAAGCAGGCGATTTTGAGAAGATAATAGCAAAAACATCCATCGGATCCCTCACTGCTCCAACAACATCAACTGACACAAGCAGTTCAATTACACAACCCGACTTCAACTCCCTGACTATCCTGATAAAAGAACAGATGGTCGCTTTCAAAGCACACGTAAAAGAACAGATGGTCGCTTTCAAAGCACACGTTGAACACATCGATACTAAATTCGAAGAGGTTATGAGAGCGGGCGCTTTACAGTCCATGCGAATCACGACAGTGGAGAATACGGTGACAGAAATCACAAAGGCAGTCAAGGCGAACGAAGGTGGCATGACAGAGATGGGAAAAGAGATGGAAAGAGTGAAAGAAGAATATCGGAGGGAAATACAAGGGCTTAAAAACGAAGCGGCGGAGAGGCTACTAGAAACCCAACGCTACCACAGGCGGAATAACATCCGCATTGTAGGGCTTGAAGAAGCAGTAAACTGCGAAGATCCCAACTTTCCAACAGTGTTATCAACGATTTTGAGTAACATCGATCCAAACAAAGTGCCAGAAGTGGACCAAGTTTACAGAATCGGTTCTCGGGGGCAAAGAATCAACGGGCCAAGAGTCATCATTGTCACCCTGCGGAAGACTACAACAAGGGATGACATCATCAAATTTGCTCGCAACCAACGTGGGAATCTGAATTATGGTGGTAAACCAATATTTATCTACGAAGATTTGAGCAAAGATGCCATCATCCGACGTCTACCATACAAAGATGTGATGCAAAAGCTGTTCAAAGCCGGTTACAAGCCAAGGCTATCATACCCAGCGCTGTTATCATTCTTGGGCAGTGACGGTCGCAGGTCAGATATACACACACCTATTGAAGCTGAGGATTTTCTGAATCGAAATGGAGCAAATAACCCAAGGCAGGGCGAAAATGTCGGAAACATATAAGCCTCTTTCTCATTGTATACCAGTGTTAGAATGACTTTATTGTGTTCATCAAGGTAGCAGACGATATGCAAGCCGTCTATAACAATGTGTATTGTGTATAATACGATTCATAATACATTATAATTTCAGACTCTGGTCTCTGAGGAGACAAATACATATCATTGCAAAAAGATCTATCTGGAATATTCTGGGTTTATCGCTCAAATGCCCTGGGTCTCTTAGTTCATTCTGGAACATAAAATAGTCTAGGCACTAGTATACTCTACAACCTTCTAGAATATAAGGCACCATGACAACGAAGCCTACAACTCTAACAATAAACATCCGGTGTGTATACACATAGCAGATAATAAATTAAATTAAGTTCTATCAGTCTTTAATAATATTTAAAAAATTAACCACACTTAAACGTATGAACACTACAATGTTATTCTAACAATTTAAGTAATCACTCCATTGAAGGCACATTGAAGCTCTAAAAGGCGCTGCTTTTCTATCTTATCTAATCTGTTAATTCGAGACTAGTGGCTTCTCCACGTTGATAATTATTCTATCTCTCATTCCTTATCTATATCTTTCCATTGATTTTTATTTTATTTAATTTTTTCTTCTCATTACTCTATATTTTTTAAAATATATTTTAACTTACATTGTTCTTTTCCAATGTTCTTCACATTAAGGTGTCAATATTGCTCTACAATCTTTTCCTTTTTTCCTTTTTTCCACACGTTAGTAGAGGGTTCAAATGAATATGTCGATAAAAGTTCTCTTTTTTTTATTGTTTATTTTATTTTTTCTGTCATTTATCACAACACTTCATTACAGTAAGGGAAGGTGCAAGACCAAAAGCGACATTCTATTGCAATAGAATGGAAATGTTAGATCCTATGGCAATTAGCATAGGTAGATTAAGATTACAATGCTCAGTTTGGGCAATCCGGTGGACTATGGGAGAAAGTCAATCGCGGAGGATGTGTTCTTGGAACACAGGCCTGTACGACTTTCTGGGTGAGGGGAAATTAGGGGATTTTTATTTGTATATATATATGTTTTTAAGCTCAGCTCTCAACGGGACCTCATTAATTGGATGTACATCTATTGTAGCTTCACACTCCAGAAACATTACCAAAAACTACACAAAAACATGCATAGATTATGGCTAGTTTGAATATAATGGTATGGAACACCGGTGGGATAAACAAACAACACAAACGCAAAAGCGTGCTCACACTGATGAAAAAAGAACATGTGGACGTGGCTCTATTAAGCGAAACGCACATTTTAGAGGAAGACATAAATACGTTAGCGGATAACATATACCATAATATTAGTCACTCTTTTGTTACGAGAACTAGAGGGGTAGCCATAGTCGTCAGACGCAAATTAAATATCGAATTGAAAGGGGTATGGTCGGATGCTGAGGGGCGCATAACTATAGCTAGGATTATACACAATAACAGGAAAATTGCATTAGCAGCGGTATATGCCCCAAATTTGTACGAAGTGGGTTTCTTCACTTCACTAACCGGAGAAATGTTAAACCATCCCGAATACTCATATATAATAGGTGCGGATTTTAATGCCATTTGGAACCCAAGGATGGACAAAACTTACCTTACCTTTTCCAGCGAACAAAAAAATTCATCTAAAGCATTAAAAGATTGGTCGAAATCAACAGGGGTAACTGATTTATGGCGTTCACTTAACCCCATGACCCGCAAGTACTCCTGTCGTTCGTCGAGACACAACACACTATCCAGAATTGATTACGTCTTTGCATCCCGAGAATATTTGATAAATATGAAGTGGAAATGACACCCAATGCGCTATCAGATCACTGCTACTTAATCCTGAAAGCAACATTTGGTACACTATCTTCCCGGGCCCCAAGATGGCGTTTTAATTCTATGCTGCTTAACAACAATGAATTCATTACACAAATTAAAGAAGCTCTCTCAATATTCCTACGGGATAATGCTAACTCGGTGCAAGATCCCAGAATATTATGGATGTCGGTAAAGACTATGATTAAGGATTTCTCGGATAGATTTTCCTCCATATTGCGCAAAAATCAAAACACAAAACTATCTGAAATGGAAACGCTTTACTCAACGCTTTTTAATTCTTTAAAATACAACAACTCTACTAGACTAGAAAACCAAGTAAACATTCTAAAGACAGAGATCAAAGCAATATACAGACACAAATCGGAATTGCAAATACGCAGCACAAGACAACAGCAGTACTTCCAAGGCTCTAAACCTAGTCACCTATTAGCCATGCGACTAAGAATTAATGCAAAATTTGCAGATATAACTGCCATTAGGAAACAACAAGCTCTAGTAACAGAACCCAAAATAATAAACGATACATTCAAAGAATTCTACTCCGATTTATATAATTCAGAAACGACCTTTGATCAAGACAAATTAGACACATATCTTAATCAAATTACTCTCCCTAAAATTACGGAGGAAGACGCTAAACAGTTAGAAGTACCGATCACATTAGAAGAACTCAAGGAGGCCATATCCGGAATGAAAAACGGCAAGGCTCCGGGAATTGACGGTATCCCATCAGAAATGTACATTTCTTGGTGGGACATATTTGGACCCTTATTACTAAATATGATCTTATACTCAGTCAAAGAGGGAAGCTTCCATAAACACAAATACCGCACTCATTTCAGTTCTTCACAAAAAAGACAAAGACCCCACTGAGTGCGGTAGTTACCGTCCTTTAAGCCTCCTCGGAACCGATGTCAAACTGTACTCTAAGATATTAGCCATCAGATTGCAAAAGCATATGACGTCTTTAGTTCATCCGGACCAAACAGGCTTCATAAAAGGTCGCCTGATCAATGATAACATAAGGCGAATACTGCACGTACTAGATGCTGACAAAGAGGACACCACACCTAAGGCGATACTATCCCTGGATGCTATGAAAGCATTTGACAGGTTAGAATGGTCGTTTCTATGGGCAGTATTAGAAAGGATGGGGTTAGGAAAAGGATTCATTGATATGATTAAAGTACTATACAAGGACCCATCGGCCAGGATTACAACAGGCACATTCATCTCCGATATCTTTCCGGTATCACGCTCAGCCAGACAGGGTTGCCCTCTTAGTCCCGGACTATTCGATCTATCATTAGAACCTTTAGCACAATTTATAAGACAATCCCAACACATAGAACCAATAGTAATCAAGGGCACACATCTTAAAATTAGTTTATATGCGGACGACGTAATATTGTTCATGCAAAACCCCAACAACACATTGCCGCATATACTCAAGTTGATAGAAAACTTTGGTGATTTATCGGGATTTAAAATAAATTGGCCTAAGTCGGCGTTTCTTCCTCTTAACACCAGTGCAAAAAAAGACACAACCCTCCCAGGTGCGATACCCATGGTCAAACATTTCAGATGCTTGGGTGTGGAAATATTTCCCACCATAAGACAAACGGTGAAGCACAATTACACAAAAATACAGAACAAAATCAAAGACGACCTGGACAGGTGGGCAAAACTTAAAAACTCAGTACAGGCAAGGGTATCAATAGTTAAGATGGATGTATTACCAAGAATCAATTTCTTCAGCTCAATGCTTCCGTTACCTCCTCCAGAGGGCTACTGGAAAAGATTACAAACCTCCACATACAAATTTATTTGGAATAACAAACCACCTCGCATAAAAAGATCCACCGCACAGAGAAATAAAGCAGACGGTGGCATGGCAGTCCCAGATTTTTTACAATATTTTAAGGCCTTCACTTTAAGACCAGTGAAGATATGGTTTGACCCCCAGGCTTTGGTATCTTGGAGAGAATTAGAAGAAAACATGGTAGCCCCACAGAGACTGGAAGACATAGCACACACTAAACTTTCAATCAAGCATTGTGAGCGAGAATTTGGCCCAATAATTACCCATGCAATCAGAACATGGCGGGAAACACAAAAGAAATATCCTAACCCTCAAGAATGGCATAATCACACTCCCATATTCAATAACAATGCACTCTTAATGGGAAAACGACCTATAAGATTCCCTATATGGGAAGAGAAAGGCATACACTCATTAGGGGATATTTTTAATAACAAGGGCCTCTGTAGTTATGTCGAAATATGCATAAAGTTTAACCTCACCGAGTCCACATGGCTTTTTTACATACAGTTACGACTTTGTATGAGATCTCACGGTGTTCCATTACTCGTACCAATTGAACACCACAGATACCACAAATTTTTCTATGAAAGAGATACATTGGGAGGTTTTGTATCAAGTTTTTATTATCAATTACTAACGTCCTCGTATGAGACCCTTCAAATAGACACTGTCTGGAGGAGGGATATACCAGACCTGGAATATGACTTTGATTGGCAAGGAGCCTGGGCAAATGTCCGACTTACATCAAGGAACCCGGATCATCAACAAATCAATCTGAACTATATTCACAGGACATACTTGACTCCTATAAGGCTGTGCAAAATGGGGCTTATACAAGACTCCAAATGCTCCCAATGTACAAATGGGGACGAAGGAACATTTATGCACATGTATTGGGACTGCCCACCAGTTAAGGCATTCTGGAAAGATGTGTCCCAACAATTATCAACACTCGTATTTTGGAATATACCTGTACACCCCGCGGTATTACTATTGAATGATGTTTTTGAGTTTGCAGTGAATCCACAACTAAAAAGATTGGTTTTATCGGGTATCACAGTAGCTAAAAAACTGATCGCATCACGTTGGTTTCAACCGGAAAAAATGTGCCGAAAAGTGTGGTTTCTTACATATCTTGATGTGATATATCAAGAAATATCTACAGCAAGAATTCTGGGGCTCAATGAATCCAAAATGTCAATGTGGTTAGAAGTGGTGGAGAGAATAAAAGCTAGCTTATAATGGTGGTGTCTGGTTAGGAGTGAGGGATAATGGAGGTACTATCCAAGAGGGGGTCTGGGAGGGGAGGGTTTGAGCTGGAGCATATGTGTGTAGGGTTTTAGAAAATAGGTATTAGGGGTATATTATATACTAACATTTATATAATTGTAATTTCGCTGGATATACACTGTATACGGCTAAAATGTTATTATAGACTATTTTTGTTTTATCCTGTTTCTGTACTTGCATATATTATAACCACCTTTACTGAAAGTTTCATTATGCATTGTGTGTTGAGTACTGACTTTTAATAATTTTTTGTTTTGCAATAATAAAAAAAATATAAAAAAAAAAAAACTATCTTAAATTATGGCTGTCTAATACACCCGTCGCTTATCAATGACTTGCTTGCAGTCAACATGTACGAAACGGATAGTTTTTTCATCAGACAGTACATTTCCGTTTTATATCGTTTTGAATACCAGTATAGTTTTGAAGATTTCTAGTGATTCCCGAAAAATCCGCGAAAATAGCTCTAACACTTTCAGTGCCACCAGGGGGCGCACGACTTAGTGCTTGAATGCCACCATCGGCGCCAATGTTAACGTTAATATCGCCTAATCTATGTTTTAAATTATGGCTATGCGTCTAATCTGCCCGTCGCTTATCAAAGAATCATTTTCCAGTCAGTGTTGTCAAGGCAGATTGGTTTTTTATCGTTTCATTTCCGTTTGAGAGCATTTTGAAAAGCACCCGTTTTGAGGTGAAAAACAGCCCATTCTGTGATGATCGCCTTTTACTGGAATATTCCAGAACGTTGATATTTGTCGGCCTATTTATGAATCGTTTTCAAATAAACGCTAGATGATCAATAGTATACGTGCACGCACGCACGTTCGAGGCGCGCGCTGATAATAGCTGCTTTCATTTCCTCGTGGATTTTAGAGTGAAACAGCTGGAGCACATATCACAAAAAAGCTTATCTTCATTAAAACGAGTTTGATTATCCTAACACTGATAACATAGATTCCTTACCTGACATCAGATGGTATCCAACTGGTATATTCCAATTCCTGATCACCATTTGAAAAAATCGATAAGTGTATAGATCTAACGTGTATACAGTAGAACTCATGATCCGCGGGGCTCAGAGCCCCCTGAATGAACTCTGGTACTCCGGCTGCATGGGTGAGAAGTGAAATGTGGACTGGAATATTTTTTTCCCCCATCCATTTTCATTGAGTCCATTCCAAAAGGGTGATTTACCATCTGGGAGACGATAGGGGGCGTTTTTTTCACATCTGATCGCCGGCGGCCCTTGGGTAGGCTAGGGTAGGCTCGCGTGATGCAATATGATTTCAGATCGCTAAAAAAAAATCAAAAAAGAAATCAGAGAAATCTCGTGAGTGGCTTTCAACGTAACTATCATAAACACGAGATTAGCCGTGAGTAGGGATGGGTATCGTTAGGATTTTATCGATACTACTACTCTTATCGATACTGCTTAACGGTTCGGTACTTTATCGATACTCTTATCGGTTCTTTTTGGTTATTTTTTGCAAGAAAAAAAGACAATTAATTAAGAACAGAATCAACATTGCTTTATTATTTATAAATACAACTTTATAAATAAGTATTATAAATAAATATAATTTCTTCAGCAACAGCAGCAGCAATGTTCTTTTATATAACTTTATAAATAAATATAATAAATGAATATAATTTCTTCAGCAACAGCAGCAACAATGTTTTAAATGTGTCTGACTCTGAATTATAGACTTTTTATAATAAACAACAAATGCAAAAGGCTAACAGAACTGTGACACTCGTTCACCCTATCCTCTGTCATCCTTCCTCTAGCTGCTAGGGTGAAAGGACTTTGGGTGGTGGAGGGAGGTAGAGGGAAGATGTGTGGTGGCCCTGGGCTCACTGGCCTGGGACACATTGGTGGCTGACGCCTCAGCTTGACGATCTATAAAAAGTTTAGATTGTAGTATTTGTAGCTAAACAATTATTTAGTTTATTAGCCTATTTGTAATAATTCGTTATTAGCCTAGGAAACTCCGTATCTTGGCTTACCGGCGGCAGTGGACGTGGATGCAGATGGAACACTGCGCGCAAGGCAGTCGAATACGCGCATTTCTGCACACTAATATCATGTTTTGCCAACAGATGTTTTGATAAATTGCTCGTATTGCCACCCTTACTGGCAAATGTTTTGTTGCACTTGTGGCAACGTGCGTTGTATATCCATACTTTCTTTAGAACGCTTCACTCTATCCGCCATCACGAGTCACGGTGCATGCAGACTCAGAGCTGTCTGTGTCTGTGTGCAGCGCGCTTCAGCACGGAGAACTTTCATTAAGGAGTACCCGTATGTAGCACTACTAGCGAGCGACTCGCGAGGAGTGTGTGTAATAATGACTCGCTGTGGCTCGCTTCTCGTGCAGAGACAGAGAGAGGATAGATCGTTTGCAACTTTTAAATAATAATAATAATAATAATAATAATAATTTCTCTAGAGTATCGATAGCAGTACCGAGGACGTCGGAGCTTATAAATACTCCGGTATTTTCTAATATAGTACCGGTTCCCGTTTAAAACCGGGGTCCGGGGGGCATCCCTAGTGAGTGGCTCTCAAAGTGTTAATGGAAAACACAAAACACGTTGTAATTTTTCTGCCTATTTATGAAAATAAACGCTAGATTATCGATAGTATATGTGTACTTATGCACGCTAGAGAAGCGGGCTGAAAAATCGAATATCCATGACCTGGTCAGCACTAACGTCATACACGCACACACACACACACGTTGTGACCGCTGTGAAAAAACATCTGATTACCCCAAAACTGGTAAAATAGATTCCTTACCTCAGCTCAGATGTTCTGCAAAAAGATGAATCCAATTCCTGATCGCCATTTCAAATATCGATCGCGTTTATTGATCCAACGTTATACTCCGAAACAGATAATCGACGCTGCTTCCAGTCCCCTCCAATGAATGCACTAGTATCAGGTTGCATACCCCAGAAGTAAAATGTGGACCGGAGTTCTTTTTTCTGATGCAAGTCCCATCGACTCCAATCCAATGATGTGCATTACCATCCGGGAGATGATAGGGGGCGGTATTGGCCCTTTTCGAGCTCAGAGCCATTCACAATGATAATGTCAGGCTGGACGGATGAAAAATGAATGGATATCGCTAATAAAAGAAACAACGATTAAATAACGATATCTCGTTGTTGGCACCCAATGTGTTAAAATGGAATAAAAGCAAAAACGAGTTTAACACGTATATATACATGGTTGGCCCTTTAACACTTTCAATGCAGACGAGATATCTCGTTTGTTCATGCCCCCCGTTGAGAGCTGACGACGCTAAATGTATTTTTTTTATATTAACAATCTGAATTCATATTTCATCAACCGAGCCTCCCGTTAGTACAGCAGCCTCTCTCTGAGCTCCAATGGGAAAATACCGCCCCCTATCGTCTATCCCTGTGTAACTGCACCCCATTCGATTACACTGGTGGATGTGTGGGGGGGAGCCTCCTCGCTCCACTATGCTGGCGAGGGATCTGATGAACAGGGAAGTGATCGAGATGGAAAACAACCTGGAATATATATTTACAGTATCCAATAATCGATCAATAAACGCGATCGATATTTGGAATGGCGATCAGGAATTGGAATAATCTTTTTGGAGAACATCTGATCTAAGGTAAGGAGTCTGTTACCAGTTTTAGGATAATCAGAGCTATTTTCACTGAGATAACAGCGTGCCCCGCGTGCGCGTTGATCAGGAAATGAGAGAATCGATTTCTCAGCTCGCTTCTATAGCGTGCATAAGTACACATATACTATCGATAATCTAGCGTTTATTTGAAAACTATTCATAAATAGGCCGAAAAATGGCAGTTTCTAGTGTATTCGAGAATATTCCAGTAAATGTCGTTTTTTGACGGAATCTTTTTATTTTCCTGACATTTTAGAAAACTATAGCTTTTCGAAATGCTATAAAACGGAAATGAACAGATTAAAAAACAATCCGTTTCGACAATGTTGACTGCAAACAAGTCATTGATAAGTGATGGGCAGATTAGACACATAGCCATAATTTAAGACATAGATTATGCGCTTTTAACGCTATCATTGAAGTGGATGCTGGCATCCACCACGTAAAGGACGACACCCCCTGCCGGCTCTGAAAGTGTTAAGCATGGCGCCCAAACACGTATATATATACGTGGTTGGCCCCGAATGGGTTAAGTCACAGCACTGTCCCTCAGGCTATGGCATGCTGGTAACATACTGGGACGCTAGTAGTTAGCTGTACGTAGTTCTTCAAATTTTTTTATGAATTACTCACAAATGAGAGTGCACCTCATTCTCAACCTCACCTGTCATACAGTGAGCACATGTTCTTTGATCTCTTGGTAACCATGTTTTTCTATGTCTGCTAAATGGCTAGACTGGCCACTGAGTCTGTACCTGGTAAGGCATAAAAAAAAATATTGTTTGTTTCCTGTTGGTTGTCAGTTAAGGCATGGGTAGGTAGGGAATTTTATTTTTTTATTTTATTCTTTCCCACGGCGACTATGGATAGGGAATTTCTTTATTTAATTAAAATGTTCACAACAACATGGATGCATGTACTCTGCCAGCATGTTTAATATCCATAATACTAAAGGTTTGACTAAGATTTCTATGAAACTTTATTCTTAAATTTTTTATTTTTATTTTTTTTTAACTCATAAAATATATTGGGTCGCACCTAAATCGGCAGGGTCGGTCGGCAACCGGAAACAAACAATATTTTTTGTTATGCCTAAGGATCTGTCTCAGCTTAGTTGAGAGATACTCTGCCAATTTATATTCTTGTTTTAGGCCCAACTAGCATTGCCCTTTTCTTTGTGTTTTGGTTTCATTGTGCCAATGTTCAAAATAAGATGTTTGACTTGATTTCTAGTTATTTTGGAAGCATTGCTGGTCTGAGACTGGTTTGTGTTGATGGTGGGTTCGTTCACAAGCCTCCGCACCTGTTGGGCAGAGGGCACTCTTTTCAGGGTTCAGCTCTTGGGTTGTAATAACTTTTGTAAGTGAATTTGATGGCTTATTTTCAAATGTCTAATTTGACAGATATTTATTTAATATACATTTTTCATCTGCCTATCCTGCCCTATATGCATCTCTCTCTATCTCTCCCTCTCTATCTCACTCTCCATCTCTCTCTGTGTGTCTGTCTTTCTCCCCCTATTTCTCTTTCTGTCTCTATCTCAATCTCTCTTCCCTCTCTTTCTCTCTCTCTCTCTCACACATGCACACATTACTAATACCTGCCTGTCTGTCTGTGTGTTTCAGTTCATTCAGAGGAGGCTCTGTACCTGTTGGCAACCTGCTACCATCGTTCTGGGAAGGCCTACAAGGCCTACCGTCTGCTGAAGGCTCATAGCTGCACCACACCACAGTGTAAATACCTGCTGGCCAAGTGCTGTGTGGAACTAAGCAAGTAAGACTATAGACAGACCAACCACCAATATCCCATAGTACTACTACTCCTCACTGTAGTATACACAGACCAACTACTACCCCATAGTACACAGTCTATAAAGAGACCAGCCAGTACCCCATAGTACTTGTTGTAGTACACAGTATATACACAGACCAACCAGTACCCCATAATAGGGCTGTACGATTAATCGAAAAAAAATCCCCCAAATACATTTAGTATGTTACAAGATACTTTTGTTTCAGTCAAGCACTTTCATATGTTATGTTTAAGTTTAAGACAAGCACTTTGATATATGTTATGTTGTGTCTGTTTAAGAAAGAGTGCAATAAATGTTTTTATTGAACAAATAAGAATTGTGTGAGGATCGTGATCTCAATTCTTAAGGAGAAAAATCGTGATTCACATTATAGCAAGAATCGTGCATCCCTACCCCATAATACTCACTGTATTACACAGTATAATAACCTTATAGTACACAGTATATACACATAAACCATAACCTTATAGTACATACTGCTGACATGTCTCTGTCTGTTTCTCTCTTTGTGTCTCTCTCTATCTCAATATCTCTGTCTTTATCTCTCTGTCTCCCTCTGTCACCAGGCTAGCTGAGGGTGAACAGGTGTTGACAGGAGGAGTTCTGAATAAACAGAAGAGTCAGGATGACATAGTCTCTGAGTTTGGAGACTCTGCCTCCTTCACCTTATCACTGCTAGGACATATCTACTGGTAATAATAATATTCACCATATCACTGCTAGGACACATCTACTGGTAATAATAATATTAACCTTATCACTGCTAGGACACATCTACTGGTAATAATAATATTCACCATATCACTGCTAGGACATATCTACTGGTAAAGGCGGCACGTGGTGTAGTGGTTAACACTGTCGCCTCACAGCAAGAAGGTCCAGGGTTCGATTCCCGCTTGGGGACCAGGTTTCTATGATGCCAGGTACCCAGGTGGGGTATCTCCCAGGCCTTTCTGTGTGGAGTTTCCCATGTTCTCCCCATGCTTGCAAGGGTTTCCCCCCCGATAAGATAAACCCAATGGAAAAACATGCACAACAACAGATCGCTAACGCTGTGGTGTCCTTGACGAAGACGGGCAGGAGCATTTGGAGCCGTCCCCGGGCACGGCCCTCGCCGACGCCTGTCTGCTCCCGGCTGCCCTTGGGGGGAAGGACGACGGGATGGGTTAATCGCAGAGACGAATCGCATCGGCGATCCTACAAAGACAATGCATGCGTGTGTGTTCCGGTGTGTGTGTGCTAACCCTGTGTGCTAACCGCTAAACATTGAGGATAATTACATGCCAATTAACACTTTGGTCGCCAGGCTTATATTCACAATAAACCATCCCACGCCAGCTCTATTTGTCTATGGAGAAGTTCCCCTTCTTTGCAGGGCTATAACTTTTTAAATTGTATTGCTAAATTGACATTACTATGGCCCATTCAACGTCAACTAAGTATCTATTGTTCAGGGTGTAGCAACGTTATACTTTTTCATTCACATATTCATACTAAAATACGGTCTAAAGTATAAGTATGTTTTTATCGTTTTCTGCAGCTTTCTCCAGAACGTGATTTATAGCCCTAAATGCATTATATAGATGATCAAATACAGTTTGATAGCAATCTGCGCGAGAAAAAAAAATTCAAATGGACGTGCGTCTAGAAGTTACTACTTATCATCTTATGTTGACCGGATGGGGGGGGGGGGGGGGGGGTCGTTTATAATTCCGTGGCCAACGTTAGATCTTACCCCAGTCTCCTCGGGCCGTTGGGCGATGAGCGTGGAGCGGAAATATTCCTATTATGGAATGTAGAAATATGCGATCCATCTCCAGGTTGTATAATAGTATATACGTCCAAATCATGTTGTTTATCGAGTTATTGGTAACGGATTGCTATCCATTGCGTCTAGCTCGAGTCCTGGGACTATTAGCGAGTGATCGGACCGAATTGGAATGAGCACCAGCTTCCATTTCCTGTTTCCGGTCTGGGCGATCCGCCGATCGGCCACCAGATGGCGCTCTTGAACCGTTGGAGAGTTGAGAGGGGATCAACAGTAGATCTCAAGTGTCCGGGGGAGAAATATGCGATCACAGATTTTTTAAATATTGATATCAAAGACGTGGTACGGCGTCTTTGGCAGAATGAGCATGGCGAGGAATGATGTGGTAAGGCGTTTTTGGCGACCATAGTGTTAAAGACCTCTGAGCAGGTCCTGCATTATTATTATAATAATATTCACCTTATCACTGCTAGGACATATCTACTGGTAATAATAATATTCACCTTATCACTGCTAGGACATATCTACTGATAATAATAATAATAATAATAATAATAATATTAACCTTATCACTGCTAGGACATATCTACTGATAATAATATTAACCTTATCACTGCTAGGACATATCTACTGGTAATTATAATAATATTCACCATATCACTGCTAGGACACATCTACTGGTATTGGTAATAATAATATATAATTATAATCATCATCATCATAATACAATATATATTATTATAATAATAATCACTATCACTGCTAGGACACATCTACTGGTAATAATAATAATATTCACCATATCACTGCTAGAACACGTCATCTACTGGTAATAATAACAATAATAATCACATTATCACTGCTAGGACACATCTACTGGTAATAATAATAATGATGATCATAATACAATATATATAATATAATAATATTCACCATATCACTTAGGGCTGGGCGATATGGAAAAAAATCATATTGCGATAACGATATGATAATGTTATCATATTTCTCGATATCGATAATTATCGAAATTGTTAAGTATCATTTTTTTTTCTTTTTTTTTTTAAACAACAGATGTATGTTTATTTTGCAGCAATTCTTTGTCGTTGCCGCCATCTTTAGTGTTACATCCCCTCACACTCCAGTTCTCAGGCTGCAGCTGGTTTAAAAGCGAAAGTAAACCGGCTTCTCTGCTGGCTGTGGCTCCAGGGGAGTTGAACAGTTCTGGCTCTGCTAGTTTATTTTTGATCTTTTGGCGCTTTTTTGGTGGACAAACCACCGCACATGTGCACCGTGACTCGTGACTTGAGTCTAGTTCTGCTAGCACACATAGCCTACTGTGTACAGACGGTTTCAAACTGTATTTTAAATTAGAAAGCAAACAAAATAAATCTCAATTTGGTCAGTATTGTCATTTGTACAAGCAAAGCCATTACTTTAAGTTGCAGGCAAGAAAGACAAGTCTGTCCACGATTTTTTTAATTTCGATATTCGATATCGATTATTAAAATATATCGCAATATTTATCGTTATCGTTATATCGCCCAGCCCTAATATCACTGCTAGACACATCTACCGATAATAATAATATTTTTTTAAATTAAAACTCTTGACTTGACTTGACTTGAATAATACTATGCACCTTATCATTGCTAGGACACATCTACTGGTAATAATAACAATATTCACATTATCACTGCTAGGACATATCTACTTGTAATTATAATAATATTCACCTTATCACTGCTAGGACACATCTATTGGTAATAATGATCATCATAATACAATATATAGATTATAATTAGCAATAATACACGAGAACCAGTGGAATATCAGGAATATTGCCACGGCTGTGATGCGCCCGCAGCCACGAGAGCAAAGCTCGAGTGGCGTAGGCATCACAGAGTGGCAATATTCCTGATATTCCACTGGTTCGAGTGTATTATTGCTTTCATACAGCAAGTTGCACCGTCGGGAAAAATATAGGATGAATACAGACAATTCTAGGGTCTTTTATATCAATTTCAGTGAACTTGGCGTAGAAAAATATTTCTAAAGATGTATCGTTGCTATGGAATTTCAAAAGGAGTAGGCTATCAACCGCTTGGCAACGCAAACAAATGACGTATTATTCTAATTGAACGTACCCGTTAATTATAAACTAGTGGATTGATGGATATAGAGGACGGGCCTTCATCTAACTATTCATAAAAACAGCATTGATTAAACAATAAGGGAGTGGAGGGAGGGAGGCATGGGGGTTGCGCGCAGCATATAGGGGGGGGGTCTATTCTCCTCCACCTGCAGAACAGCTGTGCGCCGTCTGCCACGTCTCTCCAGCAGTCGGTGATGCTGGCGGAGTGGATGCACTTGTAGGGGCACATTACTGCACTCTTCTCCTTAGACTCCTCTATATCTATAGTATCCACTCATTTATAATTAACGGGTACTGTAGTGACTATCCTGATGACCTGGTAGGCGCTCGGCTGGGTGCATTGACTGCCGTTCACGTAGATCTACATTTCTGTGGCCCGACCGTTGAGTGCCAAAAAACGTAGATCTAGGTTTCTGTTTTGTTATTTCTTTTATTCGCTATTGCCATTCATAATCCATCGGGGCACCTTGTGCATGCGGTCCTGAATGTGTCTGAGATCGCAGATGGCCAATACCGCTGCCTAACGCCTTGCGGCCGGTATTGCACATCATTGGAATCCCTCTGGCTTGGGCTGTGCATCGATCTAAGAAGTCCGGTCCGGGTTTTCCTTCTTGGGCATGAGTAACGTTATAACTAGGGATGCTCGATATTGGCTTTTTTACCGATACCGATATACCGATATTGTCCAACTCTTAATTTCCGATACCGATATCAACCGATACCGATATATGCAGGGTTTCCCCCGCCAAAAAATTGAATAATTTCAGGTAATTAACATTACATATCTCTTGTTGTGGAATTAACACAACATTATGCATACTTTTGTCAATAAATAAAATCAGAATTTGTTCTTACTTGCTTGCCTGGGTAATAAAGGTTATAGAAATGTAAAAAAAAGTTTTTTTTTAAACAGATACCGATATTTTCCGATATCACATTTTAATGCCGATATCGGCCGATCGCTCTACAACTATACTCATATTCACCACGGTATAAAACGGAAATGTATGTATGAAAAAATTATCTGTTTTTTGCATGTTGACGGGAAGAAACCCACTGACAATCGACAGCATTATTAGATCCATAGCTATAATATAAAATTTAGCACTGCAAACACGGCATTCTCCCCATTGAACATAGCACTGGCACTGACGGCCCACAGTGCCCCCTGCTGACTGGCACTTGATGTGTTAAAGATAAAAGTTATGTCCAGTCGTTGTCACTTGCCGTTGGGTGAAGTTCCCATTTTATTCAAGTAATTAACATAAATACATGGTTGCTGAGCAAAACAATAGATTATATAAATGTACATTATGATAGTGAAACGAGCGTGGTGCATGCAGTAAAAACTAAGACCTCTCCGTCGCCCATACCTTGATTGCGCAATAGCCTACACCTGTGCCTATATCCAAAAACCCATGCGCTGCCACCCATAGCCCTTTTACACCAGCCAGGCTCCGTGCTGGAGCCGGTTCCCGAACGTAATCTCGTACCGGCCGGCGTGTTCAGACCGGGATTAATTGGTTCAGAACGTGACAAATCGGTGCTCAGCTGGCACCGGAAAATAGTTGGTTTTTCCTCGCGAACCGTGACATCATCAGTGGGCGTGTCATATTCTAGGCTGTGAAGACGGGGAAAGTAGAGAGTCGGCATTGCACTCAACCAATTCATTCAACAGGAAGCGATTTGCGAGTACAATACACCATCCAACCAGAGTGGATAAAGAAATGCTCCAGAAATGACTGACTTTTAATGGGTATCATATAGTAGTAAGTCCTACTGTAGAACATGACATAATAGCATGATAGCTGATTTATTAATGCCAAATAATGGACGACGACCGCAATTGGCACTTGAAAAGTGTAAATAATGGATTAGTCAGTAGTAATTCATGACGGCCCGTTTAGCTCAGCTGGTTACTGCGCTGCCTGTGGAGCGAAAGGTCCAGAGTTCGAATCTCTTGCTTACTTTCTTTTTTTCTGTAACGTTAATTAATTTATCCACTCTGGTTGATAAGATAAGATATTCCTTTATTGATCCCCTTGGGGAAATTCAGGCATCATAGCAGCATGGGGGATGGGGGGCGGGGGGTACAGGTAGTAAAAACAACACAAGCAGTGTAAACAAATAAGTCAATATAATTGACTATCTAACCAACTGAAATATACAGTATTCACAGTATTCACATAAGGTGCAGTATGCATAAGGTGGTGTTATTGTCCTTTTTGGGACACCAGAGTGGATTAATTATTAAACGGTTAAAAAAAAAAATAAAAAAGTAAGCAAGAGATTCGAACTCGGGACCTTTCGCTCCACAGGCAGCGCACTAACCAGCTGAGCTAAACGGGCCATCATGAATTACTACTGACTAATCCACCATTTACACTTTTCAAGTGCCAATTGCGGTCATCGTCCATTATTTGGCATTAATAAATCAGATATCATGCTATTATGTCATGTTCTACAGTAGGACTTACTACTATATGATACCCATTAAAACAAGTCATTCGAATAATAGAAGCATACTTTGCTGGAACGATTCATTTCAAACGTATACAGCGTGTGTGCTTTTGTGTGTGCGCTCTCGCGCTGAGGCTCGCTCTCCATGCATTATTTTTACCTGAGTAACGCCCCCGTTGATGACTGAGACGGTGGAATGTTGGTTCTGCTTAAATGGGTGTAAACGCTGGGTGGTTCGCCAGAGAGCACCAAGGTTCAGAGGGTTCAGAACGGAGCTGGAGCTTGAACCGGAGCCCGGGCGGTTTAAAAGCGCTACCAGTGATGAACTTAACCAACTACAGACATAACACAAAACAATCAAATAGCTCCTACAGGTGCGTTAAATCAAACGTAATGTTGTCCGCGGAGTAGGTCATGTTGACGGTTTCCGTTTGATGAATGGCAGTTGAAACTTTCTACAACATTCTAAAGCCAGCGCAGTGGTATATTCATGGTGATTTAACCGTGAGTGTACCATGAATATACTCACGGATCAGACCAATCACAATGCGTCGTCGGACCTACCTGTAATATTCACCATATCACTGCTACACACATCTACCGATAATAATACTATGCACCTTATCACTGCTAGGACACATCTACTGGTAATTATAATAATATTCAGCTTATCACTGCTAGGCCATATCTACTGGTAATAATAATATTCACCATATCACTGCTGGGACACATCTACTGGTAATTATAATAATATTCACCATATCACTGCTAGACACATCTACTGGTAATAATAATATTCACATTATCACTGCTAGGACATATATACTGGTAATTATAATAATATTCACCATATCACTGCTAGGAAACATCTACTGGTAATTATAATGCTATTCACCATATCACTGCTAGGCACCTACTGGTAATAATATTACTATTCACCTTATCACAGCTAGGACACATCTACTGGTAATAGGGGTGTAACGGTACGTGTATTCGTCCC
This sequence comes from Notolepis coatsorum, assembly GCF_963971535.1. NCBI lineage: Eukaryota > Metazoa > Chordata > Actinopteri > Aulopiformes > Paralepididae > Notolepis > Notolepis coatsorum. The sequence goes on along the minus strand of NC_140178.1, from coordinate 63,792,132 downwards.
GCGACTTCACGGTACATGCGTCACGGTTCGGTACATCCAGCCATACGACGAATACGTCTCTTACGACACTAGGTGAAACTAGGGTTGCACATTTGACAAATTTATGCTAAATTTTACACTGGCTTACTAACAGTCTTAACGTTGAATATCAAGCTTGTATTGCCACATTTAGATGATGAATAAAACATTGAAGGACAGGGGTCCTGAGATAGTGAAGTTCTTACTGGTGAAGAGTAAATGGTTTTATTCCAAAACGCTTTACAATTTGTTCCTCACATTTGACCCATTCACTCACACATTCACACACCGACGGCGGAGGCAACCATGCAAGGTGCTAACCTGCTCATCGGAAACAGTCAGGGGTTAAGTGTCTTGCTGAAGGACACTTGGACACGCTGCCTGGGAGGAGCGGGAATCGAACTGGGAACCTCCCAAGCCACTCTTTCCCCTCGGTGAAGCTCTTTACTAGAGAAGGACAGGGGTCCTGATAGTGAAGCTCTAGAAAGAGAAAGATCATGGGGTCACTAAAATCAATGGGGTTGTTCCTCTAGGGGTCATGAATGTGCACCGCAAATTAGAAATGATTAATGATTAGAATGAAAGCTAGAGTTATCACGTTCACACCTAGGATCTGCCATGCTGGATGTGAAGCCATAGTTTCCCTGACAGTGTTGTTAGGGTATATAATAATCATAATCTTAATGATAATAACTATCTAACTATGTTTCTTATAATCTTTTTCCACATGGATATTAATGTTTCTCTCTCTCTCTCTCTCTCTCTCTCTCTCTCTCTCTCTCTCTGAGCAGTAAGACAGATCGTCTTGCTAAAGGAGCAGAATGTTTCCACAGGAGTCTGACTCTCAACCCTTTCCTCTGGTCGCCTTTCCAGAACCTCTGTCACATTGGTACGTTAACCTGATCGCTGATCCCTTACATCTGACCTCTTGACAGCTGTTTCATCTAGCTCAGGGGTGCCCAACCTTTTTTGAACCAATTATTTACAGTGTCTTGCGTGTAGTGTATGTGCATGATAAGGTGCAGTGCAGGGTGTGTGTGTGTCCAATAAGTAGTAGTAGTACGATAAATAAAACAAGATATCAAAATGAAGTAAGATCAAATAAAATGGTACATTTCTACAGAAATGGGTGTGTTTTTACTTGTGGCTTGTGGTAAAAAGCTGTCCCTGAACCTGCTGGTTCTTGTGCGGATGCTCCGGTTTGCCAGACGGTAGCAGAGTGAAAAGTTTGACTAGAGTGACTGTGGTCTCTGAGAATGTTCAGGGTTTTCCTTCTGCACCTCTGTGTGTACTAGAGGTCGTCCATGGCTGGCGGCTCAGTCCTGGTGATGTGTTGTGTTGACTTCACCACCCTTTGCAGAGCCTTGCGGTCGGTGGCTGAGCCGTTGCCATACCAGGCAGTTAGTTATGCAGCCAGTCAGGGGGGGCGTGCTCTCCCCCCTTGGGACTTCCTGTAGTCCACGATGAGCTCCTTCGTTTTGCTGACGTTGAGGTGGAGGTTGTTATCCTGGCACCATGTTGCCAGTGCATTCACTTCCTCTCTATACTTTGACTTGCCATTGCCGGTGGCATTAGCCCAAGGGTATTCGAAGCCTGTGCCTCTCAGCTGTGTGATGTGCTCCAGCACATATTTAATATGAGCCTGAGGCTGCAGAAAGTCCAGACACTGGAAAACCTCCTGTGTGGTCCCTGTCCCTACGTGCTCACGTCCAAGGACTACAGGCCGGTGGCTCTAACCTCTCACATAATGAAGACCATGGAGAGGTTGGTCCTAGAGCAACTCCACCCAGCGATCAAACCCCACCTTGACCCACTCCAGTTCGCCTACCAGCCCCGACTGGGGGTAGAGGATGCTGTCATTACCTGCTGAACAGAGCCTAAACTCACTCACTGAGAGTCATGTTTTTTTTCTTCAGTGCTTTTGATACCATACAACCTGGGCTGCTGGGAGAAGTTAGAGGCGATGCAGGTTGACGCTTCCCTGGTGTCCTGGGTTGTTGACTACCTGATGGGCGCTGGGCAGACCACAGTATGTGTGCCTACAAGACTGTGTCAGACAGTCTGGTCAGCAACACCGGGGCCCCGCAGGGGACAGTCCTCTCCCCCTTCCTCTTCACTGTCTACACCAGGGGTCGACAATAGAGCTGCCGCGATTACCGCATTACCGCGGTATCGCTGTTACATCACGGCCACCGCAGAGTAGGCTGAATACCGCATCACTGCTGTTTTTTATAATAATAATAAAGTACCCTCCTCTCGTTGGGCTTGCGGCTCTGCAGATATACCCTACTCCTCTATCGAGGTTCCAAGCGACCCTATTGGGTACCAGAAAAGTCACGTGAAACATTGCAGACCACTGATTGGTCAGAAGAGAGACGCGTCACACGTTGGAGCGTCCTGCAGTTTTTTACGTCCTGAATGTCAGCCATTGATCAGAGCTCATCACAATACGGCTAATAACGTTGGCTTTAGCTCCCCGCCGGAGTGGACTACCATCGCTTCTCAGGAGTACTAAACGAGACATAATGATTATACTGTCTGCAACGAATGTTATAATAAAAGCCCTTCGTTCTATACACTTGTCTGATTGAAAACTTTATTAACAGACCGCAGAATGGGACAACTCAGCACGCTCTGAGCAAAGAAAGGAACTGAGATATGAATTGAGTATTGCTTGCCTGGCTATGGTCCGGTAAATACGCTGATGTTATTGAACGTATAACTATATAATGTTAATGCCACAAAACGAATGCCTTTATTATAAAGTAGTAACTTTATAGTAATAATAATAAGAAAGGGTCGGGGGGGTAACCACCCCTGCCCGCGACACCGAGTGAACGGCGCACGACCAGAGGGGAAACTTCGAATCCGTGTTTCACTTTCAATAACTAATGCGTGCTTGCCGAATCCCAAACAATATTCATGCTGCAAAGTCATCCTCTAAAGATAGACATTTAGACTAGAGGCAGGCTATATGCTATAAAGAGTAGACTACTACTACTAAAAAAGAAAAAAATGCATTCAAACTTTTTTTTTGTTTTTTGTGTGTGCGGTAATAACCGCGGCGGTAGGAAATATTTTGCAAATTTGTGCGGTAAGGAAAACATCAATACCGCGGCAGCTCTAGTCGACAACCTGCGGCTCCAGAGCCGCATGCGGCTCTTTAGCCAATCAGCTGCGGCTCCCTGGCCCATTTATTATTATTATTTTTTTAACATTTTTTTTTTTACATTTCTTTTTGTTCTCTTATTTTGGAGTTCGATTTCATACTGTGACACTGAAATGAAAACATATTTCATCAACAAAAATATTTCATCAACTAAAATATACAGTACGTCACACCCTGCGCCTCTCCCTGCCGTCTGCAAATGGCTAATCTTGAGTTTCTGACCCCCCAGTAAGCTAACCATGGATAAATCCAAAAAAAGGAAAGTCTGAGGAAAATAGGGTTTAATTCAGTGTGGACAGATTAATTTGCTTTCACGACTAACCATGCAGGCTTACCTGTATGCCTGATATGTGGTGCGAAATTTGCGAACAACACATTTTTTTTTTTTTTTTTTTTTGGGTCCACTTTTTCTCCCCATTTTCTATTTTTCTCCCATCCCAATTTCGTATTTCCAATTCTTCCCTCCCCTGTCTTGAACGTTGCTAGACTATGCCTCCTACTGGTCGGCTGTAGTGAGGATACATTTACATTTAGTCATTTAGCTGACGCTTTTATCCAAAGCGACTTACAAGTTCTGTATGACAAGTCATCAGGAAGGGTACAACTCTTATCAGGATAGAAGCCTTGCATCACGTGTCCCCTCCGGTACATGAGGAGGCAGCCTGTCGCATCTTTTCACCGCAGCAGCTCGAACTCTCAGTGGCGAGGAGTAACGTGTGGGAGGCTCACGCTGCCCCCGATACTTCCTGTTTCTGCCGCACCGGCGTGTGGGATATTTGTGGATATCCTGATGAAGAATGTTCTCAGTCAACCGAGGTTTGGATAATAACAAGGTTTATTAACCAAACAGATAGAATACATAGAGAGAATGGCTGAGGGATTCCCCCAGGTGATCAGCTGAAATGACCCAGGTAAGAAGACCAGGATTGGTCTCGGAGGGAGACTTATATAGTTAACAAGGGGGGGGATGTGGTCCCATTTGATAGGTCAAATGGGGGGGGGGGGATACAGGTTTGGGGAGAGGGGCAGAGGATTGGGGAGAAAAGGGGAGGGGGTGTCCCACTCCACAGAGAGGGGGGGGGGGCACAGGCAATGGGGAGAAAGGGGAGGGGAATATATTTACATGAGAACATTATATTATACCACAATACTCACTTTTCTCTCTTATAATGTGGGTGAGATTAATGTATAATATACCAGGGTTGTTTGGAACAGGTAAAAGTGAATAGGTATGGTAAAAGAATGGGACCGATGTAATCCATCGGTTATCAGATAATGAATAAAATAGAAAACAATTAAAATAATGAAAATGTTGGCCAATGTGATCTGTTGGTTGGCATAACAGTTTAAAATAGAATTATTTACATATTTGATTCATGACATGATCGATTGGACTGCGGTCTGTGTTATTTTGATATCAGAGATGTGGGAATAGATATCACCCTTTTCTTTTATTAATCTCAAAATACCTATATCAATGATTGGTCCTCAACTCTGATATCAAACAACAAATAACATAATCATTAGAGGCTATAGCTGTGCACATATCTTGGCATACCTTCAGTCGTTCATGTCGTGACTCAGGGGAGCTAATGTCATGGTTGTGCATAAAGGCATAGTAATAAACCAATAATTTTCCAGATACATATGAACTCTGTGAAACAGTTCTTGTTTGTGAATCTGACAGTTGCTGTGTTGTGTTGATCGTCTGTTCTCGGTCTGTCGTGTGGCAGGGCCAAACGGTAACACAGTAAAAATTAAATACATACATAACAATGTGGACAATGTGTGTTCAGAAGTCTCTTGGTCCACAGGTTGACGATGCATTCGGGAACATTCACTGGTCGCCGTCCATTCCCTGTCAAGGGTCACCTGTAGCAGTGGGGCGGTCAACTATAGTGGCCTTGCAGACTCTTTTCCTGGAGTCTGCGCTGCTCTCCATCACCACCACACATCCGCCACTGTGCTCACGCTTGGCCCCCATCAGGCCCAGAGACATGGTGGTCAGGGCGTTTTTGAATGTGTTGTGCTGGTTTCGCTGTCCTCTCCTCGTCATTGCGGTACCACTTGATGGAGGGCGAGGGCCCGCCGGTGTAGTGGCTAGTCAGAGGACGCTCTCTCTCACACGGATGGCAATCTTGTCATCGGAATCCATCTTGATGGTCAGGGCTCTGGTTCCCTTCTGTAGATGGTCTGCCGCGGGCCGCCGGGGTGAGGCTGCATGTCGTCCTTTCTGTCTATGCTCCCCTTCCTTTGGGGACGTCTGTGTTGTGTGGCTGGGTTGGATGGCGGCTCTCCCACGGTTGCTGTCGTCGTCCTGGTTGTGTCCGCAGCTCCTTGGCGGCGTCCCTGGTGGTCCTATGTTGTCGTGGGTCGTTCAGGTCACTGGGTTGTGTTCCTCTCTGCCTGGTCCTGCCGTCGTTCGTGGTTCAGGTCACGCGTCGTCTCACTCCTTCTCACTTGTCGTGTCCTCTCACCAATATGATCTGAGGATGATAAAATTGTCTTAGAAAACCTCCTCACATAAATGATTCAACGCCTTTCTGCTAAAGGGGAAAATCATTTTGGGATTAATTCAATTCATTGTGTAATATCATCATACATTTGATATCGTTTGGATCCGATCTTTGCATGGAATCAGAAACATTTCTTTTTATCTTTATAATCTGATGTCAAATTGAAGTTGACCTTACCTCAGGCCGTGTACGATGGTGTGCTTCTTCATGATACTTACCTCGCCATGACTTCTCGGTTGTTCTTCACGTCTCAGTGTGGCTCGTCATAATTTAGCATGGGGAAAACATAAATTCTAGGCAGCCAGTTAATTCTCGTCTACTCTTAAGTAGCATTAATTTAATTACCTCTAATACACCTTGTGCATTTTGATAATCATTGTGTAAATGATTATCCTGCTTTCAACTGATACAAATAAATCTAACCCTAGCTAACCTTACTGTCATGCATTTGTCCTAATAAACTAACCTACACTGTAGCACTCAACACTTTGATGACTTGTTGCTCAGCTGATAGAGTCGTGCTCTTCCTGATGTCTTGTCGCACAGAATCTGTGAGTCTCTTTGGATAAAAGTGTCAGCTAAATGATCAATGTATGTGTATACCTTGTACATTTAGATAATTGTGCTCCAATTTTGATGGTTGATATTTGCAGTCATGGAGAGACTTGAAATTGCAAGGAGTTAGTGGTTGTAAGCAGAGGATAGAAGGAGGAGATTGCAAGTAAAGTTGTTTTCATCATTAATCTTTCATCTCGGGCACTTCTACTTTGTCTGGTTTTATTCAGAATTCATATCTCTAATTCGTGTGCCTCTTGAAAAGAGATGATGAAAACAACTGGTTAGTTATTGTTAGTATGGGAATTAGGTAGACTTTCATGACTGAAACATCATCACTTGTGTCTGATTCATGTTAATTAAGTGGTTCCATCCATTGTTATCCATTGTCAGGTGAGTCCACCAAGCCTGTGGTCAGAGTGCAGGCATTTGCATTGTTTTGTCTCCCTCACGCCATACCCTGTGGGTTTCAAGTGCCCATCCTGAATAGTGTCTGCTATCGTCTCACAATTGATTTCCCTTTAGCTCCAAACTGCTTTGTGTTCAAATGTAGATTAACTCAGTCTGCCTCTTGATTGTCTGTTTGCTTCCTGTAAACACAATTTACATGTGGGTGTTTGTATGCAGATTTGTTTTAACTGGTCAATCGATTGTCTCTCAACTCTACACCATCTTCGGTTGAGTCTCGTGGTAACAAAGAGAAAATCTGCATCTAAAGCGATACTTCCTACTATACTAAGTATAGTGGAGATACTAAGTTGAGACCTGTGTGGTCAGAGTCCTCTCTAGGCATTTGCATTGTCTTTCAACTCCACATCGTCCTCAGCTGGTTTGAGTGAGTGTTTAAACACTGCTTTGTAATTCAATTTAGAGTTAACTCAGTCTGCCTCTCCTGTAAACACAAAAAACATGTTAATTTTCCCACTCCTCTAAGACCATTTTTGAGTGTGTTCTCTTTGATTTTGAGTTCAAACACACATCATCTAGTCTTCATCTTATACTGGGAGTAAGTGTGTTACTCATAAATTGTGTTGTGTTCAGTTATGATGTATGATTTTCTATGGTACCCCGTATAAAAAAAACTATAGAGAACGTGGGGGTTAAAACATATTGTTTTTTAAAATAGAGATGATTTGTTGAATAAACATAGCATGTTTGGCTTATCACTAGCCTTGTGCACATTCTAAGATATAGAAACCTATTTATGATATTTTATACAGAAACCTATACAGATATGTTACAAATCTGAAACAGGCATTGAGGTTAGCTTTATGTGACTTATAACGTGTATAGTAATGAAAAACAATCACTCAAGCGATATGGGATAGCTGTAATTTACTTCAATGAGAAGATAGTTATGTCATGCATCTACATTAGGACTTCAATACAATCGCTCAAGCGATGTCATGTGTCATAGGTTTGTTTCATACTCACCGGAAAAAGCTGCCGTGTTCACGTTGGATCTTCACAGTTCAGTTCAGTTATTGAATAACCATATTAACTTACCCCCTTTTGTGCCCATGTGTATCTTTAATCGAATAGTGGTTCCTGAGGCTGTAGCACGTTACGTGTCATCAATGCAATGTTCGGCTCGTTTCTCCGGTGGTCTGGGATAATGCAACCCTGGAAACACTCTTCTGCATCTCGCCACAGCAACTCAACACTTTCCAATAGCAGCGCGCACATACATATACAAATAAAACATATACTACACGTGGATTTCACGCACCCTCGGCCTCGGGCACATTAAACATTACGTTCGCCCATGGATAGTTTCATATAAAATCATAACTTCATGGCGCACACCGTATGACGTCATTCCCATTCGCCGCGGAAATAACGCTTTTCAATCCATGCGGTACACTTCCGCGAGCTCTCAATAGCCTGGAATTCACCTAAACCAGCGTTTTGTTACCGAATGAACGCGCCTGTGCATATGTGAAAACGTAAACAAACTGAAACGATAAAACTATACTTCCCAAATGGTCGTTCCCGTGGGCCGGTTTTGTTGGTTCCGGAAATTACTATCCTAGTTTGTCGCGTGAATTGCACCTCAATGTTATTCTCTGTATAACGGTAACTTGTCTCTCAATGCTCGGCGTGATATCAGTCGGCATACTGTGCGCATACAAACGAGACTTTAAACAGACAAACAAAAATTAATACATATAAGTTAACGTGTGTGTATATCTGACTGTATTGGATCGCTGTTCGTTTAGTCGACCAGCACCGCTGCGACAAGGCTTGGTTACCCTTGGTTTAACTATACATCGTTATTAAAATCATAACGACCGAACCTGACTTCGAAATTTACCAGCGTTATATTAGATTATATATACCGTTTAATCACACTCTCGGTCTCTTAACCCGCGACTAACGTCCCGTTTAATGTACTTTCCGCGACTGATGTCCCGTTTAATGTACATTCACGTACTCCCGGGACATCGCGTAATCATGTACTACTAGGACATCGCGTGATCATCTTCCCGCTATCTGTATGATCAATTGGTTAATCTAATCCGAATACATCGTTTTCAGGAATGGAAGAGATTGTGGGCTTAGTTTGAGGTTGAAACAATGAATATTATGACGCTACTCTGGTAATTCTAATTATGATTCCATCAGCTTCTCGGTCCTAACTTCCCGCCTCTTTGCAGAGGAATCACAGAATAGGTTCCAACAGAGTAGCGTTTTCCAAGGATATCACATCATAATAAGCCCACGGTTCTTGCCTTGTTGCCTATATTTTAGTCTGCATCAGCTAGACTTGGGTTAACAATCCAACAACCTTATTTTGTTGCCTATATTTCAGTCTGCACCAGCTAGACTAGGGTTAGCAATCCAACAACCTTATTTTGTGCCTAAGCTTTCGGGAATAGCACATATAACCCATCCTCTCAGAACCTCTGTCCAGATAAGGACCCAGGTGCACGCGTTGCCCTGGTAACGATTTTCAATACAGATCAGATATATTAATACACGCTATTCTTACTCAGCCATGATCTCAATATTTGACAACATTCTGTAATATTCACCTGGCACAGAGAAAAGCGGGAAGGTTTTAATTCCTTGCCATACATTTTTGGTCGACCATCTATTATACTCACTTTTCTCTGTATCGATGAAACAATACATCACGCCGGTGGGACGCAAAGAGGTCCGTCACAAGTTTGTAGACGCCAATTGTGGGATATTTGTGGATATCCTGATGAAGAATGTTCTCAGTCAACCGAGGTTTGGATAATAACAAGGTTTATTAACCAAACAGATAGAATACATAGAGAGAATGGCTGAGGGCTTCCCCCAGGTGATCAGCTGAAATGACCCAGGTAAGAAGACCAGGATTGGTCTCTGAGGGAGACTTATATAGTTAACAAGGGGGGGGATGTGGTCCCATTTGATAGGTCAAATGGGGGGGGGGGGGGATACAGGTTTGGGGAGAGGGGCAGAGGATTGGGGAGAAAAGGGGGGGGGGTGTCCCACTCCACAGAGAGGGGGGGGGGGCACAGGCAAGGGGGAGAAAGGGGAGGGGAATATATTTACATGAGAACATTATATTATACCACAGGCGTCACCCAACCGACCTGTAGGAATCGCTGTCCACAACGTCCAATCCCCACCCACCGGCTTTCCCACCCTCTAACACTGCCAATTGTGTTAGTATGACGGCCGGCCAAGCCGGTAGCAACGCAGAGAGCTGGGCTCGATACCAGCATCTCCTGCGTTAGTGGCGAGCGCCTTGCCCACTGCGCCACTCAGCCGCCCTGAAATTAACTTTTTATTTTATAGATTTTCCACAAATAAGGGAAGGACTCAAATAGATCTGCATAGTTCAGGGTTTTATTTCAAAGTAGGTCTACAGATGCCAGTGTTTTTTTTCTCCTTTTCTGTGTTTTATTTCAAAGTACACATAGTAGTCTTTTTTTCAAAGTGGACTACTTTTTATTTTATAAATGTTCCACAAATAAGGGAAGGACTCAAATAGATCTGCATAGTTCAGGGTTTTATTTCAAAGTCTGTCTACAGACACCAGTGTTTTGTCTCCTCTTCTGTGTTTTATTTAAAAATAGGTCTACACAGCCAGTATTTTTTTCTCCTTCATAAGAGTTTGAGGTTTTCCTTTGTTATAACAGGTAAAAACAGCAACAAACTGTGTGCTATAAGTATAAAGTATAATAAATCGCAAATTACTTTTGGTATGCAATTGTCAGGCGTTTTATGCTAAATGTGGGGTATTCTTGGGGATATATAAAACGTTATACACTGTTATCTTCATTTTAAGGGTAAATAGGTTGTGTGGCTCCCTGAGCATTTTATTTTGTGGGAGGGGGGAAAAGTGGCTCTTTTGATAGTAAAGGTTGCTGACCCCTGGTCTACACCAACGATTTCCACTATCAGTCAGAGTCCTTCCACCTCCAGAAGTTTTCTGATGACTCTGCGATAGTGGAATGTATAAAGGATGGTGATTAATATGAGGTTGAGGAATACCGGGCACTGGTGGTGGACTTCGTCACATGGTGCGAAAAGAACCACCTCCAGCTCAATGTGACTAAGGCCATGGTTAGACTAGTGTATTCCTGGCATTTTTTTATACGTTTTTGACGATGTTTGATGTCCCTATTACACAGAAATGCGTTTTTTGGCGTTTTTTTGTGGATACGGCTGAAACGCAAAATTGTGTTTGTGTTTGGAGATACGCAAAAAAAACTAATCGACAACAGCGTGTAGTCAGCACGGAGCCGTTGTTGCGAAAACGCCCATGCGCAGTAGATACCATCTGCGTGCCCTTCCGGTGACAACAGTGTGTGTGTTTGGGACATAGCTTGTGTCCCAAATAGCTTCAGCTACCATGTGTTGTCAAGTTATTGTTATAAGGACCCCAGTCCAAGCTACAACAGTCTGCATTCCCTTAACAATTGTTTGTATTGAGCCGTATTGTATTGTACCCATATGCAATATGTTAAATAAAGTTTACATCCATTCATTCTGCTAGCATTACCGATTGCATGAGCAGCTGGCTAACGTGAGCTATCAGGATTCAGACCCTGTTAGCTCAGAGCTCCTCTTTCAACTTAACAAGCATTAAACAAAATGGCCCAGTCATCTATTCACCTTTGTTTAATACACACAGCGTTGTCTCTAATGTTATCTAACTACTGATAGCTCGCGATATCAGTTTTGGTGCTGGCTAAGTAGCGTGAGCTAACGTTAGCTTCTAGCCACAATGCTATATTGTTATAATGGCATACTCTATTGACGTTAGCATGCAGCTAACAATGCTACCGATCGTTTTTTAGACTAAACTATCCGCTCTTGGTGGTCACTTGTGTTGATGTTAGTTTTGTTTCATCAACAAATGACAGGCAGAACACACAGTGAATGTATCCGTTTTGTTTATTGCACTTTTATTAGGCTTTGCTGAAAAAGAATTGCTGCATTGAGTAAATAGGCAAGATGGTGGCGCGGCATAGGCGCCTGCCTTATTGACATTTTCTTTGCTGGAGCTTCCAGGAAGTGTATTGGCACATTCGTTCTGATTGGTTGAAATTGCCTTCATGTTTGCCACCTACTGCCACCTACTGCTTTGGCAGTGTACTACATCAGTGTGCTCGGGTGACAAACGAAAAAAAAACGAAAGTGTGACTCGAGGCGCACGACGTCGCAGCGATACGCATATGAAAACAATACGAAGATGATACGAAAGGTGTAACCGCCGCCTAAGACCAGGGAACTGGCTGTGGATCTGGGGAGGAGGAGGTGGAGTACACCTGTGACCCCCATTTCCATCAGGGGGTCGACATGGATATTGAGGATTACAAATACCTTGGAGTACACATTGACTATAAGCTGAACGGGTCTAAACACGATGAGGCACTCTACAAGAAGGGCCAGAGCCGACTCTACTTCCTCAGAAGGCTGAGATCCTTCAACGTCTGTACAAGGATGTTCTATGAGTCGGTTGTGGCGGGCGCCTTCTTGTACGCAGTGACCTGCTGGGGCAGCGGACTGAGAGCAGGGGACGCAAGCAGGCTGGAAAAGCCAAGTCATAAACTCTGGTGGTGGTGTTAGAGAGGAGGAGCCTGGCTAAGCTCCACGCCATCATGGACAACCCCTCCCACCCACTATACACGGACTTGGCTGATATAAGGAGCACGTTTAGTGTTAGACTAAGATTCCCAAGATGCAACACTGGCACAGAAAGTCCTTCATTCCAACAGCCATCAGACTATGTAACGCATCACTGTGCCTCACTGAGCACAGAATGACGGTACATATCTTCCTGGACTTTTTGACTTATGACTTTTACCCTTACGTTGACATTATAATCTTCTACACTTATTACTGTACATCTTACTGCTGCGTTTCCCCTACCATTGCCGCCTTGCCAACAGGACCCCCCGCCCCTCCCGAAAAAATTATATAAAAAAATAAACGTTATTTAAAAGTTTGCTTTAATCACGAACGTCTGCGAGCTAGCTAAATTATACATAAATAGATTTTCATATAAATCAATCTTCACTAAGACTTTAAAACGGTGGCGCACGGTCTACGGAAACACAGAAAAAAGCTACCAAATCCATTCCGAGACAATTCCGAGACTGACTATCGTCGCGTGTAACAAGTTTCAGTCTCTCTCTCTCCTGCAAGTAACCAAATGTTACACTATAAAAACAAACTGGATAGTTGATATAAGCCATTCTCCCTTTCTGTGTGTGTGTGTGCGTGCGTGCGTGCGAAAGTTTGATAGTATTTACTGAGGATGGTCAGATAATGTTTTAATTTTTTTATCTACTTTTTCTCCTTATTTTTCTCCCATCCCAATTTCGTATCGCCAATTCTCCCCTTCAATTCTCCCCTCCCCTGTCTTGAACGTTGCTAGACTATGCCTCCCACTGGTCGGCTGTAGTGAGGAGGCAGCCTGTCGCATCTTTTCACCAGACAGCGCAGACTCAGTGGCGAGGAGTAGGCTCACGCTGCCCCCGATACTTCCTGTCTCTGCTGTACAGGCGTCACCCAACCGACCTGTAGGAGTCGCTGTCCACAACGTCCAATCCCCACCCATCGACTTTCCACCCGCTACCTCTGCCAATTGAGATAGTATGACGACTGGCCCAAGCCGCAGGCAATGCTGACTCGGGGAGTCGAGACCGGAGTCTCTTGCATTGGTGACAAGCGCAATCTCTGCTACGCCGCCCATGATGGCCAGATAATGTTAAAAAATAATTATACAGAGAGAAGCTTCAGCAAGTACAAAACGCTGTTGACCGACAAAAGAGAATCCATCACTGAGAAACGCAAAGGCCTAACCATCATGTATCACAATGGTGATGCATGAACCTATAACCTCTTAGCCTGGAGCCCTATTTTCTGAAAATCCGCCTAAAATACATAAGTAAATGGAATATTGTTCCACTTCTACAAGGTCCATTTGCATGTTCTTGGTATCTAGGGACATCTATGGACCTCAGTGAATGTATTCCCAGTATCAGAAATATTGTGTCTATTACTAGGCTTGCTTAAATTGTGATGAAACAAAGGAGAATATGAATCATAATTTTTCTTTGCATCTTTTGACGGTGAATAAAGGACCTAAAAAGGACCAGACATGAAGAACTGAGCTTGTTCAGTACCTTCTTGAGATCACGTGTACAAAAAATCTAAGGAAATTAATAAAGGGAAGATGATTAAACAGAAGGTTTTGTAGATACAGTACTGAATTTTCCCATCCGGACCAATGCTTTGGGGCCAAATTGGTTGGGCCAAATCTTCTCTTTCAAATGGCCCAGTTCAATTTGGATTTAGTATCACCAGGCGTGCATGAAGAACAGATAATGAAATCTACTGTAGTTTATGTACAGTCTGTTTTTTATTCTTGCAAGAGCTCTGCCATTTTGAAACTGATTTCAAATCGGATGGTTGCTAAATGATCAAAATAGGGGAGACAAACTAACTGCGCTCCAATATATGCCAATAACATTCAGTTTTGTGGTATATAATCCAGAGTAATTAGAGAAATAAAAAATAATAATCAGGAAGTAATTTGCTTGCAGAAAGCTAGAAGTCGGATCTCCGCGACCACAACAAACACATTTCAAAAACTTAAATCTCACTAATAACACTTTAACCTATTGGTAAACAACCGTATTGATGAAAATATACATTATAACTGCTGTTGTGACATGGTTATGATGTTTATTCTTGAATACGTTTAAAAAATGATAATTATGTCTGGAGAGCTTGATTAATGACGTGATGTCATTTGCGGTCCGGCGCCGGACTGCACGGGCGGAAGAGGTTAAAGGACATCTCTTTGAAATAAACTACATTTGACATTTTTTTTCTAATTTCCTTTAAACAAATTATTATTTTGTATTTAGTTATTGCACTGCACTGGCAGTTGAAAAAGCATTGAACTCAACTGAATTGAAAAAAGAAACCTCATAATTGAACTGGCACTGAACATTGAACTACACTGGCACTGTTTGCAGATGTACTGTTATTAAAGTTAGTTAAATACATAATTTTGTATTGTTTTTTTGGTTAAATCCAAAGGAAAAAATATAAAACCAGAGAACTCCGAAAAACAGTAAAATTCATATCCGAAAACGGGAAAAGATAAAACGGATTTCATAGGGCCCTAGTTAAGGTGAGTTAATAACCTTCGCTCTGATAAACTGACTCTTCGGTCAGAGCGTCCAGTGTGCACAGAATTTCCAAACAACTTGAGTGCGCTCGCTCTGACACTGGTTGTAAATAGTTATGAGTGTTGTATGTGCCTCCCTGTATTGTAAATAGTTCATATGTGTGTTGTCATTACTGTATGTATAATTGTAAATAAGTTAATTAAATTTATTATTGTTAATATTTATTTACCTAATGTGCAATCGTTTCATTTCAGCTCAGTGTAGAGAAATGCACCGATACTAACAACCGCCTTACTACGCGTGTCTATGACAACACTGTTGACACCACGTATCCGTGACAGGCACGCCCCGCGACAACACTAGTAGTTTTAGGGGGCCTACCACCCCCCCCCCCCCCCCGAAAAAAAAATCCTAGGGGAAACACTACTGTATATTTTTGGCTGTATATTTTAGAATGTACCGGTATATACATATTTTAGAATGTATATCCCTGACTGTATTTTTATTATTTGTGATTTTAGATTTTTGAATACCGAAATGTTTATTGTGAGCTGAATTTCCCTCCGGATCAATAAAGTACTTCTATTCTATAATCAGATCTGTATAATATGATCTATATAATCTGTTCTGTATATTCTGATCTATATAATGTATCTGTATAATCTGTTCTGACCTCTATAATCCGATTTGATCTGTATTGTATAATCTTATGTATTCTGATCTGTATAATCTGATCTGTATGATCTGATCTGTGTAACCAGATCTGTATAATCGGATCTGTGTAATCTGATCTGTAGGTGAGAAGCCAGATCCAGACCAGGTCTTCAGAGTGTCCTCTCTCCAAACCTTCTCTGTAGCCCCTCCTCTTCCTCCTGTCAGCCCCGCCCACAATCCCTCCCATCGCCTAGACACTGCTCTAATGGAGACTCCTCAGGACACACTGGTAGTTATATCATACACACCCTAAACACTATAATGGTTATATCAACTAGGGGTTCTGTATGGTCCTTTATGGGTTGTTCTGTAGGGTTATATGTGTTCTGTAGGGTCCTGCAATGGTTGTTTTTTAGTGTAGTACATGGGTTGTTCTGTGGTGTTCTCTAGGGTTATGTGGTGTTCTGTAGGGTTGTGCATGGGTTCTTCTGTAGGGTTCTATATGGGTTCAACGTCTGGGGTTGTTCTTTAGGGTCCTGTGGTGTTCTGTATGGGTTCTGCTGTGTTCTCTAGGGTTCTGTATGGGTTATGTGGTGTTCTGTAGGAGTTGTTTTGTAGTGTTATGTGGGGTCGTGCATGGGTTGTTCTGTATGGGTTCTGTGGTCTGTAGGGTTCTATAGGGTTGGGGTTTATAGTTCTATAGGGGTTCTGTTCTGACTGTCTTCCCTCTCCAGGAGTTAAATCGATTGAATCTGGAGTCGTCCAACAGCAAGCTGACGTCTGATTTGTCAGTTTCCTACATTGACTCCTCCCTCATCTCCCCGGATACTGTTTCCATGGGATCAGCCGGCGCCCTATTGGCCAAGCAGAACAAACCTAAAAGTGGACGGAGCTTACTGGGAGGGCCAGCCGCACTCGGTCCCCTTACACCTAGGTAATACACACACAGACACAGAGACACGCACACAGACAGACAAAGCACACAATAAACACACACCTTAGGCCCAGTCCACACGATCACGGGTATTTTTGACACCAATGTTTGAAAAATAAATATTCCTCTGTATACATGGGTGGTTTAAAAAAATAACTGCGTCCTCACGCAACTGGAAAAGCTGCTACAGAGTGACGTAATATACATGTAGTACAATGCCAAAGCAATAGGTGGCGATGTAAGTTCAAACATGAAGGCAATTTCAACCAATCAGAATGGTTTAGTGTTAACACTTTGAGAGCCAGCCGTGTTTTCCTTTTTACCCCCTTGAATGCCCACATCCACTCCAATGTTAACGTTAATATCACCTAATCTATGTTTTAAATTATGGCTATGTATCTAATCTGCCCGTCGCTTATCAAAGACTCATTTTCCAGTCAACATTGTCGTAGCAGATTGTTTTTTTATCGCTTCATTTCTGTTTTCTAGCATTTTGAAAATCACTAGTTTTCACGGAAAAAACAACACATTCCATGATAATCGCCTTTTACTGGAATATTCTAGAACGTTGTCATTGTTCGGCCTATTTATGAATAGTTTTCAAATAAACGCTAGATTATCGATAGTATATGTGTGCGCATGCACGCTCGTGCCGCAAGTTGAAAATCGATTCTCCTATTTCCTGACGGCGCGCACAGCCAAACAGCAATATCACATAATCACATAAAAGCTTATATCTCTGTGAAAATGAGTCTGATTATCCTAATACTGGTAAAAATAGATTCCTTACCTGAGATCAGATGGTATCCAAATGGATTATTCCAATTCCTGATCGCCATTCGGAAAAATCAATCTTTTTATTGATTCACGTGTATACTGTAAAAACACATAATCTCCGCTGCTCTGAAACTCCAGAGTGAAACTGGTCGACGGCGGTTGCATGAGTGAGAAGTAAAATGTGGAGAGCGGGTTGTTTTTTCTCTTCATTTTCATTGAGTTCAATCCAAAAGGGTGAATTACCATCTGGGAGACGATAGGGGGCGCTTTTTTCACATCTGAGCGCCTGGGGTGGCTGGATCTCAAACGGTAGACTCGCTTGATGCAATATGATTTCAGATCGCTAATAATAAATAAAAAAAAAACGAATAAAACGAATATTCTCGGGCGTGTGCATTCAAAGTGTTAATACCGGAAACTGAACTGAAGCCTGGAACACAAACATCCCTCCTTGCTCACAGCCAAACATCAGCTCACAGCCAGAACAAAGTGCAATAAACAAACAATTATACATTCACTGTGTTCTGCCTCATTTGTTGATGAAACAAAACCAACATCAACACAATTTACCACCAAGAGTGGAGAGTTTAGTCTCACAAAAAGATCGCAGATTTTGTTAGCTTACATGCTAATGTGATTGGGATTTTCTATTATAATAGTTAGCATTGCAGCTAGCATACATTAGCGTAGTAACGTTAACGCTAGTAGAATGAATGGATGAAAACGTTATTTAACAGATTGCAGAATGGGTACAATACAGTACGGCTCAATACAAACAATTGTTAAGGGGATGCAGACTGTTTTTTTTTAACTAATGTTTTTTATTTTCCCTTTTTTAACATGAAACAAGACAAACAATACTGTAACAGTAATAATCAATGATAAATGACAGGACAATAACAGAAATAATAATAACAATAATGACAGTCCAGTAATTAAATCAGAATGAATGTAGATTAAAAAGATGTAAAAAAAAAAAAAAAAATGCAATACATGGGCTCTTGCTCGCTCTTCCTCGCTCTCTTCCCCCCCCCCCCCCCCCCCCCCCTCAGGACCCCCACATGGACTATACATCCACTACTTCATTTAACATCAGAAAAATACAAATTAATATGCGTTCCTTTATCTTCTCCACCACGGCTACCCAGCCTGCTATGCTGGCTTCATTAACACCTAAAATTCATGCAGTCGATATCTCTAGATAAATCACATCGAGATAGGTAAGAACCCATACCTTCCGGCACATTTTATCCGGTTGAATCCAGCGTGACGCTATACATTTTGACAGCCGTAAGACCCGCCAAAATGAGTCTCTTTACATGTACAGAGGTCGATAACTGAGAAACATCATTCAACAACAATACAGAAGGCAGCGTAGTTATGGTCAGAGACAAAAAATGTGATAATTGAGTAGTTACATTTTTCCAGAAGTCTCGACAGGAGGGCATTCCCAATACATATGCATATATGTACCAATAGCACCGTTTGAACACAAGGAGCATCAAGGGTCCGATCTGAGAACCATTAGGTGCAATCGTCTAGGGGTCAGGTAAGTCCTATGAACGAAATTAAGATTAATCTGTTGGTGATCTGGGTTGCGTGATGATAGCTGAACATTTTCCCAGACTGCATCCCAATCAAAATCTACTTCCAGGTTTGGGATATCCTTCCGCCAAACCGAGTCTAGGGGAAGGACCTTATATGAGGACGTAAGTAAGTGGCGATAAAAGTCAGAGACGAAGCCTCTCGACGTCTCCTTGTCATAAAAGAATTTGTGAAATCTGTGGTGCTCAAGTGGAATATCTAATGGGCAGTGGCGGACTGGGACACAAATTCAGCCCGGGACATTCAGACGCACCAGCCCACGCACCGGCCCACACACCGGCCCACGCACCGGCCCCGAAACCGGCCCACACAACGGCCGTTATGAAACACTTGTCCAGTATTAAACAACCCAAGGCTGTGGCTAAGGAGTCAACATCAGGGAGACAAAATCTACACCCCGCCCCTAGATGTGCACTCGTGCACAGTGCACACACACACACACACATACATATATCGTTACTTCCTGTCATTGGCATATTTTTTTTTTTTACTAACATCTTAGTACCTCATTAGCCTAGGGATTAATGATACATGAATTATTAACTACACCATAATAATATTGAGGTTTTGATCCATAGAAAGGTCTGTGCTACACAATTTCAGTTAGATTGGATTTATTGTCTTATAATTTGGCACTCATGACATTAGTTGCTTGCCGTTTAATCAACATCGAAAGACCTCGCTCTCGCTCTCGCTCTCGCTCTCGCTCTCTCTCTCTCTCTCTGTACACCCACACTCTCTGCGTCTTGAGTTATCATAAATACATTCAACAACTTAGCTGTAGCAGTTAGCTGTTATATGCAATCACATTTGTTTAACTACGGGGTAGTAGTTGACCTAGTTGTTAGCTTAAGCTAGTTAGCTGTGGTTATTTACAAACATGTAGATGAGACTAATCATAATATACAGATCGAGAACATGGCTAACAGTTGGGAATTCTAAGGTACATCTTATTTAAGCATGTAAAATGGCAACTATTCAATCAATTAGATTACCAATATTATATCAACATGAAAATTTGGAAGGGAACATAATAGTATTTTATTTTAGTATTTACTATTATAATATTAGTAGCCGATTAATTTGCAGCCCGTCCTAGGTTCTGATTGGCTCTCTAGGTTAGAACCTTAGCTTCTGATGCTGTGGTGGGCACTAGTCCTAATATTGCTAACTAAACTTTTAGTCAGAGAAAAAAACGTCACAAGTCACGACTATTTACGTCCAAGTGCTGTAAGGAATCAGGAATACGGAAAGCACATTGTCTTGTAATAGAATGACTGAAATCACTGCAAGAGCTAGTATAGGCTAGCTAGCCCTCATGAACCGACAGACACCAACAGTAGAATATGCACTAGGCTACTGCACGCACCTGTCATGTTACTGTTGGTTCCTTCCACTTGAACTTCATCATCATTAGCAGCAGCAGCTACTCTAACGCCAGCCCTTCCTCTACTAAACATGTCTGTAATTTTAGAACATTGTTTTGCGTCTTTTACTAGCAATTTTAGTTTTTTTAATTCTAGCTTTTTCAGCTCCACCCTTTCTTTTTTGTGTTCTCCATTTTCTAGGCCTACTCGCGGTTGGGAGGAAACGTGAATCTCATTCACTGATGTCTCATGTCTCATTCAAGACTGGCTAACAAAAGCATGTCTTTCACTTAACACCAAGAAAACAGTGTGATGTTCACAAAGTCACCAGTAGAGGTCACTCACTCTAATGTGTTTCTGGGAGAGGCGGAGCTGGACATTGTACATTAATTCAAGTATCTTGGGGTCACATTGGACTCTACATTGACCTTCAAAAAGTAATGTGAAGAAAGTGACAAACTCAGTCAAGTTTAACATCGAAAACTTCAGGCAGATCAGGCCCTGCCTGCCAGTTAATGCTGCAAGGATGTTTCTGCATTCAATGATTTTATCACATATCGAGTACTGTTTCTCTTTCATATGTCACTACTCTTACACCAATATAATTACTCTACAAAAAAGCCATAAAAGTATTTGATAGGAAACCAATTTCATTTCATCACTAATGTTTTAGAAAAACATAACATGCTAAGTTTAGAGAATTTCCAAGTTTTCAAATATACTTGCTTCATGTACAAGGTTCTGCATGGACTTGCCCCTCCCCCATTGAATGAGTTCATCCAACAGAAAGCAGACACTGGCATTACCACCAGGGCCATCAGTAGAGGGGACTGTAAGGTGCCTTTTTGGTATACTACCTTTGCAAAAACTGTGTTCTTTGTTAAAGGTGGTAACTACTGGAATAGCCTACCAGTTGTGATTAGAGATTGCCCTACATACTCCATGGCGGCACGGTGGTGTAGTGGTTAACACTGTCGCCTCACAGCAAGACGGTCCAGGGTTCGATTCCCGCTTGGGGACCAGGTTTCCATGATGCCAGGTACCCAGGTGGGGTATCTCCCAGGCCTTTCTGTGTGGAGTTTGCATGTTCTCCCCGTGCTCGCAAGGGTTTCCCCCCCGATAAGATAAACCCAATGGAAAAACATGCACAACAATAGATCGCTAACGCTGTGGCGTCCTTGACGAAGACGGACAGGAGCACTTGGATTGGTCCCCTGGCGCGGCTCACGTTGACGCCTGTCTGCTCCCGGCTGCCCTTGGGGGGGAAGGACGACGGGATGGGTTAATCGCAGATACGAATTGCATGCATGCATCGCATGTGTGCCGATTGATGACCTCTGAGCAGGTCCTAAATTATAAATTTATTATCTTAAACTCCATCTTAAGGCAAACCAGAACTGTGATCATTTTTAATCTGATTTAGTTTATGCAACTTGTTTATTGTTTTATTGCCGGCCCACACACTGGCCCACACACCGGTCCACATAATGGCCCACACACCGGCCCACATACGGCCCACACACTACACCGGCCCACACACTACACCGGCCCACATTAGTGGCCCACACACTGGCCCACACACTGGCCCACACACTGGCCCACACACTGGCCCACACACTGGCCCACACACTGGCCCACACACTGGCCCTCACACTGGCCCACACACTGGCCCACACACTGGCCCACACACTGGCCCACACACTGGCCCACACACTGGCCCACACACTGGCCCACACACCGGCCCACACACTGGCCCACACACTGGCCCACATACTGGCCCACACACCGGCCCACACACCGGCCCACACACCGGCCCACACACCGGCCCACACACTGGCCCACATTAGTGGCCCACACACCGACTCACACACTGGTCCACACACCGGCCCACACACTGGCCCACATACTGGCCCACACACCGGCCCACACACTGGCCCACACACTGGCCCACACACTGGCCCACACACTGGCCCACACACTGGCCCACACACTGGCCCACATTAGTGGCCCACACGCGTGTAGCTTTATGCCAAGCAAGCAGTGCAAAAATTTACCATAGTGGCGTGCAGTAATGCGCCTTTCATTTTCCGCCGCCCAGCGCCCAGGTCGCGCGGAAATAGGCTGTCTATTGCCATTCTCTTTGACAAACTCTAACCTTAACCAGCTCCTTAACAGCGCCTAAACTTAACCGTTCTAACCTTAACCAACTCCGAAACAATGCCTAACCTTAACCATAGAAAGAATATTGCCATTCTCTAACACAAACTCTAACCTTAACCAGCTCCTTAACAGCGCCTAAACTTAACCGTTCTAACCTTAACCAACTCCGAAACAATGCCTAACCTTAACCTTAACCATGCCTAACCTTAACCGGCGAAAGAATACACGTTAAAAAAAAAATCACGTTAAAAAAAAAAGATTTGATGGGATTCGAACTCACCAACAACGGACCGCAGGATCGCAGGACCACTGCTCTGCGAGGTGAGCTATAGCGCCGAATGAGAGTCATGGCGTATTTCGACGGTTACGTAATTCCAACCAAGGCGGGATCTCATGCACCTCGCGCGAGCACGCCGGCGCACGCACGCACCTGAGCGAGCACGCCGCCGCCGGTGCACGCACGGTAGAATTTGTCTAAGCGGGGCCTGAAAAGAAGGGCGCTTTACCGCACTAGCGTGCGGTGACGAATGCGGAAGCATTTTTGCACTGCTTGCTTGGCATAAAGCTACAGGCGGCCCACACACCGACTCACACACTGGCCCACACACCGGCCCACATTAGTGGCCCACACACCGACTCACACACTGGCCCACACACTGGCCCACACACTGAAAAAAAAACTAAAAAAAAAAAAGTTGTTGGACCAGCCCACTTTGGTATGCCTTTCTTTTCCCATCCAGGATATCTGATAGGTTGATGTGCAATACGGATTGAATTGTTATTAAAGGGGAGATGAAGCATAGCGATATAAACAGTCATAGCATCAAATTAGTATTTAGATAAGCCACAGAAAAAATCACGTTATAAAAATAAGCAGTTTCTAAGAAAACGATTTGTTATGTCCTTTTTTGAAGCATTTATCAACATGGACGCCGCCATTTTGTTTGGTGACGTCACGTGTTGGTTTGGTCTGGCTCCTGCTGGTTAGCTGCCTAGTAAACATGGAGTGTCAGTAAATGCAACGTTGCCTACCAAACAACGGGACCGCGGTGGTTCTTTTTGTATTGCTCCTGGCTGTTCACACTAATTTTACCGTGTGAAAGAGAGGAAAGTTGGTTCATTTCCACAAACTACCAGTGAAAAAAACAGTGTTCAACCACCGTCGCGGGGCATTTAGCTACCTGGCTACCTAGCTCCAGTTCAACCACCGTCGCGGGGCATTTAGCTACCTGGCTACCTAGCTCCAGTTCAACCACCGTCGCTGGGCATTTAGCTACCTGGCTACCTAGCTCCAGTTCAACCACCATCGCGGGGCATTTAGCTACCTGGCTACCTAGCTCGAGTTCAACCACCGTCGCGGGGCATTTAGCTACCTGGCTACCTAGCTCCAGTTCAACCACCGTCGCGGGGCATTTGGCTACCTAGCTCCAGTTCAACCACCGTCGCGGGGCATTTAGCTACCTGGCTACCTAGCTCCAGTTCAGCTAACTAGCTAAATGCAGCATTTAGCGAGCTGGGTTAGCCGGCTAGTTGGCTTTGAATCCCGGCTGCGGCAGCGGCAGACTTCACTGCTGCTTTCCCACTTCAACGCCAGAGCAATATTGTTGCGCCATCTAATAATATTGTCGCGTTGTGGAAAGCAGGATGAGAGAGCGTAGATTTCAGTGTATCATTTAATCATTTATCATTTAACAGCTGTTTAATGCTCACTTTTCCCACTTCAATGACAGAGCTGCTGTTTAATAATATTGTCGCGTTGTGGAAAGCAGGATGAGAGAGCATAGATTTCAGTGTATCATTTAATCATTTATCATTTAACATTTGAAAGGCATACATTGTTGTCATACAGAAGTACAGAATACTTTTATCCAAAATGCTTCTTACTGTTACTGTTAGAGACTGTGCTAGACAAGATAAGTATGAAATAAAATAGTATAGCATGTAAAATAGAAGTAAAAATAGAGGTCACGCTGTTCAGTATAGACATATGTACAATGTTCGATGCAGAATAGAAGTAACTGAGTTACCATACAATATACAATATACTATGCAATGTACTAATATACAATACGGCTCACTTTTCCCACTTCAATGACAGAGCTGCTGTTTAATAATATTGTCGCGTTGTGGAAAGCAGGATGAGGGCGTAGATTTTATGCTATACTATTTTATTTCATACTTATCTTGTCTAGCACAGTCTCTAACAGTAAGAAGCATTTTGGATAAAAGTATTCTGTACTTCTGTATGACAACAATGTATGCCTTTCAAATGTTAAATGATAAATGATTAAATGATACACACTGAAATCTACGCTCTCTCATCCTGCTTTCCACAACGCAACAATATTATTAGATGGCGCGACAATATTGCTCTGGCGTTGAAGTGGGAAAGCGGCAGTGAAGTCTGCCGCTGCCGCGGGGGCGTGTCACGTGGCCGTCGCGGCCAATCAGGCGAACCCGGAAACCGAAATCCGACTAAATCCGTTGCGGAAGTGATACGCGCCTCCAGGATACTAATGCTTGAGAATCAAGCCAAGTGATCAGTGATCTTAAAGAGGACGCTTTAAAGTAATAGTAGAATTCTGGAAAGGCGAAACCCCTGTCGGATTTATTTCGCTGTGCAGTGGATCTTTTTAATCGTGGATGTTTGTTGTTCCAAATAAATTTATATGCAGCCGAGTGTAGTTTTTGCCAGTAACCAACAGGAGGGGGTACTGGCAACATTGAGATGATTAAGTTAATTCTGGGCAAAACATTCATCTTAACTATTGACGCTCGGGCCTGTAATGAGTTTTTTTTATTTTGACCACCTGCCGAAGTCATTTGTGATCCTGTCTAGCAATCCGGAGTAATTATACTTCACCGTTTGGCTTATCGTAGGGAATATTTCAACTCCAAGACATCTAAAGTGTTCTACCATGGGTATATTTGCTGGGAGGGTGGTAGCCTTCGCAGTCATATTAAGTGGAAGGAAGGCCGATTTTGGCCAGTTTATCTTAAATCCCGATAAATCATCTATTACTTTTAGAAGATGAGGTAGGGAGGTGGTAGGGTTTTGCATGAACAAGATTATATTGTCTGCATATAAGTTAATGTGATGCTGTGTGCCCTTAATTGAGATCGGTGCTATGGACTGGGATTGTCTTATGTACTGTGCTAAAGGTTCTAGGGATAGAGCAAATAGTCCGGGACTAAGAGGACAACCCTGTCTGGACGAGCGCGACACAGAGAGAGAGAGCAGAATTTACCTGTTAAAATCATGGCAGATGGATCTGTATATAGTACTTTGATCATATGAATGAACCCATCACGTAACCCCATCCTTCTAAGTACTGCCCATAAATAAGACCATTCCAACCTGTCAAAGGCTTTCATCGCGTCTAAGGATAATACAACTGTAGGAGGCGTGGCATCCTTGCTGGCATCTATCGCATGCAGTAACGTCTAATATTATCCGTGATCAGTCGGCCTCTTATGAAGCCTGTCTGATCAGGGTGATCTAAAGATGTCATATGCTTTTGAAGTCGGATGGCTAGTACCTTAGCGTACAGCTTGA
Source organism: Notolepis coatsorum (assembly GCF_963971535.1). Taxonomy (NCBI): domain Eukaryota; kingdom Metazoa; phylum Chordata; class Actinopteri; order Aulopiformes; family Paralepididae; genus Notolepis; species Notolepis coatsorum. The sequence goes on along the minus strand of NC_140178.1, from coordinate 63,766,176 downwards.
GATCGGTTCCAAGGAGGCTTAAGGGTCTAACTGCCGCATTCAGTGGGGTCTTTATCTTTCTCAAGTAGGACAGATATGAGTGCCATATTGACATCCCTGGAGAAGTTCCCCTCTTTGAGTGTAAAATCATATCAAGTAATAGGGGTCCAATTACATCCCAGCATGAGAGGTACAGTTCGGGTGGAATGCCGTCCCAGCCAGGGGCCTTTCTCCAGTTTATTATGATCGAAGATCACTTCTGACTCGTACAGGTTAGAGTAAAACGTACGAAAAGTCTCGTTGATTTTTTTGGGGTCTGTGATGCACTATTGTAGTTTGGACTGGGTTCCTTATAACAATAACTTGACAACACACATGAGCTTCAACACAGTACTCTTAACTCATTCAGGGCCAACAGCGCTCTCTGCTGATGACCCTTCGGTGCCAACGCTTTATCCAATGGAGAATAGGACTTATTTGCGAGTGCTTAAAACGTATAAAATATAATAGCAATAGATCTAAATAACAGTGATCGTCAATGAGTTGCTTCCAGTCAACATGCACGAAACGGATAATTTTTTCATAAATACATTTCCATTTTATACCGTGATGAATATCAATATTTTTTCTATGGCGTTCTGTCTCACCTCAATAAACTCCAGCAAATCGGCGCGAACCTTACACACACGCGCGCGCTTTGATGGCAGTAATAGGAACATCTGATTACCCCAAGATTCGTAACATAAAGGTCTTACCTCACATCTGATGTCATGCAAAAAGATTAATCCAATTCCTGATCGCCATTCCAAATATTGATCGCGTTTATTGATCCAACGTTATATATCCAAAACACATAATCCACGCTGCTCTGAGTGTCCTCAGTCCATCTGTTATAACGATACTGCATGCCTGAGAAGTAAAACCTGGACCCGACTTATTTTTTTGATACACAGTCCCAGCCAATCCAATCATGTGCAATACCGTCCGGGAGACGATAGGCAGCGGTATTTGCCCTTTGCGAGCTCAGACCCATTCCCAATGATAACGTCAGGCTGGATGGATAAAATATGAATGGATATCGCTAATAAAATAAATATGGATTAAAACACGAGATTTCTCGGGTTTGCCGCCCAGAGCATGGCGAGTTAACCCGGACTATCTCGGATTTGGCCTCCAGTGAGTTAATCGAACCCGAGTACCATATATCACACAGACTAAAAAACACTGGAAATAATCTCTGTTACTATGTCCACACTAGGGATGGGCGTGAGTAACCGTTTAATCGATTACTCGTAGACATGAAAAAAAATTAAAATAAAAAAAATTCAAAATTATAAGTGTGATTTTTTTTTTATACATTTTTTTTATATACATATCTTTTCACATGTATGTGTAAGATTATAACTGTTTGTTGGTTTCCTTAAACATATATATGTGAATGAACAAAAATAAGTAAAATAAAAAATAAAATAAAAATGCATTATATATATATATTTTTTTTCGAGTAATACACGATCAATCGAGTATAGCATGCGATCAATCGATCTGGATTTTTCTTTAAAGGATAACTCCACTATTTTGGGAAATTAGCTTATTTAACATCTTCCCTGGAGTTAGACAAGAAGATGCATACCTTTTTTGTCTCTGTGCGTGCATTTTAGCTTTGGGAATAGATGCTCCGTTAGCATAGCTTAGCTTCATCACTGGAAGTGAGGCAGGACAGTAGCCTTACAGTGCCTTACAGTGTATTGCAAGGTCTGACATTGACCAAACTTGATATGCATGACCTTGGTGGGCTCTAGGTCAACTCCTGAAAAGGGGGTCAATGTCAGACCTTGCAATCAAAAGTTAGGGGCGCACTGAAATTATGGCAAGGGTTATTAGCCCCCTAACTTTTGATTGCAAAGTCTGACATTGACCCCCTTTTCAGGAGTTGACCTAGAGCCCACCAAGGTCATGCATATCAAGTTTGGTCAATGTCAGACCTTGCAATACACTGTAAGGCACTGTAAGGCTACTGTCCTGCCTCACTTCCAGTGATGAAGCTAAGCTATGCTAACGGAGCATCTATTCCCAAAGCTAAAATGCACGCACAGAGACAAAAAAGGTATGCATCTTCTTGTCTAACTCCAGGGAAGATGTTAAATAAGCTAATTTCCCAAAATAGTGGAGTTATCCTTTAAAATGCCCATCCCTAGTCCACACGCAACCACTGAAACCGGGATGGGCCCAAAACTCCACCCTGGACTCCGGTTATAAATGAGCGAGGTTGCACTGTTCCAAAAACCCGGATGCGTGTGGACTAAAGCCCCAAATATACTTCCTTCCGCAATCTGCATCCGCACATGCGCATTGGTGCGTGTGACGTAATTTGTATAATGGCCCCAATCAGAGCTGGATGCGAGGTCCGTGAGGACGAGCGCGCTTACGAGAATTACACAAATTACGTCACGCGCACATGCGGATTGCGGAAGGAAGTATATTTGGGGCTTAACAGTGCAACTGCGCACATTAAATCACGGTTACATAACACCCCGCGTTCGTGTGGACAGGGCCTTAAACCAGTCCCACACTAGATCCACATTTGATTTAATTTTGATTTTATTAGGGATCCCCATTAGCTGGTGCGATAGCAACCAGCTAGTCTTCCTGGGGTCCACACACAAAAAAACATACAAAAACAATCACTATTGCAAAAACAAAATTATTAAAAGTCAGTACACACAATGCATAATGCAACTACTGTAACAATTAACATAGCTAAAATTACATTATTGTAAAACAAAAACAAAAAATTACTTTAGTGTTAAAACAATTTAAAAACTATTTAAGATTCTTTTTAAAAGTGAATCTACTGTAAATGCAGCAGAGGTTCCGAGGCAGGCCATTCCAAAGAGTTAATGCTCTAAAAAATTTAATATCTCCCCAAAGCGCTGGTTCTAGGACCTGGCAATTCAAGCTGCCCACTACTGGAACCTCTAGTGTAATGCTCGTGCACAGTATTACTAAAAACAATCTGCTTATGTATAAAAACAGGAGTTTTACTGCTCATGACCAACTTGAACAGCACAAGTATATTAAAAGACAATCTATTTTCAATAGGGATGTCCGATATTATCTGCCTACCGATATTATCGGCATTAAAATGTGATATCGGAAAATATCGGTATCGGTTTTCAATTTTTTTTTTTTTTTTTTTACATTTCTATAACCTTTATTTACCCAGGCAAGCAAGTAAGAACAAATTCTGATTTTATTTATTGTCAAAAGTATGCATAATGTTGTGTTAATTCCACAACAAGAGATATGTAATGTTAATTACCTGAAATTATTCCATTTTTTGGGGGGGGGGGAACCCTGCATATATCGGTATCGGTTGATATCGGTATCGGAAATTAAGAGTTGGACAATATCGGTATGTCGGTATCGGTAAAAAAGCCAATATCGAGCATCCCTAATTTTCAACCTTAAGCCAAGAGAGGCGGGCATGCATACGGCTCACATTAGACCTTAATGAGCAGCCCAGTACCAACTGTGCTGCCCTGTTCTGGACCACCTGGAGCTTCCTGAGGTCACCACTGGCAGAAGATGACCACATCGCAGAGCAATAGTCGAGATGACATAAAACTAAAACTAAACTTTGCACTATCTGACATAAAAGGGGACGGGCAACAAAAGAAGCACAATTCCTGGAAATACCAATTGCTCTTCCCATTTCAGCTCTTCCCACATTCAAACCCAGACTCCAGATGGGGGTATCTGATAATGGTGTTTTCTAGGGCTGACCTTCGATATTTTTTTTTGGAATTCGAAGCTTCGGGGCCGAGATTCGATTTTAATTCGAAGCTTCGAAATCAAAATTCTTTTTTTTCTTAATATTTTTTTACATTAACTTTTTTTTTCTTTTTTAATGTTGTGGGACTTGTACAGCACTTTGTTCAACTTTGTCAGTGCTGTAAAGTTTAAACCTTATAAAAATCTTAGACGAACTAAACACTTTGCTTTGCAGCACAATGAACACAAATCCGTCAGTGCCGAATCTGACCTCATCTTAAATAACAAACAGCATTGCTTGTTGTAATTAACACTATAATCGCCAAGGACGCCTTAACACGTCATTCCCCGCCATGCTAATTCTGCCAATGACGCCGTAACACGTCATTGAGATCAATATTTCAAAAATCTGTGATCGCAATCATATTTCTCCTGCGGAGACTTGAGATCTACTGTTGATCCCCTCTAAACTCTCCAACGGTTCAAGAGCGCCATCTGGTGGCCGATCAGTGGATCGCCCAAACCGGAAACCGGAAACGGAAACTGGTGCTCATCCTAATTCGGTCCGACCACTCGCTATATGTCCCGGGACTCGAGGTCGACACAATGGATAGCGATCCGTTACCAATAACTCGATAAACAACATGATTTGGACGTATATACTATTATACAACCTGGAGATGGATCGCATATTTCAACATCCCATAATGGGCATCTGTTTGCTCTACGCTCATCGCCCAACGGCCCGAGGAGACTGGGGTAAGTTTCAGTGTTTTTTTTTTAACCGTGTTCGATACAAACTGCTATAATGATCATATCACCCACACTAGATGAATCATCTAACGTTGGCCACGGAATTATAAACGACCCCCCCCACATCCGGTCAACATCAGATGATAAGTAGTAACTTCTAGAAGCACGTCCATTTGAAATTTTTTATCTCGCGCCGATCGCTATCAAACTGTATTTGATCATCAATATAATGCATTTAGGGCTATAAATCACGTTCTGCAGAATGCTGCAGAAAACGATAAAAACATATTTATACTTTAGACCGTATTTTAGTATGAATGAAAAAGTATAACGTTCCTACATCCTGAACGATAGATAATTTACGTTGAATGGGCCATAGTAATGTCAATTTAGCAATACAATTTAAAAAGTTATAGCCCTGCAAAGAAGGGGAACTTCTCCATAGACAAATAGAGCTGGCAGAGGATGGTATAAGGATGTACATAAGCGTGGCAGTGAAAGGGTTAACAAAGAGAGGCTGAGTTGATTTAGCAAAAATAAAATAAAAAATCATTTATTTTTAATTTAATTTTTTACATAATCGAATTTTATTTTCATATTCGAATCCCATGCCCATCGAACGAAGCTTCGAAGTATTTAAGACAGCCCTAGTGTTTTCCCACCTGCCTTGTTTAGTGGGGTTGAATCAAACCTTAGTTAATTTACCTTCTGTGGTGCGGTTCATTTGGGCAGGTGTGAACACAGCAATCACACATGGGTGCAGCACCATAACAGCTGGGCCGAGACCTTGTTGAAGAGGTGGTCTCGGTCCGGTTCCAAACGAACTCTGGTGCAGTTCATTTGAGGTGTGAATTAATAACTGACAGTGAATTGGAAAATGTATAGTATTCATAACATCTGTGCAACAAGCCAGATCTAAGGCTCTCAAAGTTAACGCAAACGCACAATTCTTCTAATGCCACCATTTCTTTTAATGCACGATTAACGTTTTTTTAATTTAATTTTAAATAAAAAAAAATTGCCTTCACTCGGGTGTATTATTGATACTCTCATTGATACTATGTTTGTTTCTGACTCAAAGTGTGTGTGTGAGAGAGAGAGAGAGAGAGAGAGAGAGAGAGAGGGGCGGGGGGGGGGGGTGTGAGTCCTCAGCCCTTGTGTGGGTGAATGTAACAAGTTCCTAACGTTTTCTTTGCCCTATTATTTCATGCACACTTTATTCATTGTTTTAAATTATTATTTTCTTTGAAGTTATTTTGTGCATCACTCTTGTTTTGAATTTGATGCACATTTGCAATGCATGAAGGTCTGCCTTTTGTGTTAAATGGCTGCATTTGTTGACTCATGTTGGTAAGAGTATTAAAACTCGAAAAAGATCCGTTTTAAGGTAGATTTAGAACAGATAAAAAATATGCGATTCATTTGATTAATCGCGAGTTAACTATGGACAATCATGCGATTAATCAGATTAAATATTTGTATCGATTGACAGCACTAGCCAGATCACATTATATTTTTTGTCCACATGTATATAATCTCCTGTTTACCATCAATTGACAACGTATCGTGAAGAAGTATTGAATAGTTTAACTCTGATATTCTATCTAACAGATAAGCCACTGTTTCCACCACGTGCCATTTGTTACAATGTCTGTGCTCTTGACAAAGTACAGAGTAGTGAACAATAACCCAACCCCATTAAACATGCAACAATGTTGCAACTTCACCCCTCGAATATACCCAGGTCTACCAAATGATAGGTGTGAAAATGCCTTAAAAAGATTTTGTCCTAGAATCCCATCTGATAAGGGTGGAGAGAGTGAAACCTATGACCAGAATATTTACTCTTAACTTCTAGTGAATTAAATAATAGTGAAATTAAACTATTCCTTGTGTTGCTGGACCTAAACAGACAGGTTTCTGCTTGTCTTTGTGGTTGTAGTTTTGGAATTCTGCCCCTGGAGCCCAGCCCAGGAGACTCCTCGTATCTCCAGAACTACACACACTCTGGGCCCCTGGACACACAGCCTGGAGGACCCAATAAGAAGGTACACACACACACACACACACACACACACACACACACACACTAGGGCTGTACCGAATAGTTCGAAGCTTTGTTCATAATGTTGACATTCGAATTCTAAACCAACATTTGAATTTTCTATTTAAATAATATTTTTTTTAGGAGTGCATCACCTTGTTTGTAGAGCTATATCTATATTCTATATTATAGCTATGGATACAATACTATAGTAATTTGACAGTGACTTTCTTCCGTCGAACATGCAAAAAATAGATACTTTTTTCATGTATACGTTCACACGTGGTGAATATAAGTATAGTTTAGGAGTGATTCGGGATAATTTATGAAACGCTGAATTATAGGGCGCTATGTGTATTCTACTATAAGCGTTGGCGTTTCTTGCCTGGACACGCTACTATTTCCAAATCAAATGTATATAATTGGTATTATGTTTCATCATAATGTTTCAGCTATGCAAGCTGCTTTTTACTGTCGCTCCGTGTTTTTCTGCCTATTGCTACCTTAATGATTTATTATAGCCCTTTCAACTCTAAATACTCTGTATGTCAACTCCTAGTTCCTATGGTACTTCTCCAGAACTGTGAATTTATTTATTCAGATTTATGACCGCAGTACTTCGTCGAAAGGACGAGTAGCAGGATCTCTCTGTGGGAGGACTAGTGAGATGAAGAAGTCTCCGTCTTATCAGCTAAACACAAAGGACTATGTCGGGCACTGCTGAATGCGAGGATATTTATGAAAGGCGAGGATATTTCATAAAGACCCCGGTTGTGAAGCGACCAGCGAAAGACAACAAGGCCCACCATCACCAGCTAAGTACCTAGCTTAGCTTCAGTTTAGCCTAACCTGAAGAGACAGGAAATAAGGGAAGATGCCGGGACTCTACTCTCCCACAGAATGTACTAGTTGCCTGAGGATGGGTATAAGGATTGTAGAGCTGGAGGCTCGGGTTTCTACCCTGTACCAAATTCAACAGGATGAGCGACTCATTGACTCTATTTTTGAAGCTGCTACAAGTATAGCCACTGATACCATGGCTGAGAACGACCCCTGCCCCAGGCTAGCAGCTACAGAACATCACCACCCAGAAGAGGATCCCTGGCCCAGGCTAGGAGCTAAACCAAAGCAGTGGACTACTGTCGGGGCTACAAAGAGGAATAAACTAACCAGGAACACGTCTTGTATTACCTCACCCCCAGCTCCGCCAGGAAATAGTTTCAACCTACTCTCGGAACCACACCTATCAACACCCAAAGCAAAGAGACTTAGAAGCTTGGCTAACGACGCTAGCGAAGCTAACAGTGGGCATACCGGAGCTCACGCTAACGACGAGGCACCAAAGGAACACCGTGTTATTCGACAAAGAAGATGCGAGGCTAGCGGTGAAGCTAGCAGAGCTACTAGCGAAAGGAGGCTAGCAGAGCTAATGAAGCTACTCTGCGCAGAGACGACGGGGAAAACGGAGCTGCTAGCGAAACGGCTAGCAAACACTACCCAGCCTCAGCTAGTGGCTAACGGTGAAGAGACTATTCTGCACCGAGGAGCGTCGCAGGATTGTCGCGGTAGCCAACGCAGAAGGTACCAGGCTAGTGCTAGCAGGACGGCTATTGAGACGGCTAGCAGGACGGCTAGCGAGGCTATTGCAACAAGGCCACAGGAGTGTTGTGAGAGCCGACAGACTAGGCCTAACCCAAAAACAAACGCCCCCAGAACTGTTGGAAAGAAAAATGCTAACTTCACACAGAAAACAGACTGCATATTGATTGGAGATTCCACAACAAGGTATGTGGAAATTGCAAACACAGAAAATCTATGTCTAGACAACACATCTGTGAAGGAGCTGTCCGAAATACTTCCAACACTCATCGGACCAGACATAATAAAAATTGTCATTCACTCTGGATCTTTTGACATCCTGCGAAAGAAAACAGGCACAGAAACATTGAAAAAGGATTTCACCCGTTTAATGAACACACTAGACAAATATCGAGATGTCTCCATCAGTGGACCAATTGTGTGCTTTCGCAGAGGACAAGAAGCCTTTAGTCTACTCCTAAATTTCAATTCATGGCTAGAATCTGCCTGTCGGGTACTGACTGAAATTCATTGACAATTTTAATATTTTCTGGAATAATCCTGTACGCTTTCAAAGAAATGTTTTTTCCCCAAATCGACTCGGTCGAGTCCTCTTGCAGCAAACATATGTCATGTCTTAGTGACCTCCAAGGACACCAAACTCATACAAGCACGAGAGATAATCATGAAGGACACACCACGAGGTGCAGCACAAGGCGTCCTGTCCCCTATATCAGACAGGGCCATCTCACACAGGGCCACCAGCAACTCTGCTGATCAAATGTCCCAGAGAGAGCTAATCAAATCAGCCCATCATGCACTAGAGGAGATGGACAGTCTGCTAGCACCAAAAAAGGTATTAAATGAATAGTACAAACGCCATGCCATCTCTCAGAACATACCGGTAATCTTAACCAGCCAATGGCATGGCAAAAGCTATAAAAGCTATACACCATCAATGCGTACACCTGCTGTTAACCTCAAAGCTATCAAGGTCCAGCCAAAGCAGATCTCCTCTCATGAAGTCCAACAAATAAAATTAGCCCTCTTAAATGTCAGATCACTGAACAATAAACATACAAAAACATACAACAATAAACAAACACATTTAGTAAATGATCTGATTAAAGAAAATAACTTAAGACTCCATCTGCTTAGTAGAGACATGGCTCAATAACGACACAGCTACATCAATAATGCAACTTAGACCTGCCCACCAGACTATAGTTTTCATCAAATACCCAGAAAAAAAATGAAGAGGATGGGTTGCAGCAATTTTCTCCTCAAAACTCTTGTTTAGAATCACAGAACTAGGTTCATGTCAATGGAATATCTTGCCATTGAACTCAAAACAGAATCAACCATTATTATCACAATATACCGCCTGCCTAGACACTCACCAATATTTATACAGGAGTTCTCTGAACTGATTTCACTATGTGTTACCGGATACGATAAGGGGATCCTAAATGGAGACTTGAACATTCATTTTAATAAGAAAACGGACTCCAAAACTATAGACTCAAAAATCCACTGGATAGCTTTGATCTAACACAGCATATAACAAATGCAACTCACCGGCTTGGAAATACATTAGACTTAGTCATAACAACAACTGGGCTAAGCATAAAAAAAAAGCTCTAACTGAATTACCTCTCTCCGACCATCACTGTATATTCTTTGATACTCAAATAACCCTTACTAAAAGGAAAAAATAAATCATAGTTCAAAAGAGTCTCTTAAACGACAAGGCTGAATCAAAGTTCATTAATCTAATCAGACTACATGAACCACACAATCATGACGGCTCTCTAAATGAAATGGTAGAAAATCTCAATGATGCACTGTCATCTGTATTAACACATTGACTGTCAGCCATTGTACCCATCAAAGTACCCAGTCTGCCACCGTTGAAAGCCTATGGAGATGTTTACCTTCTTTGCAGGGCTATAACTTTTTAAATTGTATTGCTATATTGACATTACTATGGCCCATTCAACATCGATTATCTATCGTTCAGGATGTAGGAACGTTATACTTTTTCATTCATACATTGTTGTGTTAATACCATCTTGAATATAAGTATGTTTATAAGCTTTTCTGCTGTAATTCCAAAAACGCTAGTTATAGGCCCAAACGCATGATAGATTATCGATTGCCGTTTCTTTCCTATACACACTATATTAAACAATTCAAATGTATATGATCGGTATACATTATGCTTCATCATGTGTGGAGGAAAGGGGGGGGGGGGGGGTCGTCTATAATTCCTTTATCGTCAGTAACGGCTTTATGTAGTATGGGTTGATATATTGATCAGACTGTTTGCAAACAAAGAAACGGGCTGAAAATAACGTTACTGTCCTCTTACCGTTCGCCGATGAGACTGGAAGAAAAAGATCCCAATTATTTGACGCCGATCGCCTAGATCCACCGATCGGCACTTCCGGTTTTTGCGAGAGTAACTCGCCCGACCATCCACCAGGTGGCGGTATTGAGGCGTTGCAATCTCATACAGGGTCCCGCTGGAGTCCGGAGGTTGGCTGGATGAATTATGAATGCCATGGCGAAAAAATGAAATATTGAGCCCAAAAACTGCGTACGACGTTGTTGCCGTTCAACGCATGGCGGGCAATAACGATTTACGACGTTGTTGGTGGACAAAGTGTTAAATTATGTCGCCCCACTAAAAATGAAAAAGAAGAACCAGAGCCTCCCCCTGGTTGAACTATAATGCGGTCAACAAAGAAAAAAGGAAATGTCGTGAAGCTGAGCGAAAATGGAGAAAAACTAAAACCACCATCTGCTGTGATATATACAAAGATGCTTTACTTATAATAAAACCATCCGGTTAGCAAGGAAAGACTACTTCTCTAAAATCATTACAGAAAACGCTGGAAACTCCAGAATCCTTTTTTCCACTATTAACACTGAGTACCCACCACGACATAACACGCTATCAGCCCGCCCCCTGAATGCCCACCACGACAATTAGCGTGTTATTTTTTTTATTATTGATCCAAATTCATATTTCATCAACAGAGTCTCTTGTTGGGAAACCAGACCCATCAGGAGCTCAGATGTGAAAAAAGCCCCCCCTATCGTCTCTATTACGTAACCATTGACTACAGGCAGGCTCGTTAACTTGTCAATGTTACACAATAAGGAGACGGCAGCCAAAGTATCTAAATAAAGAATATTTTAATTAATAGTTACCATGGTTTTCGTAACTGAAATGAACATCAAATAATAGACAGACAAACACAGGACTATACAGACAGGATCAGCACCAGACGGAAGGGATGACGGACTACTTATACACAAGGGGATGACGAGACGACACACACCTGGGTTAATGGTAATTGGATACACCTGGGGGAAAACAATGGGGACTACACACTAGGACAGCGGACTACATCTAGACATGACACATCACACTAGGAACGCCTGATCAGGGCACATGACACACATAACACCCCCCCCCTTAAATTTATGGCCATAACCCCAGAATAAAAATGGGGAAATGGACATAAACAACAAAAGAGAAAAAATACCACACAAAATAAATAACGGGAAAAATAGTGGCCACTTCTAAACACGTCTCAGACAAACTTCATAGACTACGATATTGCCGCTGCACTAGAACAATGTGACATCGATCGGCACTGCACTCTGCAATCTGTCAATAACGTCCTCAATCGATCAGGCAATCAGTCAGGACGAATGGGCAGCCCCAGCCCCACTCCTCACCAGCCCGACCCGCCCCTGGAAAACAGAACAAAATTAACAAAGAGAAACACAATAGGCCACAAGACAGCTCCAACACAGAGCCACCTCCCATGCGGAGGAACGTTCAGCCTCGCTCCCACCACTGCTTCAGACGGAACAATGACGGCCTCCTCCATTTCCCTCGCTCCCACTGGAAAGAGAAGACTCACAGCATTGCCATCATTCACATTGTCATCACTCGCATCAACACTAGATGGGGCCAACACACAAGCCGACGCTGACGTAGAGGGCACAATCACAGGTGCAGCCACTACTGAGGCTGGCACCGGCGTTCTAGGCGTGGGAAAAAAGATAGGGATGGAATTGGCAGTACAGTCAGGCACCGCGTCACTGCCCGACAACCCCATGTCAAATAAATCAGCACCACCCGTCATGGCCGTCGTACGTGCATCTGATGGACCAACTCCCGTATGCACACACGCCAGAACGTCCGCACCAACAGGCCCCGCTGAAACGCAAATTACATCTGATGTTATTAACATCTTACCCCCTGCCAGGTCATTACCGAGGATCAATGACACCCCCTCGATCGGGAAACGGCTATCGACCCCGATAACGACCGGTCCCGACACCAGGCCCGACTCCAAATGAATCTTGTGTAGCGGCATTCTCATAACATGTCTACCAAAAGCTCTGACCCTTATCCCAGCATGTGCTTTTGATCTGTTATCAAAGGGTAACACATTCCTACGGATAACCGATTGAGACGCAGCAGTGTCCCGTAAGATAGTCACAGGGACCTTCCTACCACCTTTGTAAAATGATACCAACCCTCTACTGATAAAAGGTAAATAGGCTGCCGCCATGCCCTCACCCACAGCAGTGGGCGTCGCAACCAACGATATTTGTGTCATCTGTGTGGTAGGACTGTTAACCCTGTGAAGGAGAGCATAGCAATTATCTTTTATATGCCCTTTTCTTCCGCAATGAAAACAGACACGAGTGTCCCCCCCCCAGACCTCGCTCACCAACTCCACCTGCGTCCGCATGTGTTAACTGCTCGCTATTGCCAGAGGCCCCCAGTTTACCACCGGAGCTCCACCCCGGTCTGTCCTCCCCACCAGGACAGCCAGGCTTGACAAACAGCACCCTGTGTGTTAAAACAAACTCATCCGCCAGACCGGCAGCCACCGAGCATTTAGCCACCTTCCGTTCGTTGATATACATCGCCACATTATCGGGCAAACAATACGACTTGAATTCCTCCAAGAGGATGAGCTCCCGCATTTTAGCCAGGGTGTCCACTTTCTCCGACGCACACCACCGGTCAAACAACAGCTCTTTCTCGTACGCAAACTCCACATAAGTCTGCAAGCTGCCCTTCCTCAGAGCCCTGAACCGCTGCCTGTACGCCTCAGGCACCAGCTCATACGCCCTGAGAATCGCAGCTTTGACCGCCTCGTAGTCTTGGGTATTCGGGCACAGGGACGCATACACATGCTGGGCTTTTCCCGTAAGGACACTCTTGAGCAGTAACGTCCAGTGTTCGGCCGGCCATCTCAGTGTCGTGGCCACAGTTTCAAACATGGAAAAATATTTATCCACATCTTTTTCCAGAAACTGTGGCACGAGACTGAGATATTTTGCCACATCGAACCTATCCTCAACGTGTGGGCGCACCTCTGGCCCAAGCCTCCTGAGTTCGAGTGTGTGTGCGCGATTGCGCTCCGCCTCAGCTTGGTCATGGTCCACACGCTCCAACTCGCGCGCATGCACACGTTCCGCCTCCGCGCGCACACGGTCCGCCTCCTCACGCTTGAACCTGAGCTGTTCAAACCTAAGCTCCAACTCCAACTTGCGCAGCCCCAGAGAGCCATCGGAGACTTGGTCTACCTCCTCATCGGTGTCGTCATGCACCACCTCTTGGGTGGTCAGAGCCTCTACCAATGTGCCCCGCTGCTGTGCTTTTCTACCCGGGGCCAGCTTAACCCCATAATGGTCCGCTATTCCCGCCAGCTCATCCTTTGTGCACACGCCTAACAACCCCACTGTCGGCCTGCGCACAAAGTCTGCCACTGTCACTGGCATTTCTGAACCGGGAAGAAACAGGGAAGGAGAAAACGAGGGATACCTACAAACACAACCACCATATATCAAATCAAACGAAAACAATCAACCCCTAACTAACCACAACAAACAAAAGAAAAACGGCTTCACCCTAGCGTCTGTATAGTCCTGGTCCCTACCTACTTCGGCCACCGCTCCACTACCAACCCTGGTACTGTATGTACGATATCTAAACAAGCGCTGGCACGACCGCCTAATGCCTCCACACCTAGAGGTATTCGCAAATCAACCACTGTCATGTGTCAAAAAAAAAACCAAACCCATCCCCAAACGTTCTCAACCCTCACTATAATAAGTAACTACTATACACACGCCGGCCTAGGAGGAGCCTGACAGGGTCCTTCTAACACCCCGACCGCATGTGGTGTGTCCCCAGGCGATGGAAGGTACCATATATAAAATGGTCCAACTGCCCTAGCTGGTTGAGAACGCTCCCTATTGGAGAAGTATTTGCCAAGGGGGTCTAAAACATGGGTTACACACACGACAATGCCAACCATACCTCACAGTGTGGATCCAGCCCAGCGGCCATCACCAAATGCTTGCTCCTAGTCGTTTGGCCGAGCCCCCATATTACGTAACCATTGACTACAGGCAGGCTCGTTAACTTGTCAATGTTACACAATAAGGAGACGGCAGCCAAAGTATCTAAATAAAGAATATTTTAATTAATAGTTACCATGGTTTTCGTAACTGAAATGAACATCAAATAATAGACAGACAAACACAGGACTATACAGACAGGATCAGCACCAGACGGAAGGGATGACAGACTACTTATACACAAGGGGATGACGAGACGACACACACCTGGGTTAATGGTAATTGGATACACCTGGGGGAAAACAATGGGGACTACACACTAGGACAGCGGACTACATCTAGACATGACACATCACACTAGGAACGCCTGATCAGGGCACATGACACACATAACAGTCTCCCAGATGGTAATGCACCCTTTTGGAATGGACTCAATGAAAATGGATGAGAAAAGAAAAATCCGGAATCCACATTTTACTTCTCAGGCATGTAACCCGAGCCGATTGCAGTCATTCTGGTCCCTCAGAACAGCGTGGAATGTGTTTCGAGCACCCAGCGTTGGATCAATAAAAGCGATCGATTTTTGGAATGGCGATCAGGAATTGGAATGATCTTTTTGGAGAACATCTGATCTGAGGTAAGGAATCTATTTTACAAGTCTTGGGATAATCATAGTTGTATTCGCTGAGCTCTCAGCGTTCGCCCTGTGTGTGTCGATTTTTCAGATCGCCTATATAGCGTGCATACATACACATACTATCGATAATCTAGCGTTTATTTGAAAACGATTCATAAATAGGCTGAAAAATTTCAAAGTTTTTGTGTATTCTAGAACATGGGTTCTCAACCTTTCTGCTGCCAAGGCACCCCTGTGTTCAATAAAATATTCCAGGGCACCCCTACATACGATAAAGACTTTTCCGGTCCTGTCTTTTTTGCTACAATGATGACAAAAGTGCTTGCTTTCAAAATAATGTTTATTTAAGAAACCGGGAAACACATTTGTGTGTCTATGCAGGCTATATAATGCATTATTAACAGGTGTTTCAGGTCTAAATGGCTTAGTACTGTTGACATTACACTGCTTGTAGTAGTAAATCAAATAGCATATTTCTTTAAATAAAATTACAGAAAATTATCACTAAAGTGCTACAGGTATCTGTTTCCATAAAAATAGCATATTTGGATAAGTGTGACCATTTCTCAAAAACTGAATCATGTATATATTTTTTTAAATACAGAAAAGGATCACTAAAGTGCTATCTGTTGCAGCTGCACTGTTCTCCATGAAAATAGCATATTTGGATAAGTTTGACCATTTCTCAAAAACAGAAAAACATGTATTTATTTTAATACAGAAAAGGATCACCAAGTTACCATTTCTCAAAAAATATAAATAAATACAGAAAATAAGCACTTGTTCACTCAGTGGACATTTCTAGCTCAATGCGAGGTCTGCTGCTGCTGGCTAATAATACGGTCAATACGTGGGGAGATCTTTGACAAGGCAACACGCATGTCATCCTCAAGGCTCAACTTGGCCCTATATTTTGTTTTCAGAGCTGGCATGGATGAAAAGCCAGCTTCACACAGATATGTGGTGCTGAATGGTATCAACACCTTAACTGCTGCATCATGAGATACTTGGTACTCAGCACCACACTCTGAAATGAGCTCTCCAGGTGGTATCAGATGAGATTTCAATGAGTTCTTCCAAGAGTTTGGATGGAGATGTGTCAGGAAGCTTTGTCTCAATGTTGTCTGTAAGGTTTTTTTTTATCCAGAGTAACTTGGTGATCTTTTTCTGTGTTTTATTAAATAATGATTTTCAGATTTTGAGAAATGGTCAAACTTATCCAAATATGGTATTTTCATGGAAAACAGTGCAGCTGCAACAGATAGCACCTTAGTGATACTTTTCTGTAATCCAAAAATAATTAAAAAAATAAAAATAAAAATAATTTTTTTATTTTTTTGTATCTCAAGGCACTCCTGGCAGCTCTTTGAGGCACCCTAGGGTGCCGCGGCACCCCTGTTGAGAACCGCTGTTCTAGAATATTCCAGTACAGGGAATGAACCGATAAAAAAACAATCCGCTTCGACAATGTTGACTGGAAAACGAGTCATTGATAAGTGACGGGCAGATTAGACACATTAAGCCATAATTTAAAACATAGATTAGGCTTTATTAACGCTAACATTGAAGTTAGAGTTGTTCCGATACCGATACTGGTATCGGAAAAGCCGCCGATACTGGCTAAAATGCTGGTATCGGTATCGGCGAGTACCCTCTAATGCTGCGCTCCGATACCATATGACGTAATTTATCAACAACACTGGTCTGTTGAGTAAGCATTATAAAACAAACGTGTGCTTAATCGATTAAAGTGTCAATGCCATTTGTCATTTTAACAGCAGATACTTTCTTAAATGTCATCGTCCCGACAGAGCGGTGTTGACGGCGAGCTCATGGGTTCGCTTGGTGGCTGGTGTTATTAGCATTGAACGGCTAACCGAAAGCTAGCTTTAACATTACCTTGGCTAAAGTTGGGGCTATTCATATAATCCAGCAATAATGGCTGCAGACCTGCAAGCAAAGTACAGCAAGTTGGCAAAGGAGTATTCCAAGTTAAATCACAATATCACCAGTAACGTTACAGTCTTCTATGGTCTTCCCATATACCGGTAGCTCATGCTAGCTAACGGTAACGTCGTCATTGCACAATTGCATGTCGCGTACACAATTAATGACATGTTGCGGACAGCCATATCGGCGACAATGTTTAGCTTTTAGTGCCAAATGATAAGAGTCTGAGGCGGAGTCTCAAAAGAGAATGTTGAATATTTATTGTGCAAAAATCAAAACAGATCCGACTGCTACTGAACGGAGCCTTGTAGACAGACTGGGTAGGGTATATCTGCAGAGCCAGTGGGTAGCGAGTGCAGCAACGTATAATGTCCGTGTGGATCATTGGAGTAGGGTATATCTGCAGTGCTGAAGCCCCATACTCATTGATTAATGATACTAATACAAATCTATACAATCACCTGTTGTTGAATAAATACCATTACTTTCTAGTTATGACTAAAAAACAGTATATATAAAACAGTATTTGTTAAAAAAAAAAAAAAAATTATATTTATAAAAAATTTATATAATATCGTTTTTTTTTTTTTTATGTATGCACTGGTATCGGATAAGTATCGGTATCGGCCGATACCCAAAGCTTAGGTATCGGAATCGGATCGGAAAGGAAAAAATGGTATCGGAACATCTCTAATTGAAGTGGATGCTGGGCATTCAAGCACTAAATCGTGCACCCCCTGCTGGCACTGAAAGTGTTAATCTACTACTCAACACTGCCCCTACACCTCACCTCCTCAGTCATCAACGGTTAAGTGTGAAGAACTTGCACTATTCTTTAACAACAAAATAACCTTGATCAGGGCCAGCATTACTCATGATGGAAATAAAGCTGATTACAGCAAACCGCTCAATGTAACCATGAGAAGATTCACATGCATCACATTAGATGTACTCTGCAAAACTGTCTCAGAATGTAACTCCTCCACCTCAGACATTGATCCTATACCTACAGCTTTAGTGTTTCAAGCCCTGTGCTAGATATCATCAACACTTCCCTTAGAACTGGTATTTTCCCAGATGCCTTTAAAACAGCAGTTGTAAAGCCATTACTAATAGATGGATAGTAATGTAATGGCAAACTATCGACTAATATCTAACCTACCATTCATTAGTAAAGTACTTGAAAAGATAGTTTCAGTTCAAATTAATTCCTTTCTTGAAGAAAACATCTTTGAAGAATTTCAGTCGGGATTCAGAAAATATCATAGCACTGAAACTGCCCTCACCAAAATAATCAGTGACTTCAGACTAAACTCTGAGAATAAGGTCCCCATCCTTATTCTGCTAGATCTCAGTGCAGCATTTGATACAATCGATCACAATATTCTAATCGATCGTCTTAAAAACCTTGTCGGTTTCTCAGAACATGTGCTAAGCTGGTTTAAAACATACATCAGAGGGAAATTCTATGTTAACCCTTTAATCGCCAAGGGCGACTTTAGACGTCATTGCTCGCCATGCGTAATCTGCCAATGACGTCTTACAGCGTCTTTGAGATAAATATTTCAAAAATCTGTCATGGCAATCATATTTCACCCACAGAGACTTGAGACTTGCTGTTGATCTCCTCTCAACTCTCCAACGGTGCAAGACCGTCATCTGGTGGCCGATCGGCGAATCGCCAAAACCGGAAGTGACACGCCGGAAGTGGTGCTCACTCATATTTCGTCCGGCCACTCGCTATCGCTAGCGGGACTCCAGCTTGATACACGGGATGCGTGTAGCATAATGACAAGCAAGCAGTGCAAAAATGCGGAAGCATTCGTCACCGCACGCCACTACGGTAAAGCGCCTTTCTTTTCAGGCCCGCTTTGGGAGCTGTCGCGCGGAAATAGGCTGTCTATTGCCATTCTCTTTGACAAACTCTAACCTTAACCAGCTCCTTAACAGCGCCTAAACTTAACCGTTCTAACCTTAACCAACTCCGAAACAATGCCTAACCTTAACCTTAACCTTAACCATGCCTAACCTTAACCATAGAAAGAATATTGCCATTCTCTTTGACAAACTCTAACCTTAACCAGCTCCTTAACAGCGCCTAAACTTAACCGTTCTAACCTTAACCAACTCCGAAACAATGCCTAACCTTAACCTTAACCATAACCATGCCTAACCTTAACCATAGAAAGAATATTGCCATTCTCTTTGACAAACTCTAACCTTAACCAGCTCCTTAACAGCGCCTAAACTTATCCGTTCTAACCTTAACCAACTCCGAAACAATGCCTAACCTTAACCTTAACCTTAACCATGCCTAACCTTAACCGGCGAAAGAATACACGTTAAAAAAAAAATCACGCTAAAAAAAAAATATTTGATGGGATTCGAACTCGCCAGCAACGAGCCGTAGGATCCACAGCCATGCAGTCTTGCCAATTGAGCTATTTCTGGATACTGAATAAGGGGCGTTTACTGGCATCCGCTCGTGTCGAACCAAGGCGGGATCTCATGCGTATGCACGGGCACCTCGCGAGCACGCCGACGCACGCACCTGAGCGAGCACGCCGCCGCCGGTGCACGCACCTGGGCGCTGGGCGAAGGAAAATGAAAGGCGCATTACCGCACGCCACTACGGTACCTGCGGTGACGAATGCTTCCGCATTCTTGCACTGCTTGCTTGACATTAAGCAACAGGCCCCCGGGATAGCGATCCGTTGCCAATAACTCGATAAACAACATGATTTGGAACTGGACCAACTAGATCGACATCCCATAATAGAGAACTTTCTGCTCCACGCTGATCGCCCAACGCTACGAGGAAGCTGATTATTATTAAACATACACACTGCTCCGATCAACATATCACCCATACTAAATAAATGATTCAACGTCGGCCACGGACTTATAAACCCCCCCCCCCCCCGGTCACCAGCAGATGATGAGGCATGACGTTGGACACTTGAAAAAGGCCACAGGCCGAAACGTTGTGTTCAAGTACATTAAAACTTGGGAACACTAGATGGTGTGCAGACTTTTCTTCCACAAGCATGACGTGTAGGACCTTGTACAATTGACATTTTTTATCTGACGTCAATCGGTATCAAACTACATTTGATGATCTAACATATGTATTTGTGGCTATAACTCACGTTCTATGGAATGCTGCAGAAAACGATAAAAACATATTTATACTTTAGACCATATTTTAGTATGAATGTGTGAATGAAAAAGTAGAACGTTGCTACATCCTAAACCATAGATACTTGATGTTGAATGGGCCATAGTAATGTCAATTTAGCAATACAATTTAAAAAGTTATAGCCCTGCAAAGAAGGGGAACATCTCCATAGACAAATAGAGCTTGCAGAGGACGGTATAAGGATGGATATAAGCGTGGCAGAGAAGGGGTTAAACTAGGAGGCCACATGCCCTAGATGTATGACAACAACTATGGAGTTGCACAAGGGAGTTGCTTAGGTCCTTTACTCTTCTCCCTTTACATGTTACCGCTGGGTGATATCATCAGAGAACATAATGTAGGTTTCCATAGCTAGGATGATGCACAACTGTACATATCTGCTGAACCAAATGATACAGCTATTGACTCCATTACGGACTGCTTATTGGCAATAAATAAATGGATGAGTAAGAACTTCCTGAAACTTAATGAGAACATAACTGAAATTCTAAAAAAGAAAACATTAATAAAGAACCTGGGAGGACTAACCCCTTGGATCAAGTCTGAGGTCACAAGTCTCGGGGTCATCATAGATTCAGAACTGAACTTCAATTCTCATATTAACAAAGTGACGAAAACATCGTTCTTCCATCTCAGAAATATAGCAAAAGTACGACCATTTATTAATCAAAATGATGCTGAGAAGCTAATTCATGCATTCATATCTAGCCGGTTAGACTACTGTAATGCACTTTTCACAGGTCTCCCTAAGAAAACTAGAGGCTTCAGCTAATCCAAAACTCTGCAACCCGACTGCTAACAAGAACCAAAAGGAGAGAGCACATTAGTCCAGTCTTAGCTGCTTTACACTGGCGTCCTGTAACATTTAGAATTGACTTTTAGGTCCTTCTCCTTACATACAAAGCTCTAAATGGACAGGGACCTAGCTACATCGCCAACACTCTAATAAATTACAGGCCAGCAAGAACACTGCGATCATCAGCTGCTGGACTACTTGAGGCTCCCAGAAACAGTCAAAAGAGGATCGGTAATGCAGCCTTTTTCAACTATGCCCCAAAACTATGGAACAAACTACCCCAAACATCAGGGAAGCCAACTCGCTAGACATCGTCAAAAGACAGCTTAAAACCTATCTCTTTGCTCAGGCATTTCAATGAAACATCAGGGATATCCTGACACAAATTGTACTTTACCTGCACTATTCTTACCCTACCTACTTTTATACACTTCCTATCAAATTCATGTGTCTGTTCTATGCAAATGTTATCTCACTACCTCCTATGCACTGAGATTTTAAGAGCACTTACTTACTTAGGCCTTTAAATTCCCAAAGGAACATAGGCCATCGACGAAGCTCCTCCATCCTCTTTGGTCTTGTGCCCTCCGCTCCAGATCTTGCCAGGACAGCCCTTCTTTCTTCATCTCCTGTTCTGTGGTTCTTCTCCAGTTTTTTTTTTTTTTAAAGAGCACTGCTCTGTTGTAATTCAAAACTGAACTTTGTAAAGAAACTCAAAGTTAAAAGCGATGCACTCAGGAAGCGAAATTAAAGCCCGCCAAGCGCCATTGGCAATCAGTTTTTACGTTTGGCGATTGCCACTGAGAGGTCTGCCCGCCGTGTGGCGGGTACCAAAAATAGTCCTGTGAAAGCCGATCGAAAAACATGATCCAATTCTTAGCGGAGTTCTCACTCGCTGTCTCAAGCACACAGACATGTAGCGCACTGCTCCTCCCCTCCTGCTCCTGCCCCTCCCAAACCCATGTAAACATAGAGGCTAGAGTCGGGCAGTCTGCTGACTTCTCTAGTGTAGTGGGAGCTAACGTTAGCTACCATTACAAAATGACCCAGTCAACTATTCACTTTTAGTTTAATACTGAGGCATTGTCTAACGTTATACAGCCGGCTAGCTACTGATAGCTCCTGATATCAACAAATGATCCAGCAAGTCTAGTAGTGCATTGCATAATACCTCCGTTGGTTAGGTAGCTCACGTTAGTATAGGGTCCAGCTGCAGCGCCGGAGAATCCTTGCTGGAGCTGGAGGCTACAGTATAGGGTCCAGCTGCAGCGCCGGAGAATCCTTGCTGGAGCTGGAGGCTACTCGAGTATACACACAGACAGTGGAGCTGTTTGCAGATAGCGAGCATTTTGACTTGTTGCGTGGTGGCGATGTCTCGCAGATAATACAACTAGAAGTATGATTATATAATATATATATTTTATTAAAAAAAATAAAATAAAAAAAATGTGGCTGGTAAGAAATATGCTTGGCGGGTAGATTTTTCCCATCTACCTGCCACTGGCCGGTGAGTCAAAAAGTAAATTTCGCTCCCTGGATGCACTGCTCTAGGGCTGACCCCTATAAGCGTGGCTAACGCTAATGGCACGCATACCAGAGGCGAACTGCCTAAGAAAACAGGCACAGAGGCACTGAAAGAGGATTTCACCCATCTAATGAACACACTAGACTAGACAAATATCAAGATGTATCCATCAGTGGACCAATTGCATGCTTTTGCAGAGGACAAGAAGCCTTCAGTCGACTCCTTCAGACATTACGCACCCCCACAACCCAAATTGAATGAATTTCCTTTTACTTTTTACCCTATATATATATATATTTTTTTTAGTCGACTAACGGCAAATTTTGGCCAATCATAGTCGACTATCCAAATCCTTAGTCGGGGACAGCCCTACACTGCTCTGTTGTTAAGTTGTGAGTGGCTCACTGCTCTGTTCTATTATAAGGTAATTTAGAACTGTACTTTGTAAAGAAACTCAGTGTTAAGAGCGATGCACTGCTCTGTTGTATGTTAGATCGATGCTCTGTTGTATGTTAGAACGTTGTAAAGAAACTCAAAAGTATTAAGAGCGATACACTGCTCTGTTGTTATATATTTTTTATTGAACAATTTTATCACACTTTTTACTGTCCGTTCTATTTTATAATTTTTAGCCTATTTTAAACTGAATCAAACTTTTTTTACTCTTATCTAATCTAATCTATTCTATTTTATTATTTGTATTACTGAAAAACTGATTTACCTTATCTTGCTACTTCTCTATCTTTTTGTATTAAATCTTTTATGCTCGCTTATGCCTGTATTTTTTTTTACTATTGTGAAGCACTTTGAACTGCAATTTCTGTATGAAAAGTGCTATACAAATAAAGTTCTTATTATCATGAATGCATGAGTGGGGGGGGGGGGGGGTTATGCTTTGATGGCCAGTAACGGCATTTGTGTTGAACACTACAGACGCTGATCAGCTGGATGGATATGAAAACATTGTTGGATCAAGCTAAAATTGATGTCAGATAGACCTTACCTTTGGTCAGGGGGTATTCCAAAAAGAATATTCCAATTGTCTAATTGCGATTTCCAGTATTGGTGTCCATCTGGTCCCGGACAACTTATGGATCGAGTGTGCCAGATGCGTTTCGAAGTAGTCTGATGAAGCGATCTACTCGGCTCTGTCTAAATTTAGCGCCCGGAGGGATTTGAGTGTAACACAGGGTCTGGAACAGGGTTTACTGGACTCTCGATACTGCCACCTGGCGGGATCTGGCCGGTACTACACCCTTGGGCTCCCAGTATGCCTTTTAACGGCAACATACAGGTCCGTCACATTGAATAGAATATTAAAATTGAAAAAAAGAAAAACTTACCAAATAACGAGTTTACTCGTTGTTGGCGCTCAACCGCTGGCGGCCAATAACGAGTAAACTCGTTGTTGGCTCAAAGTGTTCATATATATTTTTTTATGGGTCTATTCATTGTTTAAACCAATGGGGTTTTTCTTCACAGTTGCAGATAAAGATTAGACTATACTAATATTATAGTATATGACTAGGGATGGGTACCTTTCACATTTGAACCGATACCGGTACCTGTGAATCGATACCGGTACCCAACGGTACCTTTTTTTCAGTACTTTAGTCTCAAGATTTTTTTTTCTTTCTTTTTTTTTAACTTTATTTTTTAGAGTTTATCGCTTTTCTGGTCAAGCATGACCGACAGATACAGGGTGAAACGGGATATAGATCAGGGGAAGACATTCTGGCAAATGACGGCGGGTCCGGGAATCGAACTCGGAGTCCACCAGATCCGTGACGCAGCACGGTTTTCGCCGACGCAGAAATAGCGCCGAGATATGCGGTGAGCTACTGGAGCTCCCCTCAAGAAATTTAATTTACCTACCTCAGTCGTAAAAAAAGAAAAATCCAAACTTCAAATAACTACAATTTCGACAGTTTTCGGCTTGTCATTGCTCCGACTGCTTTGTTGTTGAATCAAGTCAAATCCTAGGTAAGCATATATTGTGCGTGTGAACGTTGACATGAAAAATAAAAAAAAAAAAAAAAAATCGGTATCTCACTTGATTCGATACTCTGTAGTACCGACGTGTTTCGGTTCGGTACCTCAAAAGTAACGAATTCGGTACCCATCCCTATATATGACTCGTCATAAAAACGCCCCGCTACGACAGTCATTTCATGTATGGACAAGGAGACATAATAGGGATAATCTAGCGTTGATTTCAGGATGATTAGATAATCAGCCAAAAAATTACAACGTGATGACTGGATTACAGTCAAATGTATTTTTCTCGCCTTTTCCTGGAATTACTGAAAAACACCCAAACCATACTCTATTCAAAACGGTATAAAACGGAAATGTACGAATGAAAAAACAATCTGTCTCTGCAATGTTGACTAGAAGCAGCTCACTGAGACCCGACGGCGTTATTAGACCCATAGATATAATATAAGATATATTTTAAGTACTCGCAAATGCCACAGTCTAAAACTATATCCATTGAATAAAGACCTGGCAATGAATGGGGTATTAGCGCCCCCTGCTGTGGCGGTCAATGTGTTAACTCATTATGTGCCATTTGTGTATATATACGTGTTTGCTCGCCAACCGCTGAGTGCCAATCACGTATATATGTTATTTGGTCCGTTTTCCTTTTTTTCGATTTTAATATTCTATGCAGTCTCACGGACCTCTATGTTACCGTTACCCTGAGATTGCAATACCGGCCAGATCCTGCTAGGTGGCAGTGTCGCCCACCCTTTGAAACCCTTTTCCAGACTGTCGCATCTAATGTCGTCCGGGCGGAGAATTTTCGCCCAGGCAAGTCTAGCGGTTTATCCAAGCACATTGGAACGCATCCAGGACACTCAATGCATGTGTTGTGCCAGATTATGTCGGGGACCCGATGGACATCAATACTGGAAATTGTGATCAGACAATTGGAATATTCTTTTTGGAATAACCCAGAACAAAGGTAAGGACTATCTGACGTCAATTCCATCTTGATCATACAATGATTTCACATCGATCCAGCCGATCAACGTATGTAGTATTCAAAACAAATGCCGTTGCGGGTGATTAGAGCATCAAAAAACGAAATAATATACCTATTATATACCTTTGATTTGGAAACAGTAGTGTGTCCAGGCAAGAAACGCAAACGACTTTAGCAAAATTCACATAGCGCTCCATAACCCAACTTTCAGGAATTATTCCGGATCACTCTGAAACTATACAATATTCAACATGAGATAATGCGCGAACGTATACATGAAAAGATTATCCTTTTTGCATGTTGGACGTTAGATAGTTACTGTCAAATGAGCCATAGTATTGTCTCCATAGCTATGCATACATCGTGACGCACAGTGAAAATGCCTATCTTTTAGCGTGGCCCAGTGAGAACGGGATAAGGATAATAGCTGGCAGTGAGCCAGTGAATGAGAAAGTTGATTTAATAAAAAGAAAAAAAAAAGAATTTAATCAGATTGAATCACTTTATTCAAATTGAAGATTTAGTTTGAGGATAAAAATAAAATATTTTGAATTCTTTGGATTACGTCATAAAATATGACGACAGACATTCGAAGCTTCGTTCGAATACTTCAATAGAAGCTTCGAATGTTAAAAAATTTCATTCGTTACAGCCCTAACACACACATTATATATACACATATATATACAGCCTGTAGTACCCAATAAGAGGGTACACACACAGCCTCGGACCTAATAAAAAGATATACACACTCACCATCTCTCTAATATGGTGTATACATATAGTGTATGTTTGTGTGTGTGTGTGTGTGTGTGTGTATATGTATGTATGTATATATATATATATATATATAAGTTATACCTGTCTTGGCAGAGCCTGAGGTGTGGGGCCAGCAGTAGCAACCCCTTCCCTATCTCCACTCACCTCCAACCCACACATCAGACCAAAACTAAAAATGTAAGCAAAGTGCAGTAACAAGAGGAGCTATTTTGCCTAGAGGTCACTGTTTGACATTACATATTCCACCTTTAAATAAGTCAGGCTGGAAACATTTTCAGACTGAATAATGCAGTGAAACAGAATGCAACTGTCTATTAGGCAAACTAGACGTATTGACAAGAAAGAGCTGTTTTAACTATTCTGTACTCCTCTTCCATTTATTTCCTCTGTCCCTGTCTCCAGTCACTATCTCGTATCAGCCAGTCTTCTACTAAGTCTGTCTTCTCTCAGAGTGGTAATAGCAGAGAAGTCCTCCCCATCCCCTTCAACCAATCACAGACCACCACGCCACAGACCAGGTAACCTGCTTAAGTAGCTACCGGACTACCAGGCCACCAACAAGTAGTCACCATGAGGTTCCTTCTAACGGTGTACTGTGGTTACCATGAGGTTCTAACAGTCTACTGTAGTTACCATGATGTTCCAACAGAAGTGGTGTGCTGTAGAGATGTGGTTGGCTCAGGCACTGTTGTCCTCTGCTGAAACACTCTTTGTCTGTGTGTGTGTCAGTACAACTCCTCAGGTATTGAGTCCTACTATGGCGGCTCCTCCTAACATTCAGCCCAGAAGAAGCTCTCGTCTCTTCACTAGTGCCAGCTCTACTGCCAAGGTACTCACTCACTCACTCACTCACTCACTCACTCACTCACTCACTCACTCACTCACTCACTCACTCACTCACTCACTCACTCACTCACTCACTCACTATTGACCTGCTGACTCCTTATTCTGCTCCCAGGTCACTCACTCACGTCTCATAACCAAAGGACACAGGGTTTTTTCTGTTGCTGTCCCCAGACTTTGGACCAGTCTCCCATCTCACATTAAGTCCTGTCCCACTACTGAAACTTAAATCACATCTAAAGACCCACCTTTTTTCTCTTGCTTTTAGTGCAGTTTGAGGTTCCCTTGTTTTATTTCTATCTTATCTATTTTTCTCCCCACATCTTTTTGTTTACATCCCATATAGAACATGTACTATAAAAACAATATTACAGTCCACGATTTGAAATATTAACATAGCAACAACCACATTCACACACATTCAACCTGCACTCAGTAAATAAATTCGCACCCATGTTTCCATTTTCCATGACATGACAGGCCCTTAGTGATATAAGTCAGACTTTCCAGACCGATACAGTCGGAAAGTTCCTTTATTCACATTCTCAGTGTCTGATCATCCATACTATTCCAACATAGTGCAATAGCCCACCTGGCCTGGAGAAGCCCAAAGTCCAGAAGTTTAGTCCGTCTCTGAGTTTGTACAAGTCATTTGGGAATATCCCAAGTAGACAAAGTTTGGCACATAAAAGCACTTTGATTTAAAAAATTTCCGACAAATACTTTTAAGACCTAACAAAAGTTTTGGATCTCTGGGCACTCCCACAGACAGTGGAACAAAGTACCCTTCTGGTCCCAAAGAGTTATGTACATTCTCATTAACCACTTATATTGGAGACATTTAAACCTTGTGTTGATTGTTTGCTCTTGTGCCTTTTAAACATGCATTATTCCAATCTTCCTCATCAATGCCTTCTTGCATATCTGTTTTCCAGGCTTCCAATTTATCTAGCGATGATTCCTTACCACACGTAATTAATATTATAATATCTACCGTACTTTTCGGACTATAAGCCGCGTCTTTTTTCCCCATTTTTCGACCCTCCGGCTTATATAACGGTGCGGCTTATATGTGGACCAAACCCCGAAAATGTAAAAATCGAAATATTGCTTTTTTTAGTAAACTATTGCACTAAATGGTAACACTTGTTATGCAAATATGCAACTTGTTTGTTGAAATGTTAATAAATGGGAGCTTCCTCAAACAGCCATCTCTTTCCCGACAATCCCCTCTGTGCACGAACCCTTACATATGGTAATTAAACATTAAAACACCTGCGGCTTATAGTCCAGTGCGGCTTATATATGTACACATCATTCAATTTAGCTGCTGCGGCTTATATTCAGGTGCAGCTTATATATATATGTACACATCATTCAATTTAGCTGCTGCGGCTTATATTCAGGTGCAGCTTATATATATATGTACACATCATTCAATTTAGCTGCTGCGGCTTATATTCAGGTGCAGCTTATATATATATGTACACATGATTCAATTTAGCTGCTGCGGCTTATAGTCAGGTGCGGCTTATAGTGCGAAAAGTACGGTAGATACATCTCACATTTTCAAGTGCTATTTCTTCCAGTTTCGATAGAGGTGGTATATGCATTATTTGTTCATATTTTGATGACATTCTTAATTAAATATTTGAACAGGTGTTTCCTAGGGATTTGATACATCTGACATAATTGATCAAAGAAAGCAAAACTCTGTCTTCATAAATATCCCTCACTTTCTGAACGCCTTTTGCATTCCTTGTTCTAAATCCTCCATCTTTTCTGGTATGTACTTTTAGGCGAGATTTCTGAAAATATGGCTAGGGCTTAAGAGTGCTAACGTGAGTAACAAGTTTTTCTACAAGTCAAGTTCAGACCTATGTTACTCTTTCATTAGCACTAAAAGTGAATTTTCTTTATTGTATCAGAAACTTCAGAATGTTATCTTTCAAAAGAGACCAGGCTCATGTTTGTGCTATAAGTATCAAGTATAGTATTTTGGTTTGCAAAAAAAGTATGCAGTCCTCAAGTTCAAGTAAAGAAATTGTCACTTTTTGGGGCGCCAGTTAAGATGTAAAAAAAATATGCACACCCGAGCTGCTAGAGGTCGCCAAAGTGGCGTCGGGCAAATCGTCCTTAAAACGTCCCGGGGCCGGGTCGGTACCAGTTAAGAGGTTCATCTTAAATTAGTTCTTAATGCTAGTAAAACAAAATGTATGTTGTTTTATATATATTATATATGCGAAAATCATAAAATCGTTTAACTCGCAGCAATAAAACCTTACTTTAAACATATTTGTACCCTCATCAACTGCACATTATAGTGGTCAGCTGTCCCAGCTGCTGGTCGCTTATTTCTCTCGGTGGAGTTCTATTGTGAGTGTCAGTGTTCCTGTAAAACTTCTCGGCTTCCTGCAGTGTTGAGAAGAGGTGTATCTTGCCGTCATGCAGCACTCTGAGCCGGCAGGGGTTGAAATCTGCGAAAGGAGTTGGCCATCCACAAATAGCTTTGTCATCGGGTTTGTATGATCTGTATGGTTTCTGCCAAGAGGTCTTGGGCGAATGATATCTTGGCCCCATCGTGTGTGATGTCCTGTCACTTTGCCTCACGGAAGACAAGCTCCTTCTCCTGGAACTGTAAGAAGCGAATGAGGATCGCCCTGTGCTGGTTGGGTCTCCCAGCCGCTAGTGTGCGTTGAACCCGCTCTAAGGTGAATGATCTGCCAGGCTCCAGCCATCTCGACAGCATGCTGGCAACAAATTGTTTGCTTACCCTCCGCCCCCTCTTGTATGCCATAGAGTCTGAGGTACTTTCTCCTGCCTCTGTTCTCCAAGTCCTCCGTTTTATGTTTGCAAAGCTGTGTGTGTGTTCTGTATTATAGCTGTGGAGACAATGGTGTGGCTCATTTGACAGACATTACTTGTAGTGCAACATGGAACAAATAGTTTGTTTCTACACACTGTAGTTTGTAGTTTATTGCGCATTTCCAAGATAATCCAGTCTTTTTTCATAGATTGCGAGATAAAACGTGTTATGTGCAATAAGCCCGAATCGTTCTGGTTGATTCCCTGAAACCCAAATACTCCCAAATCAAATGTATATAACATGTATATATGTACCTTCACAAAATCATCAAGGGGGGGGGGGGTTGTTTTAACTCAAAACTGTGATCGTGTTTGCCGAGCATGTTTTACGTCGGGTGAAACACAGAACTGTGATCGTTAGAAAAACATGTTTCAGATTTGGTAAAATAGACATAGAATATACCTTACCTTAGCCAGAAGGTATTCCAAAAAGAATAATTCCAAGTGATCGCGATTACCAGTGTATATGTCTATACACGTTTCGATGGTAAAATATGCTTAGGCAACGGAATTTCGAGGCGATCAATGTGAATCTCTGTTCAAGCAGGAGGAGGGGCCCCTACCAAGGGGAAAAAAAGGAGGCTGTATCAACACCAAGCCATTCCAGTTCAGACACAGACGATACTGCCACCTGGTCATAGTCGATCAGCATTACAATTCAAACATATACAAACGACCCAGGGATGGCTAGAATGATCCGGATGATGATTTAGAACGGGGATCAGAGGAAAAAGATTAAAGGATCAAAATCTCGGGTCTGGCACTCCTGTTGGCGAGTTAACCTGAGAAATCTCGGGTACAGAACTTCAGCTGTGTTAGCTATGTGGCTAGTGTTAGCTTCCATGTCTCTGTGGACTTGCCGAGTATGTTTAAGCAATATTCTTGCGTCCCTGAGTAAAAATATCAGTTTGTTTGCACGAGGCTTCGACATAGTGGTTCTGTAGTTCTGGAAATATACGTTTTATTTTGTTGGGAGCCTATTCACTAAGCTCCCATCTTGGTTTTGTCATGTTGCCCTTAGGGGTGGGACGATACATTGATCCAGATCGATACATCGATCTAATTATCAATGATCCAATAGGATCGATGCAACGTAAAAAGATCGGTTCATATCGATACTCTTATTTTGAAAATCCTGTGGCGAGTCTCTTATACGCCCAACAACAACAGCAGTAGAATGTGAAACGTGTTACAGCAGGGCAGCAGATCGCATTTTGCAACCTGAAATAAGTCCCTGCTTCTTTTCCCCCCCGCAATGGGTCAAATGCATCTAACGTGCTTTGCATCCTCACCATTCCTTTATGCCCACATCGCGTTAAAGACCTAAACTAACGTTAGCTGCTTACGCTAACTAAGCTAAGCTAACCCTGATCAGAGGCATAGAGAAAACACCAGAGTTCATTAGTGGGGGGGGGGGGGGGGGGGGGCAATTCTCCCTTTTGGTGTGTGCGCGTTTGGATGGACAGATAATGTTGATATTTAAAAAATATATAATACATAATAAATGTATACATGATCATGCAACATAACAAGAAATGTGTAGGAACGGTTTGGGAGAGGGAGGTAGAGGGGGGTTTTAGGTTGTGTTGTGAGTTCCAAAAAATGAAACTTAGTTTAAAGCTCAATATATCAAAACGTGGTACTTTACAGTTTAATACTTTAAATACAATAGTTCTATAGGAGGTAAATGTCAAATGATATTTTCATTGCCTTTTTTGAGTTTATCTAAAGGTTACCGATTGTGTTAAATGGGCATATAATATCGTCTCATATTGATCGCAGGCACCTGAATCGTATCGTATCGTGGCAGACTTTGTGATATCGGCAAAATCGTATCGTTTCCAAATAATCAATATCGTATCGTGATGAAACTGGTGATTCCCACCCCTAGTTGCCCTCCTCCATTCCTATCTATTGTTTTGTTCTTTGTTATTGCTATGTATTTTATTGTAATGACTGGAAAGCACTTTGGCATAACTCCTGTTTTTAAATGTGCTCTATAAATAAAAGTGACTTGACTTGTCTTGATTCACTCACTTATGGGCACTATATTTATAGTATATAAATTAATGTCAATTCTGACTTGATAAAACCACCCATATCTCTCTCTGTCTCTGTGTCTCTCTCATTCCCCTCTGCAGGAGAACAGTAAGAAGTTGAAAATGAAATTTCCTACTAAGATTCCCAACCGGAAGACAAAATGTAAGCCTGGAAAAGCCTCCATGTCCAGTTCCAACCTGAACGACAGTCTGGATATCCTAAAACTAGATGCCTCCATGGCAGAAGGCAAGGCTGTCCTCTCGCCCCAATACCATGCCCTGAGCATCCAGAAAGCTGCCACAGGTAATATATAAAATATATCCCAATACTAGGTAATATATAATATATCTCAATACCAGGTAATATAATGTACCCCAGTGCCAGGTAATGTACAATATATCTCTACCACAGGGGTAGGCAACCCTAGGCACGCGTGCCTGCATTTTCATAGGCACAGGGGGCAACATTATTTTTTTTTAAATATTATATATATATATATATATATATATATATATATATATATATATTTTTTTAATATTATAGTGAAATATTTTGCACTGTTGTCGCATTTATCTTGTTGAAATCCTCCCACAGGTTCTTTTTACTACCACATATTTAATTGAGACCCTTTATTTGTTTATTATTTCAATTTAGCTGGAAATACATTGCTACATCATTCAGTAACATTTGCAGAGCCTTATAACAAAAACATTATTACGGTCACCATTGTGACCAGTGGGATTAATCAACAAATTTTATTATTTATTTTTCTATTTCATTGAACATTGCACATGTTAAAAGCAATTTTTTTTTTCTCAAAATGTGAGTATTACCAAGTCAACTTGTGTTCTTAAAACAATGACAATAAACATAGTTTTATTAGGTTGAAATAATGTGGTTGTGTACTTATTTTTCTGTTAACTTATTATGGATTGAAAACTGAAAACCTTAATGCACAGTAACTGAACAATATTTTTAAGTTCTGGTAACTTATTATTTATTCTTTTACAGTGTAGTCTTGCGATCAATCAAAACGTATTTACACGATATACCTCACATTCACCCTCCATTCACATCCTGGTGTTCTCCATTAGGCCTGTAGGTGAAGCTATGACGGCACACGTACAGTACACACACCGATGGTCCAAAAATGAATGGGCAAATGTGAGTGAAATGGTTGCACTGTATGCAGCTGTTTGTCTGCATTGCATTCCCCCCCCCCAACTCAGATTTAGGGTTGATACAACCATCATAATAATATTGTTAATAATAACAATAACAATAATGATGTAATGTAAAAATGATAATTAAAAAGACCTGATTATGAGAAAAAAAAAGTACGATGCATGGAATATTGTTGAGGCACACTAGTTACAACTATATTTCAAACAGGCACTCCATGTCAAAAAGGTTGCTGACCCCTGCTCTACCAGGTAATATAATGTACCCCAGTACCAGGTAATAGATAATATATATCAATACCAGTTAATATAATGTACCTCAGTACCAGGTGAAATATAATATCTTAATACCGGGTAATATTTACTATATCTCAATACCAGGTAATACAATGAGAGCGAGAGAGATCATAGTTGCCCTAATATCTATGTGTATATGATGTATATCTGTGTGTCTTCCAGATGGTCTGATGTCATTACTGAGGGACATAGGGCGTGGCTATGTGGCTCTCTGCTCCTATAACTGTAGAGAAGCCATCAGTGTCCTGTCCTCTCTTCCCTCGCACCACTATAACACCGGCTGGGTGCTCTCCCATATCGGCCGAGCACACTTTGAACTGGCTGAATACATGCAGGTATCTGTAAACCCACAACACACCTCATCACACACACGGAGAACATTGTAAATTATATATTATTATATTATATTATAATTTACTACCATTTTGTGGTGACGGATGCATATTGCATTAGGAGCAGAATAACTCAACAAAACTAGACATATTCTTTGAATGGTTGCACATTCCGAACCGTGAAATCAGTACCCTGATATCGCGGGACGAATACATGTATCGTTACACCCCTACTAGTAATACTGCTTTTACTAGGACTAGTAATACTACAGTTTGTGTTCACAATTATGTACTTTGTTATTGGTTCAATGTTTCTCCCGAAGTTGGCCCAGTGAACTCTTAGCATGTCGGATGAAAAACTGAATTTGCTAGCTCGGACCATCCGAGTTCCTGAGGACCAGCATCATAATCCTGTCTTGCCTCTAGGCGGAGCGGATGTTCTCCGAGGTGCGTCGTATTGAGTCGTATCGGGTGGAGGGCATGGAGATCTACTCTACCACTCTGTGGCATCTCCAGAAAGACGTGGCACTGTCCGCTCTGTCGAAAGACCTCACAGACATGGATAGGAACTCCCCTGAGGTAAGAACTACAATTGTTAAAACTATGAATATGTACTCGGTACCGGGCTGAGATTTATTTCCTGGATCAATACAGTCCGTATTAAGTGATGTATTGTTTCTTTTTCAAATGTAACCAATAGTAAAGACCCTAACCCTATCAAAACAGCAGTCAAAGTGTATATTTTCAGCACTACGTTTGTTTAGCAATGCTTTTAAGTAGGGATGTCCGATATTATCGGCCTACCGATATTATCGGCCGATATCGGCATTAAAATGTGATTATCGGAATCTGTTTTCAAATATTTTATTTTAATATTTTTTACATTTCTATAACCTTTATTTACCCAGGTAAGAACAAATTCTGATTTTATTTATTGTCAAAAGTATGCATAATGTTGTGTTAATTCCACAACAAGAGATATGTAATGTTAATGACCTGAAATTATTAAAAAAAATTGGTGGGGGGGGGGGGGAATCCATGCATACCGGTATATCGGTATCCGTATCGGAAATTAAGAGTTGGACAATATCGGTATATCGGTATCGGTAAAAAAGCCAATATCGAGCATCCCTAATTTTAAGTGTTATTAGCTAAATATGAGCTTATAAAAATCTCTGCGCATTGCATCGGAAACCAGATGATTTAGACGCAAGGACAGAAAGCTGTCAGGAAATCGTTGTAGTCCTAAGAAAGACGAGACCCAGGGCTTTCGATGGATGTCGAAATTTCATAAAACTACACTACCCAGCTCACACCAGCCGCAGACCAAGCCACAGCCGCTTGACGTGAACAAATTATATTGATGTGAAGACGCAGTTTTTTTCCTAGACGTTCACAGAAAGGTAAAGAAACAATATACTGTACGTTGTATTTTATGGCAATTGTAACTGAGGGGTACAATTCCCTGACTGTATTGATAAGTATGGTATCATTAAACCACTACCGCTTTATGTACTTTAATTACTGGCCATACAGTACATGATATCTAAATATAATGAACACTTCCCACAAGAAATCGGTTCCACACAAAGTAATAATTAAGTATTTATTGCAGCAAAAGGTACATAATACTTCTCTATTATACTTTGGATGCGCTTATAAGGCAAAGGAATATGCGTAGGCAAATCAATAATGAATGTCCATTCTCTGATTACGCAGGAGGTAATTATACAACCTGAATCTTAGGGAATTATATCTATGGTACACTAGTAATATATAGCGGGAGATACTGGAAGGGTCCCCCTGGTTGTAAGCCAGCAGGGGTAGAGGATCTGTCGGTAGTAGAGAGTCTGGTCAACGATGACTAAGGAGACTCCAAGTACAGGAGACGGTGCAATAGTCTCTTGATCCACAGACGAATACAGCTGTTCTCCGTAGACTGTAGCTCCACAGTGAAGAAAGCTAGCCGGCCTCAGGCTCTCTGAGGCGCCGACTCGACTTGGCTCCTCACAGGGTAAATCCCACACGTGTAGGCGTCGGCGATTCTCCGCTCCATAAATCACAGGACCAAAGCAAATATAATCCAGCCGCAAAGGGCTATGCAGTCGTCGGGTAGATTAATCCAGTGTACATGTCCACACGGTTCTCGTCTAGGTCTCCTCGGGTGAAAGCGACATGAAAGCAGCCCAGCCTGGATAAGCACTCTAGCTGATACGAGGAAGCGCTGGTGATGCTGGTCACTGTAGAACTTTAGCTGCACGATACACTATACACAAATAGACTATTACTGACTTAATAGAAATATGTCGCACTCGACGGTATAGCGCCAAACTCTGACAATTCAGTTATTAATTCGCACGCGGTCTCTATGCTCTATTTGGGGCCAAACAGGCCATACTTCACCGCACGGAGTATCGTGGGTGAGGCTTCAACTTATTGGGTAACTCTTAGACTAAGCGCTTCTGTATTCACCTGCGCCATATTTATATGCACGGCGAACAAACTAGTGCCAACCTCATTTCTGTCTCGTAGCCCTGGGCAAGGCCGGGCATGCACAGACATGTCTTGACGGTGACTTTGAACCTGACTCCGGAGGCATGGCTCTGGCGCCTGTGGACCGCTGTCCAATAGGAGAATGAAATATTATGGTCTGCACTAGGCTAAAGGGACATTCCGTGTATATGTACAAGGAATATACAAGGGATATCAAACGATATACAAATACTATGCAATATATATCAATCAATAAATATATATATTCGGTTTAATCTGATCCTTTGTAACAGCAATGTATTGCAATGTATTGCCATAAAATACAATGTGTATTGTTTCTTTACCTTTCTGTTAGAGATGCACCGATATGAAAATTTGCCACCGATACCGATACCGATTGTTCAACTAACACAATCGGCCGATACCGATACGATATTTGTGGCAATTTTTTTATTTTTTATATTTTTTTGTAATATATATATATATTTTTTGTAATATATATATATATATTTTTATGAAACTACTGTATATTTGTGTTACAAATTGTGCTCACCGATATGAACATAGGCCTCTTTACTTACTTAAAAAAAGGAAACATCAAGAAATAGCACTATCTCTCTCTCCCAGTATGGTCTGCCGGGCTGCAGCTAGATACTAGTTCTCCCAGTATGGTCTACCGGGCTGCAGCTGGATACTATTGTCTCAACCAGAGCTCTCAACCAATGAAATTTTGATTGACAGTCGATTCTGCCAATTACGTCACACACCGCTTGCACCCGCCTCTGCTGTTACCACCAATCGGCAAGCGCGTATACATTTTTTACTTCCGCTTTTGTCCGCCATTGATTTTGACGAGAGCTGAGCTCGTCTACAACAACAACAACTTTAGATCCCTGCGGCGGCGCGGCAGACGTTTAGCTTTTAGCTCCGCAGGATGACTAAACGAGGCATAATGATTTTACTGCAACGAATGTTATAATAAAACAAAGCCTTTCTATACATGTGTCTGATTGAAAACTTTATTAACAGATTGCAGAATGGGTAAAACTCATTGAGCAACGGAAGGAACTGAGCTAGTATGAACGAGTAATGCTTGTTACGTTCGGGTAAATAATATGCTGATGTTATTGAATGTGTAACACTAACTATATAACGTTAATGCCACAAAACGAATACATTTGTTAATCATAAGTAGTAACTTTGATGCAGTAGCTTGTGTGGGCCGGGGGCGGCGTTGTGCAGGTCGCAACGCGACTGAACTTTTTTTTGCCTTTTGACACGACACAAATTGATGGATATTTATCGGCTACTGCCATCGGCACATTCGAGCTTATCGGCCGATAGGCCGATTGCAGTCAACAAGGCACTTATCGGCTGATACCGATACCCGACCGATACATCGGTGCACCCCTACTTTTTGTGAACGTCTAGGAAAAAAACTTGTCTCAATCCGTAAAAAAATGGCTAAGCTATGGACGTTATTCAAAAGTAAATCTAATCAAATCTAATTTATTTGTAAAGCCCGCAAACACAGGTTAATGTCCCCATGGGT
This sequence comes from Notolepis coatsorum, assembly GCF_963971535.1. Taxonomy (NCBI): domain Eukaryota; kingdom Metazoa; phylum Chordata; class Actinopteri; order Aulopiformes; family Paralepididae; genus Notolepis; species Notolepis coatsorum. The sequence goes on along the minus strand of NC_140178.1, from coordinate 63,728,170 downwards.
TGGACAAGTCTTCTTTAACACTTTGAATGCCCATCACGAGAATTCTCGTTTCATTTTTTTTATTAGCGATCTGAATTCATATTTCATCAACCGAGTCTACCGTTGGTAAACCTGCCCCGCCATACGCTCGGATGTGAAAAAAGCGCCCCCTATCGTCTCCCAGATGGTAATGCACCCTTTTGGATTGGACTCAATGAAAATGGACGAGAAAAAAAATCTCCGGAATCCACATTTGACTTCTCACGCATGTAACCGGAGCCGATCAGATTAATTCTGGACCCTCAGCACAGCGTGTATGTGTTTTACAGTATACGCGTTGGATCAATAAAAGGATCGATTTTTGGAATGGCGATCAGGAATTGGAATAATCCATTTGGATACCATCTGATCTCAGGTAAGGAATCTATTTGACCAGTCTTAGGATAATCAGACCTGTTTTCACAGAGATATAAGCTTTTCCCCTATATGTGATATGGCTGTTTGACTGTAAGAGCGATCAGGAACTAAGAGAATCTATTTTCAGCTCGCGGCACCAGCGTGCATACATACACATATACTATCGATAATCTAGCGTTTATTTGAAAACGATTCATAAATAGGCAGAAAAATGACAACGTTCTAGAATATTACAGTACAGGGCTGTATCACGGATTATTTATTTTTTCCTTGAAAACGAGGGCTTTTCAAAATGCTATAAAACGGAAATGAACCGATAAAAAAACAATCCGCTTCGACAATGTTGACTGGAAATGAGTCATTGATAAGCGACGGGCAGATTAGACGCATAATTTAAAACATAGATTAGGCGATATTAATGCTAACATTGAAGTGGATGGTGGGCATTCAAGCACTAAATGTGCGCCCCCTGCTGGGCACTGAAAGTGTTAAACAAGTCAAGAAGAAACATCACAATAAATCAAGAAAAAAAAGAAATCCATCCAGAAATCCAAAACAACACTCCCAGACATACCCCAGTGAAGTTAAAGTTTCTTTATTAGTTGTCATACAAAAATACAGAATACTTTTATATGAAATGCAGGGCTGTACAGTGCGAGATATATATTGCACGTGTTACAGAAACATCCGTCTGTGCGATGAATGGATTTACTTCAGTAGCACTGGTGCGATAGGCATTCGGTCATATAGATCAGGGGTTCTCAACCTTTCTGCTGCCAAGGCACCCCTGTGTCCAAAAAAATATTCCAGGGCACCCCTACATACGATAAAGACTTTTGCGGTCCTGTCTTTTTTGCTACAATGATGACAAAAGTGCTTGCTTTCAAAATAACGTTTATTTAACCCATTGAAACCGGGAAACAAACAGAAAATCATGTATTTTATTTTTAAATACAGAAATATCAAAGTGCTCTGTTGCAGCTGCACTGTTTTCCATAAAAATAACATAGTGTGACCATTTATCAAACAGAAAATCATGTATTTATTTTTTTAAATACAGAAAAATATCAATAAAGTGCTATCTGTTGCAGCTGCACTGTTTTCCATAAAAATAACATAGTGTGACCATTTATCAAACAGAAAATCATGTATTTATTTTTTTAAATACAGAAAAATATCAATAAAGTGCTATCTGTTGCAGCTGCACTGTTTTCCATAAAAATAACATAGTGTGACCATTTATCAAACAGAAAATCGTCTGTTTATTTTTTTAAATACAGAAAAATATCAATAAAGTGCTATCTGTTGCAGCTGCACTGTTTTCTATACAAATAACATTGTGACCATTTATCAAACAGAAAATCATGTATTTATTTTTTTAAATACAGAAAAATATCAATAAAGTGCTATCTGTTGCAGCTGCACTGTTTTCTATAAAAATAACAGTGTGACCATTTGGAAATATTATTCTAGTGAGGTGACGCTTGTTTATGACATCACATCCTGCCATTCTTTGTTGACGGTCAGGGACACAATGTTGACGTATAAAACAGCTATATATAAATGTAATCTGCAGAGTGCCTTTTACTGTTTATCTGTTAAATACAGTTTTCATTCATTCATTCACATTTTGTATCATAATAATAACAGCAGCGGATACACTCACTTTGTCTGCACTTGGCGAGTAGCCCATCACCGTAGCCCAAGCGTGTAATTAGCACGCTTGTGATCCGGTCTTGAACTTTCCATAACGTGTCTCGATAAATCCATTTGATTAGATCCAGCACTGAATGCATTTAGTAATTATTATCACGACAGCCGCCCGCTTTGCAATTCATTGATAACGGATCAGAGCCGGCTCTAACGGAGATAGGACCCGCGATGTGACGTCACACGAATGCGACTTCTCTGGAAATGCGTTAAAATCTGTTGGTAAAAGCAATGACGCCTGACGCGGACGTTAAGTTGTTTCTATAATAACTTTACGAAACGTGTGAAGACATTTTGATCGATTTCTTTTTTAGTTCATGTTATTAGATTAGGCAATTATTGTATACACATGAAGCACTAGATAGACTATTTGTTTAGTTAATAGTTGTCATTCTATATTCTTAAAGAAACATTCCCATCAGGCATCTCGCGGAACCCCTGACAGCTCTCCGCGGAACCCCTGTGTGCCGCGGAACCCCTGTTGAGAACCGCTGATATAGATACTCTTATTTTGAAAATCCTGTCGCGGGTCTCATTTCTGCCCAAGCTGCTCCAGCTATAATATCTATGGCTTCGACAGCTAGCAACGCTCAGTTCGTTTCGATACTCTTATTTTGAAAATCCTGTGTGTCGTGACTCATATCCGCTCTACAGCACACAGCAGTAGCGTCTCAGTAGCAGCAGTAGCGTCTGGAACGAGGACATTGAAACAGAGCAAGGATAGTGTTTTCACGACCCAAAACAAATCCCTGCTGTTTTATTCCGCAACGGGTCAAATGCATATAACATGCTTTGCAATCCTCGCCATTCCTTTATGACCACGTCGTGTTAAAGTCCGAAATTAACGTTACGTTAGCATAAGCTAACAAGCTAAAACCCTGTTCAGAGCGATCGAGAGAGACAGCAGAGGGGACTGGGAAGGAGGGGGGGGGCATTCTCCTGTCTGTGTGTGTGTGTGTGTGTGCGCGTTTGAAAAGATCAGATGAAGTCAGACGAGTATATTATATTGATAGTAAATGTACTGAGGGTGGACAGAATTGATATTTAAACATAAAAAATACAATACATAATAAATGTATTCATGATCATCATGCAACATAAAACAATTGCAGGAACGGTTTGGGAGAGGAAGGGGTTTTAGGTTGCGTGTTCTAATTTTTTTTTTACTTAAAGTTTAAAGCTCAATATATCAAAACGTGGCACTTTATAGTGAACAGGAGGTCTATTTGTATTAAAAACAATAAATAGTTTTTCATTTAAATGTCTGGAAAAGCTCAATTGCTACGTGGTGTAGTGGGCAAGGCGCTCGCCACGAATGCGGAGACGCTGGGCTCGCCTGTTCGAGCCCAGCGCTCCACATTGCTTTCAGTTTAGCTGGTCGTCCGTACTAATACACATTGGCCGTATTAGGGGGTGGGAAACTGATGGGTGGGGATCGGGCGTTGTGGACAGCGACTCCTACAGGTCGGTTGGTGCGCCTGCGCAGTAGAATCAGGAAGTGTCGGGGGCAGCGTGAGCCTCCCACGCGTTACTCCTCGCCACAGAGATCGAGCTGCGCAGGTGAAAAGATGCGACTGCTGTTACCTCAAGTACCGGAGGGGACTTGTGCTATGTATGACTTAGTCCACATTGCAGCCGGCTTGTGGGAGGCAAGAAACAGCGTTCGTGACAGGGGAGGGTTGAAATTGGATGATACGAAATTGGGATGGGAGAAAAATATAGAAAATGGGAGAAAAAGTGGATAAAAAAAAATACAATAGGCACATTTGTGACTGTTACAAATATAACACGTTTTATACTTGTGCTACAAGATTTTGGCCTGTGCTACAAAACGATCAACCTCTGTAGCACCAGTGCTATGTGCAAAAAAAGTTAACATACAGCCCTGTGAAATGCTTCTTTCTGTTTTGCTCCTGAGAGTGCTAGATAAAAATAGATAAGTATAAAATAGAAAGTCAAAAGTACGTAAACAAGTGTAAACAAAAGTGTTCAATATACATATATACAATATACAATGCAGAGTAGAGAAAAAGTAACTGAGTTACAATACAATATACAGTACAATGCAGAAATGGGATGAGGTACAACTTAGGGTAAGGTGCAATGAGGTATGAGTTGTAGTGCAAATCTCTTTACCAATAAATATAAAGTGTGTACAGTTAAAGTGGGTGCTACAGTGTGTTGTTTATTTAAAGTGAGCGTGTACGTGTGGATGTATGTGCTGTGAGTGTATTTGATGGTTTGTTATAGGGCTGTCTTAAATACTTCGAAGCTTCGTTCGATGGCACAAGCTTCGAACATAAAAAAAAATCGATGTAAAAATAAAATAAAAATTTATACATTTTTGAAATTTTATTTATTTTTGCCTCAAATCTTGCGCCTCCATTCCAATGAAACGATAGTAAGCGGCGCCTCAACTCCACCTCTCTACAACAAGCACGTGGAGATTATCTGTGTTGAAAACAACAAGGACATGTGCAGCAGACATGTCGATGAAGAAGCGAATTTTAAGTAGAAAAAGGGGTAACCACTGCGCTCAGACAGGTGCGTAGTCCAACATTAATTAAGTTGCAAAAAATGGAATAGGGACCGCACTCGGGGAAAATCGTTGTTTTAATTTTTATATGCACAAGTTGTATAACGCACAAAACGCTTTCAGCCATCCGGCCTTCTTCAGTGTGCAATGACAATTGTGACAAACAAACCTTAACTAGGCTGTACTTGACAACATCCAGGTGGGAACAATTGGCAATCAGTCAACAGGCTAGGTTGACGTCATGATCAGTAGCAGGGCTAGATTGACAGGTAGATATCATCACAGTATCACATAAATGCGTATGATGGCTATGTATGAAACAACAAATTACTACATATTACAATACAATATTTACAAATCTGTATGGAACAAAAAAGACAGTACATTGGGGGTATCAGGTTTTTAGACCGTTCATTAATCAGTGTACTAGTTTTTTGTTTATACAGTAGATAACTTAGGATAGCTTTCACCTAAAGGAATGGAGCCAAATTGAACTCTTCATTCATCCCAGATGGGTACATAGATTTGAGCCGATGAATCCATACACATTCCCGTTGCAAAAGAAGTTGTTCATGGTTACCACCCCTTCTATTAAGAAAAACCATCTCTAGACCTATGCACTTGAGGTAATTGATTTTATGATCCATTTCGTTAAAATGTCGTGCCACAGGGGAATTAATGTCGGTCCGCTTTATATTGCTTCTGTGTTCGTTCAATCTGATTTTTTATTTGCGGGATGTCTGTCCGATATAGTATTTTTTACATGGGCAGAATAATAAATATATTATGTGTGGAATTACATGTTATTAGCGATCTGATCTTGTAATTCTTCCCGGTGTGGGAGTCGTGAAATGTGTTCATTTTGATCATGTGGCTACAAGATACACAAGCGAAGCAATGCCGTTTTGTTATTTAAGACTGTCGGACAGATTTGTGTTCATTGTGCTGCTTTTTTAAAGTGTCCCGACCCATATAAAAATATGTCTTAATTTATTTTTTTGCTTAATTAAGTCGAATTCTGCCTTTGTCTCTATCAACTACATATAAATATTTATATAATTGTTTGCTTGAGTGGGGCGGCTACGTGGCGTAGTGGGCAAGGCGCTCGCCACAAAATCTGGAGACGCTGGGCTCGCCCGTTCGAGCCCAGCGCTCCACATTTGCTTTCAGTTTAGCTGGTCGTCCGTACTAATGCACATTGGCCGTATTAGGGGGAGGGAAACTGATGGGTGGGGATCGGGCGTTGTGGACAGCGACTCCTACAGGTCGGTTGGTGCGCCTGCGCAGTGGAATCAGGAAGTGTCGGGGGCAGCGTGAGCCTCCCACGCGCTACTCCTCACCACTGAGAGATCGAGCTGCGCAGCTGAAAAGATGCGACTGCTGTTACCTCGAGTACCGGAGGGGACTTGTGCTATGTATGACTTAGTCCACATTGCAGCCGGCTTGTGGGAGGCAAGAAACAGCGTTCGTGACAGGGGAGGGTTGAATTGGATGATACGAAATTGGGATGGGAGAAAATATAGAAAATGGGAGAAAAAGTGGATAAAAAAAAGAAAAAAAAATTGTTTGCTTGATAGACGAAGGTTGCAACATAATTATGTAATGTCATGTCGTTGGCTGTGAGAGCAGCCCCACTGCACACAGGCAGGGCAGCCGAGTGAAACCTTGTTGGCTGCGTCACAGTCACGAAAGGGGCTACTTAATTAATTAATCCAATCCACTTTATTTATAGAGCACATTTAAAAACAACAGTTTACCAAAGTGCTGTACAAGTCCCACAACATGAGATCAAAAAAAATTATTAAAATTATTAAAAACAATTATGATTATAATTTTTTTTGAAGCTTCGAATTAAAATCGAAGCTCGGCCCCGAAGCTTCGATTGCCAAAAAAAGCTTCGAAGGTCAGCCCTAGTTTGTTACATAGTGTTATTGTCGTTGAGCATCCTGATGGCCTGGGGATAGAAGCTCCTTTTGAGTCTCTCTATGCTTGCCATGAGACTCCGGTATTTTGGAGAATGGGAAGCCCACCTCCAATTGTGCGTTCGGCTTAGCGGGCGACTCTGTAGTCTGCTACGGTCTTGTGCGGTGCTATTCCCAAACCATGAGGTGATATTGCCAGTCAGGATGCTCTCTATTGTGCATGAGTAGAAGTTCTTAACACTTTGAGTGCCAGCCATGAGTTATGCCGTTATTTCATGCCAACCGTTGAGTGCCAGGCGACGAGAAAACTTGTTTTTAATCGTTTTTTTTTTAATTAGCGATTTCATCAATCTAGCCTCACGTTACCACTGGAACTCTCTCTGAGCTCGAATTGGGAAAATACCGCCCCCTATCGTCTCCCGGATGGTAATGCATCCTTTGGATTGGACTGAATGAAAACGCATGGGGAAAAGAAAGTCCGGATTCCACATTTTACTTGTCAGGCATGTAATCAGAGCCTACTGCAGTCATCGCCGACCCTCAGAGGAGCGTGGATTATGTGTTTCGACCACCCAGCGTTGGATCAATAAACGATAGATATTTGGAATGGCGATCAGGAATTGGAATAATCTTTTTGGAGAACATCTGATCTGAGGTAAGGAATCTATTTTACCAGTCTTGGGATAATCCGAGCTCTTTTCACCTATATATCAGCGTGTCCCATATGTGTGTGTGTGGCTGTGAGTGTGTGTGTGCGATCAGGAAATAAGAAAATCGATTATTTGAAAACTATTCATAAATAGGCCGAAAAATGACAACGTGTTTTGTGTATTCCAGTAAAGGGCGATTCCTGCAGAATCACTTTTTCTTTCTGGAAATGTAAAAAAACGAGCGTTTTTCAAAATGGTATAAAACGGAAATAAACCGATAAAAAAAAAAATAATAATACCGTACTTTTCGCACTATAAGCCGCACCTGAATATAAGCCGCAGCAGCTAAATTGAATGATGTGTACATATATAAGCCGCACTGGACTATAAGCCGCAGGTGTTTTAATGTTTAATTACCATAATGTAAGGGTTCGTGCACAGAGGGGATTGTCGGGAAAGAGATGGCTGTTTGAGGAAGCTCCCATTTATTAACATTTTTGTTTAAACAGTAACGGTAGCTAGCTACTAGATCAGGGGTGGCCAACCAGTCAGACTACAAAAATTACTGTGGTACCACAAAGAGCCACACCATATACCAGCGTTTCTCAACTTTTTTTTCAGTCACGGCACTCTTCATGTGTTTATAGGTCTCACCCTCTGGCCTCTGAAGTTGCTAATGTCTTTTTTATTTGGGCCTCACAGGATTAAAAGTACCCTGTGAGACCCACGGTTGCAAAATTACAAAATCACTTTTAGCCATTTAAAAAAAAAGTGTTTATTTAAAAAAATGTTAAGCACATGTATAGTCAATTGGTCCTGTTGTTCAGCCTCACAATTAGGGCTGGGCGATATGGCCTCTAAATGATATCGCGATATTCTTTGGCCATATCGCGATACACGATATATATCGTGATATTTTGACATTTCCTCTAAATCACTTAAAAATTCTTGATTTAACCCTTTGATGCATACAGTCACACCAATATGATGATTATAATAAGTCCCTGCAACATATGTTTGCATTATTAAACCATGAAGATGCTTTAAAAAATAATTTAATGAAAATGTACTAAGAGTAGTCTACTGACACACTAATAAAAAAAATTATTTACATCTAAGACAATTTATATAAAAACTCTTGGGTGCCTAAGACTTTTACACAGTACTGTGTTTTCTATCCACTTTAGCCAAACACACACACACATATAATATATGTATATATATTAGAGCTGGGCCGTTAACGGCGTTAACGTGCTGCGTTAACGTGATACTAGTATCGCGCGATAATATAATTAACGCATTAATCTAAAAAAAGATTTTTTTTTTTTACCTTTTTTTTTTTTTACCTTTTTTTTTTTTTTAACCTTTATTTACCCAGGGTAGGTTCGCTGAGCACAGATGCTCTTTTTCAGGAACGCCCTGCTTCACATTCACACAGTTCCATTCACACCTGGGAGCTGCCCGGTACAACCACAGTTGACACCATTGGCCACTGAGCAACTCCATAGTTCAAGTTTGAAATGCTTCTTTCTGTTTTGCTCCTGAGAGTGTGCAAGATACTGTACTGTACTGGTAATATTATTTATTTGTGTTAACTTCTGAATAAAACAACTTATTAAACACAAGTACATCTTATTGAACATTATTTTGATATTTCATTACCAATTATCATAGCAAAACAGCTTTTTCAAACAGTCTGTAATGCATTTTGGAAACGGGAGATGGGCTCATGGTGTAATGGGCCACCTGGCCTGAGAAACATAAGGAGGAAAGAAAAAGTAAGGACTTACTTCTGGTCATTATTTGGGTAGCACACACATATTTTGAATGCCTTCTGCAGTTTTTTTTTTTTTTTTTGGGGGCATTTTAATCTAGATTAATCTAGATTAAATCCAGGATTGCAGATAGATTAATCTAGATTAAAAAAATTAATCTATGCCCACCTCTAATATATATACTAGGGATGCACCGAATGGGAAATTCTTGGCCGAAACCGATACCGAAAATAGGAAACAGTTGGCCGAAAACCGAATGCCGAAAATGATTAATAGAAATATATATATATAATGTATTTTTTTTTCTTCAGCTACCTGATTATGACAAAAGACATGATTATGGCAAAACTTAACTTAAATAATATTAATAAAAGTCAAGTGCATTTTCTTTTCTCCGTAGGATAACTACAACCAAGTGCATTCAGAACAAAGCCAAGGTGCTTTAAAACTGCATAAAGATATGCACACACAAGAGGGAGAATAGCTTATAGCAGACTTAATGATGTTACTGTAGTGGCTACAGTAAGCATTTTATATAAAAGTACTCTGTATTTTTGTATGACAAGTTGACAACTAATAAAGAAACTTGAACTACTGTCATAATTCACTGCGTTCTAGCCTACATGGAAGGACTTGTATTTACTACATCTCCCGTGACTCTTAGCGGGGGATGACGTAGCTTAAGAAAGACGATTGAAAGAGGAACTGAAGCGTTGTTAGCTAGCTTAACGCTAACGTTAGTTAAGGTTTTTAACCACGACGGGCATATAGTAATGGCGAGGATATAAAGCATGTTAAAGATGCATTTATTGGACGGGCTGCGCGCAGAGTTTACATAGAAACAGAGCGACTCCCGAGTCCCAAGAGGAGTTATCCCCACAGCACAGCGTGTCTCCGCGAGTAGGGTCCAGCTGCAGCGCCGGAGAATCCTCTCAAGGGGCAAGCCTGTGGCAGCCACGAACCTACTACTTTCTATATAGCATCTGGGAGGTGCGCTGTTTTAAGTGAGCGACGAGCGTGTGTTATTGATTGATTGATTGAACTTCCGAGCTGCTTCTATAGAAAGAAGGTTCGTGGCTGCCACAGGATTGCCAAGTGAGAGGATTCTCCGGCGCTGTAGCTGGACCCTATTGGTCTCAGACCGGAGAGGAGAACTGCGCTGCAGCTCGCTACCAATCTACATACAAATTATCACAGGCTGCCAGAACGCAGGACTGAAGAGCTCACGTTGCGCATGTAATGACTGAAGCCGCGTTTTGATTAAGTCATCACAACAACACGTGTTAGGTTACAGGTTGTTTATGTTCTTTGACTTTCTGTGATATATTTTCGGTGAAAAAACTCTTTCGGCCGAAAGCCGAAAGGCCATTTTCGGCCACCGAAATTTCGGTGCATCCCTAATATATACACACCCTACTGTGAGAAAATAATAATCACACACAAAGGTATAATGGCTTATAGCAGACTTAATGAATTTAGAATATTTCAGATAATGAAATTAAATGTTTATATCATCAACTATCCAGTTAGTATTTATACTGTCTGTAACGTTTGGCTACTTTAAATCATTGAATGTAGAGAGAGAGAGAGAGAGGGGGCGAGAATGAACAAGAGAGCCAGCCCCCCCCCCCCTCGGGTTTTGTTCTAGGTTCGCGTTTTGATCGTCTAAGCTTCCGTAGGTGATGACGTCACACTCGAATGTAAACAGGAAGAGATGGAGATGGAGACACACGGAGATGGAAATTGAATGATATACAGAAACGAGTAACCAATAAATATGAAGTTATGTTTAAACTTCTGTTGTCAAGCGTTGTCAATATAACCCACCCCCTTTCCTCACAAATGGAACTAGTCTTGTGGAGTCCGCTTTGACCGTTGTCCAGGGTTAGCAGCAGCTATCGCTAGTTAGCTTAGCATAATCCTAATGGATACCTTGGTTAGCAGCTACCGTTAGCTCATTGCTCGTGCAATTAAATTACATGTTATTAAAGGTCCGCACTGGTCTGTCTAATGAAATTATAACAGCAACATTATATCGCACTGTACAGCCCTGACTACACTAACGTTAGCCTATAGCTCCGCCGTCCCTTCTCGAGGAAAGCACTGCGAGTGTCTCTCGGCCGCGGGCGGCGCCATATAAACTAAATACTCGATGTTCGCGATATAGTACAGTACTACATCTCGGGTAGAACAATCCGCGATACATCGAGTATACTCGATATATCGCCCACCCCTACTCACAATGCTATTTGATAGTAAATGTGTTTATATGTCCCACCCTCTGGCCTCTGAAGTTGCTAATGTCTTTTTAATTAGGGCCTCACAGAGTTAATCTCTTAAACCCGAGATATACAGTAAAAGTGTATATTTTCAGCATTACGTTTGTTTACCAATTATTTTAACTTATTAGTGAAATATAAGATTATAGATATCTAAGGGCATTGAGTCGGAAACTGGCACATATTGACAGGAGGAAGTGGCACAGCCAAAAGTGAGTGTAGTCTTTTGAAGGAAGAAACTCTGGGCTTTCGAATTTCGAAAAACTACCCTACCCAGCTCACACCAGCCCCTGTCAATCATCTGACTTCTGGATTAACTTTTTTATTTTTGAGATTATCTCCCACAAACCTGAATGTTATTGCCATAAAACAGAACGCAGTTAGTTTCTCTACCTTTCTGTGAACGTCTTGCAAAAAAAACGGTGTTCCAATTAGGGCTGGGCGATATAACGATAACGATAAATATTGCGATATATTTTAATAATCGATATCGAATATCGAAATACATTTTTTTCTTTTTTTTTTTTACCTGCAACAGGTCAGTTTTAAAACCAGAGACAGTGGACAGACTTGTCTTTCTTGCCTGCAACTTAAAGTAATGGCTTTGCTTGTCCAAATGACAATACTGACCAAATTGAGATTTATTTTGTTTGCTTTCTAATTAAAAATACAGTTTGAAACCGTCTGTACACAGTAGGCTATGTGTGCTAGCAGAGCTAGACTCCAGTCACGAGTCACGGTGCACATGTGCGGTGGTTTGTCCACCAAAAAAGCACCAAAAGATCGAAAATAAACTAGCAGAGCCAGAACTGTTCAACTCCCCTGGAGCCACAGCCAGCAGAGAAGCCGGTTTACTTTCGCTTTTAAACCAGCTGCAGCCTGAGAACTGGAGTGTGAGGGGATGTAACACTAAAGATGGCGGCAACGACAAAGAATTGCTGCAAAATAAACATACATATGTTGTTTAAAAAAAAAAGTAAAAAAAAGTAAAAAAAATAAAAATTATACTTATAACAATTTTTCGATAATTATCGATATATCGAGAAATATGATAACATTATCATATCGTTATCGCAATATGATTTTTTTCCATATCGCCCAGCCCTAGTTGCAATACGATGAAAAATGGTGGAGAAATTTACATTATAAAAAAGATGGCAGAATTCAGTACTGTATCTACAAAACCTTCTGTTTAATCATCTTCCCTTTATTCATTTGCTTAGATTTTTCAGGTCTGGTCAATTTTAGCATGGTGTTATTCAGTCAAAGATTATTATTATAATTTTTTTTAAATAGAATTGATATTCTCCTTTGGTTCATTACAATTTACTCAAGCCTAGTAACAGACACACTATTTCTGACACTGATCCATATATGTCCCTAGATTCAGATACCAAGAACATGCAAATGGACCATTTATTAAAAAATATTGTTTATGCTACGTCCTTATGGAATGAGTGACATCATTTTTTATTTTTATTTTTTTTATGGGTGGACGAGCCGCACATTGACGGGCAAAGAGCCGCATGCGGCTCGCGAGCCGCGGGTTGGCCACCCCTGTACTAGATAGCTACTTAGCCAACACTAGGTACCTACTAACGTTAGCTCACGGAACGATAGAGCCAACACTAGGTAGCAATCGTCCCGGGAGCTGTACCAGGCTGGTTGCTGGCTAACTAACGTGGCTACTCGTCCCGGGAGCTAACGTCTCTGCCTGGCTGGTTGCTGGCTAACTACCGTGGCTATTCGTCCCGGGAACAAACGGCGCTGCCTGGCTGGTTGCTGGCTAACTAACGTGGCTACTCATCCCGGGAGCAAACTGCGCTGCCTGGCTGGTTGCTGGCTAACTAACGTAGATACTCGTCCCGGGAGCTAACGTCTCTGCCTGGCTGGTTGCTGGCTAACTAACGTAGCTACTCGTCCCGGGAGCTAACGTCTCTGCCTGGCTGGTTGCTGGCTAACTAACGTGGTTACTCGTCCCGGGAGCAAACGGCGCTGCCTGGCTGGTTGCTGGCTAACTAACGTGGCTACTTGTCCCGGGAGCAAACTGCGCTGCCTGGCTGGTTGCTGGCTAACTAACGTGGCTACTCGTCCCGGGAGCTAATGTCTCTGCCTGGCTGGTTGCTGGCTAACTAACGTGGCTACTCGTCCCAGGAGCTAACGTCTGTCTGGCTGGTTGCTGTCTAACTAACGTAGCTACTCGTCCCGGGAGCTAATGTCTCTGCCTGGCTGGTTGCTGGGTGGCTAACGTGGCTACTCGTCCCTGGAGCTAACGTCTCTGCCTGGCTGGTTGCTGGCTAACTACCGTGGCTACTCGTCCCGGGAGCTAACGTCTGTCTGTCTGGTTGCTGCCTAACTACCGTGGCTATTCGTCCCGGGAGCAAACTGCGCTGCCTGGCTGGTTGCTGGCTAACTAACGTAGCTACTCGTCCCGGGAGCAAACAGCGCTGGTTGCTGGCTAACTAACGTGGCTAATCGTCCCGGGAGCTAACGTTGGCTGGTTGCTGGCTATGCACTCGACTGTGAGGTGGAGGAGGAGGGGCAAGGCGTGCACTGCTGCAGCAGATTTACGAGTCTGATCTGACTGTCACAGAGCTGAGGGAGCGAGCCCAGTTAGCTGTAAAAATCCATAGATTAGCCACACCGTTATATAAGCTGCAGGGTCGAAAAATGGGGGAAAAAGCCGCCGCAAAAGTACGGTAAAAAAATTAAATAAAAATAAAAATCCGTTTCGACAATGTTGACTGCAAACAAGTCATTGATAAGCGACGGGCATATTAGACACAGCCATAATTTAAGATATAGTTTATGCGTTCGCAAATGTGATCGCTCTCTCATTGAATAGAGCGTCGGCATTCAAGCGCTATTTTTAGCTCCTCCCCCGGCACAGAAAGTGTTAAGGATCTTCTGACTCACTTTGAAGGTAAGGAAAAACTCACTAAAAACCTAGCAATAGGAAAAAAGCACCACAAGCAATGTGGAGAATAGTTGGTATGTATGAATATTTCCGTGTAATAGAATAGAGCTAAGAACAGCAACAACAAGAGAGAAAGCATAGGCAGACGAGCGCTAGTGTGATAATAGGATAAATCAAGGCTCTGAGCTAAAAATATCAGTCATATTCCATATGAGTATGTATTCTGTTCGGATCCATTTGACGTATGGGGGCGGCGTAGAGAGGATCAACTTCACCGGGGCATCCACCACCTTGGTCATCACCACAAGACATCCACTCACAGAGAGACAGGGAGACGGGGACAGGCGGTCGACAGTTTGCATGTTTGTGGTGGGTGGACATAGCCATAGGGAGGTGTAGTGGTTACGTCATTGTTGTTCCCGGCCGGTCCACCTCGCTTGAAATTGCCATGTATTTCCAATGGACACATTTCTAAATCGTCTCGTTTAAAACAAATAAAGCATGATCATTGGCATTGTAGCGACTATCCTGATGTCCTGGTAGACGCTCGGTTGGGTGCGGGGATTCCTCGTCTTTGACGCGCAATTAGAAAATACACAATGTCGAGTCTGTGTCACCTGCCGTTGGGTGAAGTTCCCATTTAATTCAAGTATTTAGCATAATACACGTGATGAGCCAAACAATTACTTCATAATGCTGTTAATAATACTTAAACCGAGCGAGGGTACGTGCGTGTGTTCATGCGGTAAAAACCGTGAGATCTCTCCGTCACCCATACCTAGATCCCTTGATTGACAAGCCTACACCTGTGCCTTTATTCAAAACCTATGCGCTCCGTGCTGCCACCCAGTGCTCCGTGCTGCCACCCAGTGATGAACTTAACAAACTAAGCACAAAAACCATCAAATAACTCCTACAGGCATGGTGTACCTTTCTGTGTGTATTCATCCACAATCTATAGCTCAACATGAAACAATTAGTAATTAATCGTAAAATATATATATTTTTTTTATCTACAGAATGCATATTGTACACAAGCAAGGAAATTGAAAGCCAAATCCTTACAGGACTGGAGGTGTCCAAGTTGGATAATAACCACTTTATGGAGCTCCCAGAAACGTTCACACATGAAACAATCCCTGTTTTCTAATTGCGCGTCAAAGACGAGGAATCCCCGCACCCAACCGAGCGTCTACCAGGACATCAGGATAGTTGCCACAAGTAAAAACCTGATCTTGGAATGCTGCTTCTGGATAAGGATCATCATCCCGAGAGACACCAAAGGAGGACGGGTTAGTGTATCCGTATGGGTTGCTTGCTAATGGAGCAGCAGCATTGAAAGTTTGTTATTATTGTATTGACTTTCTTTTCACGAAAGAGACTGTCGCGCCAGTCTCTTAAAGGAACAGTACGTATTATCAAAAATGGATTCACGTCATGATATTGTGGAGCCCACAGAAGAGCAAAATGTTTGTGAGCCAAGAATAAGAAAGCCTTATTTAAAGGGATTATCAATTATGATTGAAAGGCTCCAAACGGACAGAAATGCATATTGTACACAAGCAAGGAAATTGAAAAGGATAATCATCACTCTTCTAGTTTCCAACGACAATGTAAATCTTGTGCACCAAAGTCTAAAACAGTTCAAAGCTCTATGTCAAGTTGCCTCTGAGGCACATAATGCATTGATGACTGAGTATCCAACAACTGAGGATACACAGAGAAAGCAGGACTAATGGTTTTATGCAACAAAGGAAACAAATGATACATTTGTAAATGAAGTGTCAATATGGTTGAGCGGAAATGGAATTTTTCAGGTCAATGATGATAATGCTGAATTGGAAAAAATGAAATCTGATTTGCATGAGGAAATTAAAGCTGGACAGTGCGTCTAATGTGTCTAGTAAAAGGTCAAGAAGCAATGCCAGTAGAGCATCAGGTTCTAGTACTGCATCTGCACGCTTAAATGCCATGGCAGAGAAAGCAGCTTTAATGGAGCAAACCGCTGCTCTGCAAAGGAAACATGAAATAGAGGCACAAGAGGAGAAACTCAGACAGGAACAAGAGAAACTCAGAAAAGTTAAGGAGCAACTGGAGCTTGATACACAAATGGCTGTTGTTACTGCAAGACTTTCTGTGCTGGAAGGCAGTGCTGTTGGAGGAAAGGCCCCTTCAGATGGAATGAATTCCTACCTGAGCAAATCTATTAAAGAGCTGAGACCTCAATTCAACCTACAGGCAACTGCATTTGTGCCGAAGGAGAACACCCTGATTTCGGATCAAGGCTCAAGAGCGCCACCTATCTTTTCCCCATATGATGTGCGACCAAAGGTGAATATGCACACACACTTTCAGGAGAAAGTACAACATCATGGAATTCCACAAGCAAAGGATACTACTCTCATGCCACAGTGGCAACCAAACACTGGAATGTCTCTCACCACTACTCTAAAGCATCAGTCTCAAAACGCTTTCACAGCCTCCACTGCTGCACCTCGTAGGTCAGTAGCTGCACAGGAACGACAGTCTACACAGAACGCTGCAGTGCAAAATACAGTGGACCAGGATGCCATTTGTGGAATCATGCAAAGGCAGAATGAACTCACCACATTGCTCATTCAACAGCAAATGTTATCTACTTTACCAAAAAGAGATATAACCGTATTTGATGGTTATCCATTGCACTTAATTTCCTTTGTTAGGACATTTGAACATTGTGTTGAAGAGGTAACGTGCAGTTATCAAGACTGTTTGTATTTTCTGGAGCAGTACACCAGGGGGAAGCCCAGAGAGCTGGTGCGAAGCTGCTTACACATGCCACCACAACAAGGATATCAAAGAGCAAAAGGTCTTTTGAAAGAACACTTTGGTAATGAGCACAGGATAGCAACAGCCTACATGGAAAAAGCCTTTCGCTGGCCTGTTATTAAAGCAGAGGATGTAGAAGCGCTGCAGGAGTTCACGCTGTTCCTAAGAGGGTGCTGCAACGCTATAACAGAGATACAGTACATGGAGGAGATGAACGTTCCATCAAACATGAGGAATGTTATGATGAAATGTAAATGTAAAGTGTAACTGAGGGGTACAATTCCCTGACTGTATTGATAAGTATGGTATCATTAAACCACTACCGATTATGTACTTTAACTACTGGCCACACAGTACATGATATAGATATGATGAACACTTTCCCACCATGAAACCAAGTCCACACAAATGTATAAATCGAATATTTTATATAGCAAAGGGTATATACAACGTTCACTTAATGACATTTATGATTTGAATGCACTTGTAAGGCAAATGAGTATTCGTAGGCAAATCAACATTGAATGTCCAATCTCTGGTTACGCAGGAAGCAAGTATACAACCTGGTTCTTTAGGGAACTATAGCGATGGTACTTAAATGATTATAGCTGGATACACTAAAGGGGGTCCCGCTGGTTGTAAGTCAGTAGGGGGGGGGGTTAGGAGAGCCGCTGGCGATATCCCATCTGGCCAACGATTTCTTGGGAGAATTCAGAGTGCTGAACACGGTGCCCACAGAACCTTGGTCCACAGATGAATACAGCTGGGCCCTCTTGTAGACGGTAGCTGCCGGTCCACAACGAAGAGACGTGAGGCGACCTCACTCGGGGTAGAGCGCCGTCTCACCTGGACTCCTCTCGGGGGGTAGTTCCAACACTCACCAGTGTTGGCTGTTATCCATGGCATAAATCAAAGCACCCAAAGCAAGTAGATAATCCAAGCCGTGTAGGGCTCGCCGTCGTCCGGGTAAGGTAATCCAATGTGCAGGTCCACTCGTCCTGGCCCAGAACTCCTCGGATGAAAGCACCACACGTGGTCTGCCCAGCCTGGTTAAGACTCTAGATAACGCGAGGAAACGATGGGGGTACTGCTCACTTTATAACTCTAACCGAACGATGCACCATACATAATAGACTATTATTAACTTAATAGAAATACGTCCCACTCGACGGTATAGTGCCAAACTATGACAATTCAACTATTAATCCACACGATGTCTCAATGCCATTCTGAGGCCAAGTTGACCATACTGCACCACACGTGTATCGTGGGTGAGGCTTAACGTCTTGCCGCTAGGTTGGAGGGTAAAGAACTAAGGGCTAAGGGACTAAAAGGAAAGTTCTACTTTACTTGCGCCATATATATATGCGCTGTGAACAAATAGTACCATTCGTATTCCGGTAGACTTATTCCTACGCGGAACCGGGCTAGTAACGACATGTTCGTCGGCACGATTGAACTTGAACCAAGGGGCTTGGCTGCTGGCGCCAAGTTCTTGTCCAATGAGAGAATGAAACTATTATGGGCTGTTAGTAGACTAAAGGGATATTCAGTGTATATGTACAAGGAATATACAAGGGATATCAAACGATATACAAATACTATTAAATATATATCCATAAATAAATATATATATTCGGTTTAATCTGATCCTTCACAACATAAAGTATATAAGAGAATTGTGAAATTAAGAGGTAAATAGAACTAAGAACTACCACAAGCGTTGGTATACAGCAGGGGTATGCAACCCTAGGCACGCGTGCCTGCATAGGCATGCAGGGGCATTTGCATAGGCACAGGGGGCAGCAGTAAAAAAAAGAAAAAAAAAAAAAGTATATATATATATATTTTTTTTTGCTCTGAAATATTATAGTGAAATATTTTGCACTGTTGTCTCATTTATCTTGTTGAAATCCTCCCACAGGTTCTTTTTACTACCACATATGTAATTGAGACCCTTTATTTGTTTATTATTTCAATTTAGCTGGAAATACATTGCTACATCATTCAGTAACATTTGCAGAGCCTTATAACAAAAACATTATTACGGTCACCATTGTGACCAGTGGGATTAATCAACAATTTTTATTATTTATTTTTCTATTTCATTGAACATTGCACATGTTAAAAGCCATTTTTTTTACTCAAAATGTGAGTATTACCAAGTCAACTTGTGTTCTTAAAACAATGACAATAAACATAGTTTTATTAGGTTGAAATAATGTGGTTGTGTACTTATTTTTCTGTTAACTTATTATGGATTGAAAACTGAAAACCTTAATGCACAGTAACTGAACTCAATATTTTTAAGTTCTGGTAACTTATTATTATTATATTTTATTTTACAGTGTAGTCTTGCGATCAATCAAAACTTATTTACACAATATACCTCACATTCACCCTCCATTCACATCCTGGTGTTCTCCTGGTGTTCTCCATTAGGCCTGTAGGTGGAGCTATGACAGCACACGTACAGTACACACACCGATGATGTGTGATGTGTCCAAAAATGAATGGGCAAATGTGAGTGAAATGGTCGCACTGTATGCAGCTGTTTGTCTGCATTGCATTCCCCCCCCCCCCCCAACTCAGATTTAGGGTTGATACAACCATCATAATAATATTGTTAATAATAACAATAACAATAATGATGTAATAATGTAAAAATTATCATTAAAAATACCTGATTGTCAGAAAAAAAAATTACGATGCATGGAATATTGTTGAGGCACACTAGTTACAACTATATTTCAAACAGGCACTCCATGTCAAAAAGGTTGCTGACCCCTGGTATACAGGATGATATACAAGACGATGGCTCAGGGCCATTTGCCCTGTGTAACCTAAAGTACTTGCAGTAGATTTAATTCACGGTCTTTGCTGCCCTGTACCGGGCGCCTGGTGGTACTAAATCCAGATTTAACTTTGCTATTGGAAAGAGGACATTCTGGCCGATCCATATATGTATGACTTGGACATAATAAGGTAATTTATAGGCCTGATATTCTATATTCATATTGCATGTGTCCGGATGGCAAAGTTTAGTACTGTATCTACAAAAAAAACTGTAAATCATGTGTTAATTTGCTTAGATATTTTGTACACTTGATCTCAAGAAGGTGCTGAATAAGCATTTCTCACTTTTGGTCAATGTTAGCATGTTATTCACCGTCCGATGGAGAACTTTTTTTTAATAATTATTTGTATTCTCCTTTGGTTCATTACAATTTACTCAAGCATAGTAACAGACACAATATTTATGATATTTCACAATACACTGGGAATACATTCCCTGAGGTCCATAGATGTCCCTAGATACCAAGAACATGCGAATGGACCTTGTAGAAGTGGAGCAATTTTCCATTTACTTGGGTATGTACTTTTAGGCGAATTTTCTGAAATATGGCTAGGGCTAAGAGGTTAATCCAGCTGTCTCTGGGCTCAGTGTTGGGGGGCGTCAGTCTAGGGCAGACCTGGGCATTGTACGGCCCGCGGGATGATTTTGACCGGCCCGCAAAAGATTATATGATAATTAAAAAATATATATATATATATATATATATATTTTTTTTTTTGTCAACATTCACACGCACAATATACGCTTACCTAGGATTTGACTTTATTCAACAACAAAGCAGTCGGGGCAATGGCAAGCCGAAAACGGTCAAAAGTGTGGTTTGATTGAAGTTTTGATTTTTTTTTTCACAACTGAGGTAGGTAGATAACATTTTTAGAGACTAAAGTACCGAAAAAAGGTACCGTTGGGTACCGGTATCGATTCACAGGTACCGGTACTGTATCGGTTCAAATGTGAACGGTACCCATCCCTACTGAACACACAACTGCATGGCAAGGGCATTTTTGCTCATGAAATGCATAGCCATGTGAAAGCCTTCATGACAAAGTTGCAATTAATTTCAAGGCAACTAGGCAGCAACAATCTCGAACACATGAAAACCCTGAAAGAAGTCAAACCATCAGCTGATCACCGGCACAGGTACTCATCCATGTTAGGAGCACTGCATGATGAATATTCAAGGCGTTTACAAGATTTCAAAAAGGTTGAGGATGAAATGCAGCTGGTTTCCTCTCCCTTTACCTGCAGTGTTGATAGTGCACCCACTGATGTTCAGCTTGAACTCATTGACCTGCAGTCTGATTCACTACTGAAAGAGCACTTTAAGTCAGCATCACTGCTAGAGTTCTACTCTGCTCTCAAGGAGGAGAACTTTCCAAACATGAGGAGACATGCTCAGAAGATTGGTTGGTTCTCTTTGGATCCACCTACATATGTGACATTCTCAGTCATGATGACGTTTACCAAATCCAGGTACAGATCCTCTCTCACTGATGAACATCTGTGAACATTCAACCTGACTTTGATGGACTTGTTAAAGCTCAAAAGAGACTGGATTTCTCACACTGAATGAAAAAAAAAAAAGAACTGAAGAACACTAAAATGTGGGAATATAACAAGTGAAATGGGACACTTGATCCTTTTCTTTTTTTCTGCACAGTAAACAAAAAAGAACTGAAGAACACTAAAATGTGGAAATATAACAAGTGAAATGGGACACATGATATATATATATATTTTTGCACAGTTCTGAAAACATTAAATGTTTAATATAGACATGTAAAGTCAAAAAGGCTACAAAACTGGGACACTTCTTTACAGTTACACAGTTCAGTGACATGTCTTGTTTATTTTGGCTACAAAGATGATGTGATGTCTTTAGAAAGCTAAGAAAATCCTTGTTTCAATAGTATATGAAACTCAAAATGCCCTTTGTTATTAATGTGACAGAAAATTTGTTAAATGTTTCACATTTTGTTTATCATTTTGGAAATTCTATTTGAATAAAGGATATTTTTGAAAGCTAACCTCACCTTTTAATTGCCAAATAATAACATACGAACAATGTCATTTACTGCTTTTTATATAGAAATAAAATGTATATTATGCATAATTGAGTTCGGAATTTTGGCCCGGCCCACCCCTGGTCTAGGGGCTCGGGCTCAGCCTAGGCCGGGGCTCAGTCTCAGGGCTCAGTCTCTGGGTTCAGTCTCCGGGCTCTGGGCTCAGTCTCCGGACTCAGTCTCCGGACTCAGTCTCCGGACTCTGGGCTCAGGGCTCAGTCTCCAGGCTCAGTCTCCGGGCTCAGTCTCCGGGCTCAGTCTCAGGGCTCGGTCTCCGGGCTCAGTCTCAGGGCTCAGTCTCTGGGCTCAGTCTCTGGGCTCAGTCTCAGGGCTCTGGTCTCAGGGCTCTGGTCTCAGGGCTCAGTCTCCGGGCTCAGTCTCCGGACTCTTGGCTCAGGGCTCAGTCTCCGGGCTCAGTCTCAGGGCTCAGTCTCAGGTCTCAGTGCTCAGTCTCAGGGCTCAGTCTCAGTGCTCAGTCTCAGGGCTCAGTCTCAGGGCTCAGTCTCCGGGC
Organism: Notolepis coatsorum; assembly: GCF_963971535.1. NCBI lineage: Eukaryota > Metazoa > Chordata > Actinopteri > Aulopiformes > Paralepididae > Notolepis > Notolepis coatsorum. The sequence goes on along the minus strand of NC_140178.1, from coordinate 63,705,746 downwards.
TCAGTCTCCGGGCTCAGTCTCCGGGCTCAGTCTCTGGGGGCTCTGGTCTCAGGGCTCAGTCTCTGGACTCTTGGCTCAGGGCTCAGTCTCTGGGCTCAGTCTCTGGGCTCAGTCTCAGAGCTCAGTCTCAGGGCTCAGTCTCAGTGCTCAGTCTCAGTGCTCAGTCTCAGGGCTCAGTCTCAGTCTCAGGGCTCAGTCTCCGGGCTCAGTCTCAGGGCTCAGTCTCAGGGCTCAGTCTCGGTGCTCAGTCTCAGGGCTCAGTCTCCGGGCTCAGTCTCAGGGCTCAGTCTCTGGGCTTAGTCTCTGGGCTCAGTCTCAGGGCTCAGTCTCAGGGCTCAGTCTCAGGGCTCAGTCTCAGGGCTCAGTCTCCGGGCTCAGTCTCCGGGCTCAGTCTCTGGGCTCAGTCTCAGTGCTCAGTCTCAGTGCTCAGTCTCAGGGCTCAGTCTCAGGGCTCAGTCTCCGGGCTCAGTCTCTGGGCTCAGTCTCTGGGCTCAGTCTCTGGGCTCAGTCTCTGGGCTCAGTTTCAGGGCTCAGTCTCTGGGCTCAGTCTCAGGGCTCAGTCTCAGGGCTCAGTCTCAGGGCTCAGTCTTCAGGCTCAGTCTCCGTGCTCAGTCTCAGTGCTCAGTCTCAGGGCTCAGTCTCAGGGCTCTGGGCTCAGTCTCTGGGCTCAGTCTCTGGGCTCAGTCTCTGGGCTCTGGTCTCAGGCCTCAGTCTCAGGCCTCAGTCTCCAGGCTCAGGGGGCTTTCTCACTCAACATCGGGGTCGAAATCAGCTCCGTGCCGTCCTCATTCCTCATTCCGTGCCGAACTCCCCCCCCCCCCTCTCCCCCCTCTAGTTTGTGTACACACTTCAGTCTGGGTGCGCTCTGGGTTTTGTTTACGGTTTGCGTTTTGAGCTTGTAAGCTTGCCGTAGTCGATGATGTCACGCTCGAAATGTAAACACAGGAAGTGTTAACACTTTGGTTGCCTTGGGTTAAATTCATGATATACCATAGGTTGCCGGCTCTATTTGTCTATGGAGAAAGTCCCCTTCTTTGCAGGGCTATAACTTTTTAAATTATATTGCTACATTGCCATTATTAGGGCCCATTCAAAGTCCTATATGTATTGTTCATTGTGTAGCAACGTTAAACTTTTTCATTCACATATTCATAGTAAAGTATGGTCTAATGTATAAGTATGTTTTCATCTCTTTCTGCAGCTTTCTCCAGAACGTGATATATAGCCCCAAATGCATTATATTGATGATGAAATACAGTTTGATGGCAATCAGCGCGATATAAAAAATTCCAACTAGACGTACTTCTAGAAGTTATTACACGTCATCTGATGTTGACCGGATGGGCGAGGGGGCGTTTATAATTCCGTGGGCAGCGTTATACCAATCATCTAATGTGGGTCAAATGTTGATAATAGCAGTTAGTATCGAAGACGGTAACGTTACACGCTCAAACTCACCCCAGTCTCCGCGCGCCGTTGGGCGATCGTCGTAGAGTAGAAATTCTATCATTATGGGATGGCGATTTACCCGGTCCATCTCCAGCTTGTATAATGGTATATACGTCCAAATCATGTTGTTTATCGAGTTATTGGCAATCGATCGCTATGTAGCGTGACGAGCCAGAGTCCCGGGACATGTACCGAGTGGCCGGAAGCAATACGGACGTCTAGCACAACCTCTATGGCACATCCTGTTTAAGCGATTGCGCCGATCGGCCACCAGATGGCGCTCCTGAACCGCCAGAGAGCTCAGTGGGTCCTGCTGGTGGATCTCAGGCCAGCGGAGGGGACATATGAATCCGATCGCAGATTTTTGAAATATTGATATAAGGACGACGTAAAGCGTCCTCCGGCAACTTTAGCATGGCCAGCAAAGACGTCTAAAGACGTTTCATGGCAGTCAAAGTGTTAACACGGAGACTGGAGAATGGATGTTGATATAAAGAAACAAATAACTAATAAATATGAAGTTATATTTGAACCTCTGTTGTCAAGCCTTGTCAATATAACCCACCCCCCTTTTCTCACGAATGGAACTCTGTTGTAGAGTCCGCTTTTGATCGTTTTGCAGGGTTAACAATAACGCTAAGCTAACGGCTAACGCTAACGTTACTACATGCAACATACTAGTAACATTGCTCGCATCGATTATATTGAATGTCATTGATCTACTGGTTGACCGAAAATGTAAACGGGAATGTCTTAACACGACTGCGGACTCTGGATGTTGATATAAAATGAACAAATTGCCAATAAATATGAAGTTATATTTGAACCTCTGTTGTCAAGCCTTGTCAATATAACCCACCCCATTTTATCACGAATGGATGGTGTTGTAGAGCAGGGGTTCCCAAACTTTTCAGGCCGGGGCCCAGAAAATAAGGCGTCAAGAGCCGCGGCCCAATGCACATCGTCTGGCCTTTTTATTAATTTTTTTTGCCAGGCCACCGATTTTTTAAGCCAAATATCACTTCAATCCTATTAAGTTAGTTCAAGTTAGTTATTCATTTATATGTGCTATTTATGAGAGGGCTAACTTGTTGCAAAATAATAATGATAATAATAATAGCCTCATTAAAATACTATTGTTGCTTCGGTTGTTTTCAGCGTTTTATGTGCATAATCTGTTATTTAGTTTGAAATGTTCGTTGAAATAAGTAGATTTTTCGTTTTTGTTTATTTATTAAGTTAATATAAAACCATATAGTCACATTTTAGAATACAATAGAATAGAATTTTAGAATACAACTAGAAACACTGTCCTGGCCTGCTTCTAAGTTCAGTGACCTGACAAAAAAATTAAAAAATAAAAAATTAAAAAATTAAAAAAATGTTTTTTTTAATTTTTTTTTATTTTTTGTTTTTTTTTTATAAATCATCTCGCGGCCCATCCGTGGCTGCTCGCGGCCCACCTTTGGGTCGCGACCCCGACTTTGGGAACCACTGTTGTAGAGTCCGCTTTTGAGCGTTTTGAGCGATCTACTGGTCGACCACGGCCGACTGGTTGGGCACCACTGGTCTAATAGAAATAAATGCATTCGAACAAGAAAGTATAGTATACAGCAATGGCTAACGGCTAACGCTAGTTAGCCTGTTCAGAAGCTAACATTATCCCATCGCTTGTGGCAATTATATTGCATGTCATTGATCTACTGGTCGACCACGGCCGACTGGTTGGGCACCACTGGTCTAATAGAAATAAATGCATTCGAACAAGAAAGTATAGTATACAGCAATGGCTAACGGCTAACGCTAGTTAGCCTGTTCAGAAGCTAACATTATCCCATCGCTTGTGGCAATTATATTGCATGTCATTGATCTACTGGTCGACCACGGCTGACTGGTTGGGCACCACTGGTCTAATAGAAATAAATGCATTCGAACAATGTATAGACATAGCAATGGCAAACAAAATGTATGACGTTATGTCAGCAGCACCAGGCGCCACGCCCGTGAAAAGGTACAAGCTCGCAAAGCTACACCCCCCGTTCTCCCGGGGCCGAAACCGAGACCACCTCTGCCAGCTGATCCCGTTCAGCGGGGGGTGAAACGAATCAGCGCCGTTTCGCACCCCAAAAGGGGTGAGTGAGAACACTCCCCCCCGTGCTCCGGGACGGTGATTCGATACAAAAGGCTGAGTGAGAAAGCCCCCTCAGTCTCTGGGCTCAGTCTCCGGGCTCAGTCTCTACACATTGCAGACGAGGACAATGTGAGAGTGGATCTCATGTCCCACAGCGGACCCCCTCGAGTAGGGCTGTCACAATTCGTCCACCATGTCGACGTAATCGCAGATGAAATTTTGTCGATTTGCATATTCATGCATATTCATCAACGCATCTTATTGTTGTTACTTGTATGCCTTTTTGCGGTGGAAATGGCAGACGTTCAAAATCATAACATGCGCAATGTATAATCTAACTAGTGCCCAATGAATCGCCTTCTAAGTATAAATAACTTATCTTAAACCACTATTCGTGATTCTGCCTAGAGCCAGGACTCGCAGTGCGCGTTTCGCTCGCATTTGATAACTTCCGTGTTTCAAGTCAACTCCAGCTGGAAGGGAGGGGCTGAGCCCGATACCCCCCACCTTCAATTTAGAAGCTATGACGGGCAGCTCTTAATTTTAGTTTACCCCCCGCGGGTTGAATGCCCACTCACGAGAATTCTCGTATTTTCTCGTTTATTTTTTTATTAGCGATCTGAAATCTTTCATCAACCGAGTCTACCGTTGGAAATTCAGCCACTCCAGGCGCTCAGATGTGAAAAAAGCGCCCCCTATCGTCTCCCAGATGGTAATTCACCCTTTTGGATTGAACTCAATGAAAATGAATGAGAAAAAAAATCCCTGACTCCACATTTTACTTCTCACTCACGCAGCCGGGGTCGATCAGCTCCACTAGTGAGCCTCAGAGCAGCGGGGATTATGTGTTTTTACAGTATACACTGTGAATCAATAAAAGGATTGATTTTTTTCGAATGGCGATCAGGAATTGGAATAATCCATTTGGATACCATCTGATCTGAGGTAAGGAATCTATGTTACCAGTCTTAGGATAATCAGACTCGTTTTCACGGAGATATAAGCTTTTATGTGATTATGTGATATGGCTGATTGACTGTGCGAGCGGTCAGGAAATAGGAGAATCGGTTTTCAGCTTGCGGCCAGAGCGTGCATGCGTACACTATACTATAGATAATCTAGCGTTTATTTGAAAACGATTCATAAATAGGTCGAAAAATGACAACGTTCTAGAATATTCCAGTAAAGGGCGATTATCATGGAATGTCTTCATTTTTCCATAAACGAGTGCTTTTCAAAATGCTAGAAAACGGAAATGAAGCAATAAAAAAACAATCTGCTACGACAATGTTGACTGGAAAATGAGTCTTTGATAAGCGACGGGCAGATTAGACACATAGCCATAATTTAAAACATAGATTAGGCGATATTAACGTTAACATTGAAGTGGTGCTGGGCATTCAAGGAGGTAAAAAGGAATTAAGCTTGGGCAGTGAAAGTGTTAAGCAGCTAATGTAACGTTCATTTAACGCGACGTGGGCATAAAAGAATGGCGACGATGCAAAGCATGTTAGATGCATTTGACCCGTTGCGGGGAAAAACTGCACAGACGTATATCGGTTCTCAAAATAGACGCTCCCTAGCGCTGCTCTGCTGTACAGAGCTACACAGAGTTTCACCGGGGCGGATATGACGTCGCCGTCGCCGGATTTTCAAAATAAGAGTATCGCAATATGAATCGATCTTTTTACGTTGCATCGATCCTATTTGATTATTGATAATGGATCGATATAATAGATCGATTTTTGGAATGGCGATCAGGAATTGGAATAATCCATTTGGATACCATCTGATCTCAGGTAAGGAATCTATTTGACCAGTATTGGGATAATCAGACCTTTTTTCACAGATATAAGCTTTCCCCCTATAATGTGATATGGCTGTTTGACTGTAAAAGCGATCAGGAACTGAGAGAATCGATTTTCAGCGTGCGGCACCAGCGTGCACACGTACACACATACTATCGATAATCTAGCGTTTATTTGAAAACTATTCATAAATAGGCCGAAAAATGACAACGTTCTAGAATATTCCAGTACAGGGCGATTATCATGGAATCTACTTTTTTCCGTGAAAACGAGGGCTTTTCAAAATGATATAAAACTGAAATGAACCGATAAAAAAACAATCCGCTTCGACAATGTTGACTGGAAATGGGTCATTGATAATGCGACAGGCAGATTAGACACATAGCCATAATTTTAAACAGATTAGGCGATATTAACATTAACATTGAAGTGGTGCTGGGCATTCAAGGGGGTAAAAAGGAAAACACGGCCGGCTCTGAAAGTGTTAAGAGGTTGCTGCTAATGCTAACCAAGCTAACCCTGGAAAGAGTTCCAATAGTGAGGAAAGGTGAGCCCGTCTCGTTCCCTCTCTTTCTGTACGTTCAATGATTTGAACTAGCGTTGCACTATAAAAACTAACTGGACAGTTGATGATAATAAATATTTCACTTCATTAGCAACAATAATGTAAAATATTTAACAATCCTGATTCCTGAGCCTATTTTATTCAAAAGGAGGATATTGATTTAAATGATGTATATAGCCTATATATAAAGAATATTTTTTATTTGTATCTCCTGTGCTGGCACAAGCACTACCATAGCATGGAGTGGAGAGATAACACACATTATTACCGTACTTTTCGCACTATAAGCCGCACCTGACTATAAGCCGCAGCAGCTAAATTGAATGATGTGTACATATATAAGCCGCACTGGACTATAAGCCGCATGTGTTTTAATGTTTAATTACCATATGTAAGGAGTGGAGCCTGCGGCTTAATTTGACTCAACACGGGAAACCTCACCCGGCCCGGACACGGAAAGGGTTGACAGATTGATTGCTCTTTCTCGATTCTGTGAGTGGTGGTGCATGGCCGTTCTTATATTGAGCTTTAAGTTCCCACCTCTACAGAGAATGACTCCCATTGGGACACAATACTGTCGGACAAATAACTAACTCATTTACAAGTTGTATTAAGTTTAGCAAATAAGGGAACAGATAAATAACATTTCAATGCAGTAAAAAAAGCAATATTTCGATTTTCGGGTTGTCCACATATAAGACGCACCGTTATATAAGCCGCAGGGTCGAAAAATGGGGGAAAAAGCCGCGGCTTATAGTCCGAAAAGTACGGTACATGGCGTTTTAACATTCGCCAAAATGCTTGATTGTGATTGGTTAATAGCGCTCGTCAGAGGTCCGTTATTACTTGATAACGGACCTCTGCCGAGTAATAATGACCGCTGTGCGCAGCTGGACCAATCAAGCCCACTGACATCAGTGCAATCAGACCACAAACCTGCTGGCGAAGCTGCCGGCGATGACAGCGGGAGCGACAGAACAGAACTGCGTCTGCATTTGATCTTGTCTTGTCGATGGTGTAAAATGAATTATATTGTTAGTAAGTTAGCCATGTAATAAGCGGGATAATGTATAGCCTATACTCGGTCATTGTCGCAAAATAATTGACCTTCACTGACGTTTAAAACACCTCGGCGAGGCGCCTCGGTATTTTAAACTCTGTCGGTCAATTATTTTGCGATAATGACCTTGTAGCTATACATTATCCCTTACATATAATAATTCATGGAGATATACTAAAAAGCTATTTAGACATTTTGGCTGGTAAAAAAATATATCTGGCAGTTTTTTAAATCTAAATCTAAAAAGTTAATTTTGTTCCCTGTTTTTCAGCATTTAGCTACAGGCATGGATACATTGTATGTAATGATAAGCAATGCTATAGTAACAGGCGGTGTTATATTATTTCAAGATAATAAAGTAGCTATAATGAGTCAATAGCTAAAAAGCAGTAATGGCATGTAGGTTACTCACCCTACTCTTGTTTATGTTTGTTTATTAAAGGATCCCCATTAGAGACACATGTTAGATTCTGATCAATCGGCCAGTATCACGTCTTCATCTGTTTGGCTTGTGTAATCATCTCCCCATCTGCGTTGTGTTTTATCTCTCCGACGTCTCATACACTGGCTGATACAATCCTTATCTCTCCCCGTTAGTGCGATCCGCAAACCATAATAATTCTCCACCTTCGTAAGAATTCGACACTTCGACAACGTACTACCTTACAAGGAAAAGCGTTGTTTATTTTCATAAACAGAAGCCTCAGCTCAGATGTTAACAGATTGTATTGTCCTTGAAAAGTCTATTCTAATGATCTTTCGGTGTGTTCAGTCTATCGTCCTTCTGCTATTCAGTCCAATGGTGGTCAGGCCTGGTCGTTAGCCTAAACCCTCCTCGTGTTAGCCGAAGCTAATGATGATGTGTCATTCCCCCCCCCCCCCCCACCGGCGAGGGTGAGAGGGATGAGAGTCTCTGATGGTTTCTTCCCTCTTAGTCTCAGTCAGATTGTAGTCTGCCCCTCCCCGGAACCACTGTTCGATTTATAGATCTTCGTCATAGCAACGACGGCCCGCCCCCCTTCTGGTTGTCATGCGACGCGCTGTCATGACAACTGCTAATAACCTTTCACACCATTAAAACATTTCATTACTGGTCCATTAATGATCTAACCTCTCTCCGCTCTCCTGTCTGTGCCCTGTGCATGCTGTTATCAATGTGTTCCAGATCGGAATGTCAACATTCTGCCCTGCTCAGTGTGGTGCTCACAATCACTCTGCTCGCTCTGAACCACCTCTCCTGCTCCCACCACCGTCAGCCTGCACATTTCGACCTCCCTGACCCGGCCCCCTTTAGATGCTCTCATCTCCCCCAATCTATACATCACATACATTGAAAAACACCCAAAAACACCCGTTTCCTTCACACATGAAAGAGCCTCTAGTCTTCCTGGGGTCCTGGACAAAACAAATGCAATACAAATGTACAACAAAAAATAAGAATAAAAAATATACAAATTTACATTATACTCCGGCTGTCGGCGTTGCCTCCGGCTGGGGCCAGTCGTCATACTAACTCAATTGGCAGAGTTAGCGGGTGGAAGTCGATGGGTGGTAATCTGGACGTTGTGGACAGCAACTCCTACAGGTCGGTTGCGGACACCTGCACAGCAGAGACAGGAAATGGCGGGGGCAGTGTGAGCCTCCCACATGTTACACCTCGCCAATGAGAGTCTGCGCTGGCAGGTGAAAAGATGTGACAGGCTGCCTCCTCGTGTATCGGAGGGGACACGTGATGCAAGGCTTCTATCCTCCCTACAACCGGCCAGTGGGGGGCATATGCGAGCAACGTTCAAGCCACGGGAGGGGAGAATTGGCACAGCGGGTAATTGGGATGGGAGAAAAAATTTGAAAAAAGAGGAGAAAAAGTGGATAAAAAAATATTTCAATTCACATTATAAAATCTAACATTTCAGTCAAACAAAAGATAAAATGCACAGATACAGTTACATACTTGACATGTTTGCAAGATATCTCTTAATATTTTTTTTGAAAGTAATTTTATTATGTATTGTGGATGAGATGTTTTTTGGCAGAGCATTCCAGAGTACTATTGACCTATATATGCCAGTGAGTTTGAGAACATTTGATTTTGGTGCTGTTTTTGTTCTGATGTTACCAGAAGCGGCCCCTCTAGTGTTGTAACCGTGTTCAGAAGTCATTTCTAACTGCTGAGCCAAGCTAATAATGTTCCGCAGTAGCATTAGAAGACTCATCGACTATTTTCAACCATCAGCCATGCCAGATGTTCATGCATAAAATAAATACTTGTCCTGTATGAACAGCCTCGATTTTGTAGGCATCCACACTACACAGCATTTATAGACATAAATAAACTTCATGGCTCATCTCCTACTCTGGGTATTCAGGAGGTGGTGTCAAAGAGGCAGGATACTATTAAAACATTTTGAAATATTCAATTGCAAATAGAATCAATTGTTTCTTTTGGTAAATTAATCGTTTAGATTAATCGACTAATCGACAAAATAATCGTTAGTGACAGCCCTACTCGAGATGAGTGGAGGTTACATCTAGACTTTGTCAGACAGATATGGAACCGTTTCAGGGTAGTGGATCTCTTTGCGAGACACCACTCACTACCCCCTGTGGTTTTCCAACAGGTTAAGCAACAACTAGGGTTTGGTACCGTTCACATTTGAACTGGTACCTTGGAATCAAGAGATGGGAGGGAGAGAGAGAATGGCTTATAACAGACTTAATTATTTTAGAATATTTCAGCTAATGAAGTTAACTATTTATTATTAGCTATCCAGTTGTTTTATATTGTAACGTTTGGCTACTTAAAATCATTGAACGTACAGGGATACACGCATACAAAGAGAGAGAAAGCGAAAGGTCCGGCTGTGAGCGTGTCCAGGGTTAGTTTAACTGTTTTGGGACCAGCTTAGCTAATGTTAGTTTAGGTTTTTACCATGGCATACAGAGATGGTGAGGATGCAAAGCATGTTATATGCATTGGACCTCTTGCTCGTACGGCTCTTGGTGAGGAGATTCTACTGCACATAGAAACAGCGTAAGTCAAGAGAGGAGTTGTCACAGGACGATGCCATAGTTGGTTTATGAGCTAGTTTTCAAGACATGCATGTATTTTGGTGTGAGAGGAAGTACCCAGAGGAAACCCACGCAAACATGGGGAGAACATGCAAACTCCAAACTGGGTTCAAACCCAGGGCCTTCTAGCTGTGAGGCAAAATAGCTAACCGCTGTGCCACTATGCAGCTAGATATCATAGTTTCTCTAACCAATGACAATTTCATGTAATTGGAATTCTGATTATTTTCTACCTGGGCACGTCTTAAAACACTTTGGCGTCCGCAGTCTTGCGGCGATTTATGCCTCAGAGGACAGCGGTTTGTTTACAAACCTATGTACTTTCTAAGGGATATATATATCATTTATAGTATTGCTATCTGTCCATTCTCATTGTCACTTGAGTGCATAAACCGTGCCTTCATAATTGCTTAAAGAAAATAAAAATCCATCGGTTGGTTGTCATTTTATAGCGTCGTGAATATAAGGTTTATCGCGCTTTTCGTCTAGTTTTTTTCCAGGAAGCTAGATAATAGGCTAAACGTTGGCGCCGTTATATCAAACGCCATTTCTGCTGTATATATACGAATGAAATAAAACAAACTGCGTAGCATCCGGACTATTACAGAGCATCTATGGATGAAATGGGGGCGGCGGGGAACGCCGATTAGTATTATTGATTAGCAATAAAGTGTGCGTTCAATCAGCCATGTTCACTGATCATCACGTTATGTTTTAAAACAATGTCCAATCCAGCTGTAATTTGGGGGAATAGTGTCCTACCGTCAGGCCATGTGATCGCCGGCAGCATTTCGTCATTAGTCATCGGATTCTGGTAGATCGATATGTACATTGGCTAATCATAAATCCCATTATTCCAGGCTGAAAAATACGTTCGGTAACTGGATCAAAGATGGAGGGTCTTCGTTTGGAATCGAGGCTCATATGATCCGCCCACAGGACTGTAAAAGATTTCAATGATACTGCAGTGGAGCGATGGCGGGGTTTCATTGTCTCAGTTGGCTCTGTCTCAGGCACATGGCACAATGGGCCATACCCCTGGCCCAGGACAGCGGCTGATGGCTTGGTTTCTGAAAGGTTGAACCTTGAGAAGAACAAAGATATCACACCCCATGTCATCAGAGTTTCAAGTTTCTTTATTATTTGTCATACAGAAATACAGAATAATAGAGGCGGTCAGGTGGCGTGGCGGTCAGGTGGCGTAGCGGAGATTGCGCTCATCACCAATAAGAGGCTGCGGTCTCGACTCCCGGAGTCAGCATTGCTTGGGCTGATCGTCATACTAACTCGTTTGGCTGGGTTAGGGGGAGGGCAAGTCATGGGTGGGAAACTGGCGTTGTGGACAGCGACTCCTACAGGTCAGGTCTGGGCGCTTGCTCAGCGGAGGCAGGACTTGATGAAGGCAGCGTGACCTCCCACGCGTTACACTTCACCAACGAGAGTCCTCGCTGCCAGGTGAAAAAAGAGTCACTGGCTGTCGCCGCACGTGTCGGAGGAAGCGTGCGGATGACTTCAGGGTTCCCTTGTACCGACCAGTAGGAGAACATGCGCACAACAACCAGGTAGGGGAGGGGGGGAAAGAGGATAAAAAATAAATACAGAATACTTTGTATGAAATGTTTCTTTCTTCAGAGCATGGTTCCTAACCGGACCAGGACCAGGTCATCTGCGTAGAGCAGACATTTGATTTCTTGGTCTTCTAACGGGAGTCCAGGGGTGTTTGATTATTGTAGTATATATGCCAATTAATTTATATATACATTAAACCGTATAGGCCTCAAATTACAGCCTTGTTTTGACTACTCGTTTCTTTACTAGTTATTCTTAACACATTTGTTTTCAGAGTACATTGACTTGATAATATCATATTTCCCTGCAACACCTCTTTGTATTCATTTGAAAAATAATTGTGCCTTACTGTTGAACTTATTTATACCTTACTGTTCTCTCTCTGTACTCTGTACTGTACTCTCCCTCTCTCTCTAGGCGTGGTGTGTAGCGGGAAACTGTTTTAGTCTACAGAGGGAACATGACATCGCCATCAAGTTCTTCCAGAGAGCCATCCAGGTAGAGACCTAACCCTAACCCAGAGAGCCATCCAGGTAGAGACCTAACCCTAACCCAGAGAGCCATCCAGGTAGACCTAGCCCTAACCCAGAGAGCCATCCAGGTAGAGACCTAGCCCTAACCCAGAGAGCCATCCAGGTAGAGACCTAACCCTAACCCAGAGAACAATCCAGGTAGAGACATGTGGAAAACTTTTATTGCTCATGCATGGACTTGAAAAGTGATTCAGAGATGCTCTATCTCTATCGGGCAGGTAAAATCACTGAACTTCTCCGAAGTCACCTACTGCTTTAATAAATAATAGCATATAATAATAAAGATACATATTATGTCCTCTTTAATAAATAATATATAATAAATATACATCATATGCCCCCTGTTAAAACCTCTTAACGTGCAACGGCCCAGCCCCGGGCCCTCTTGAGGACGATTTGCCCACCGGCGCGACACACCACTTTCCCGACCTCTAGCCATATTTGTTGCCTGTCGATTGCTGTTTCAGGCGACAAAATCCGTTCAGCGGTTCTCGAGTTACATGCCGATATGTGAGGCGTGCGCCCAAAGTACACGGCAGACTTTAAAACATTGTTTTATTACCAACCCCGACTTCCGGGGCTCTAGCTCCGTCAATCATTTGGCGATCTCAAGAATTATTGGACAGGGTTGTAGCCAATGAGAGTGGCTTTCCAATGATACCCCACGTGGGGATCTACAAATCGGGGTCTAGGTGAAAAGTCACAAGCGAAAACAGGAAGAGAAAAACCTGCCGAATGCCTTGAAGTCGATGAAAACTGAAACCAGCAGAGCTTTTTTTTACAGTTTACCAAAATCGCTCATAATCACTCATTTCTGAATGGAATTTTATGAAATTTACCAATTTCTTTTGGATATACTACTTCTGGATATTTAAACTACTACAGAAAAACGTGAGTAACACGTTTTTCTACAACTCAAGTTCAGACCTATGTTACTCTATTTCTTTAGCACTAAAGTGATCTTTCGGAACTTAAATCCCCCCGGCCCTAATATAACGTGCACAACTAACCGGATGTTGTTTGTTCCTCCCACACAGCGTGCAGCTACACTGAACGATAGCTGTAATTCAGCATAGCATATTAGCCGTATGTCGAGTGCAATACTAACTGACCAGCCAGAGCCATGTCATTGTTCAACTTTATTGCAAACTTTATCACGCATTTTAAACGGCATCCCCCGAATGTGAATATCACTGGTACACGGAAGAAACGGATCCTAGTGCAAACCCAGCTCCCCACTCCCCGCTCCAAAGCAGCATCTCGCTATTAATTCAGACCTGGCCAAAGCAATAACAAACGCCATAGGTGTTTTTATAACGGCAGATCTGCGACCATACTCCGTTGTCGAGAACACTGGGTTTAAGCACATGTTAAAAGTAATATAGCCCCGCTACCTAGTTCCCTCTCGTCCGTATTTCAGCCAGCAAGTCATACCAGCTCTATAAACTAGCCCCTTTCGTGACTGTAGCAAGCCCTGCCCCTGTATTCAAGCAGGGCTTGCTCATGAAAGGGGCTCTGTATAATAAACAAACACACGCTACAGTTGTCCAAGGCATCTGCTATATAATAATCTTCAGATTTACTTTAAGTGGTATTAGTAGGTTACAGCAGTAAGCATTAGTTTGCTCAGTAAATTATCGCCAATTTGTTTTATATTGTTTAATACAGTTAAATAAAATAATACCAAACCGTGACTTCAAAACCGAGGTACGTACCGAACCGTGGATTTTGTGTACCGTTACACTCCTAACTATTATATATATATATCTAATGTATTCAGGTAAACCTCTATCTAGTGTGTGTACATGGCATCAAATCAAAGTGTGTGTCGCTGTAGGCCTGCCTGGGCCCAGTCATTGGAATAACAAAAGGAACAGACTATAAACTGGGCCTTTGTTCCAGGTGTGAATTGGTCTAGTGACATTGACATTGACATCACATTGCATCCTGGGAGGGAGTGTAGTTCTCTTATCAAATAGCTGGAATTCACTGAATCCTTTCAAATCCCTGTGCCCCGACTTAGTAAGGATTTGACCAGAATGTTTCATAGGACAATCGTTTCGAATTTTACAATTGATGGCTTATTTTGAAGGTATGAACCTGTAGATTCATATTATGTAAAAAAAAAAAGTGAAATTTCTTAGGGAGGCGGAGCTCTAGATAAATCTACATAAATCTGTATTATTTATGATACAATAAAGAAAGATCACTTTTAGTGCTAATGAAATAGAGTAACATAGGTCTGAATTTGAGTTGTAGAAAAAGTTGTTACTCAAGTTTTTCTGTAGTAGTTAGTAGTCCAGAAGTAGTATTTCCCCAGACATTCGTATGGCTTAAAAAACTCCAGAGATCCATAGCCTGAAGCCTTATGTAGTACATGTCCAGATTTCATAAAGATCCTTTCAGAAATGAGTGATTATGAGTGATTTTGGTAAACTGTGTACAAAAGAAAAGCTCAGTTTTCTCATAGACTTCAATTCATTCAGTGTTTTTTCTCTTCCAGTTTTCGCTCATTAGTTTTTCACCTAGATCCCTGATTCTTACATCCTCAGTTGGGGTATCATTGGAAAGCCACACTCATTGGCTACAACCCTCCACAATCATTCTCGAGATTGCCAAATGATTGACGGAAATAGAGCCCCAAGAGTAGAGCCATATGAAATCCGCGTTCAAAAATGGAATCAACTGCAAAACGTGGAATATTGCAGAATTTGGCCTAATCTGGACTGAAATTCCGTTTTTGGGTGGAACGTTTGGTGCAAAGCAAACATGACCGGGGAGGCGGGGACGCTAGAGCGGGTTACACACAACACGCAGCAGTGCTCAAGCGTCTGGCTGCTTTGATGTTAACGTCATCAAGAAGCTAAGAAATTCCGCAATAAGCCCTCAATTCAGAGCAGAACAGTATCCTAATAACTTTTATGCCTCCGGCGATAAGGTGTTTTGCAAATTCTGTCCATTGACTGGACCCGCAAAAATACGTGCGAGTCGCAACACTATTGTGATTAAATAGCTATGTAACGTTAGGACATAGGACTATAGATGGAAATGATAGCTTCTAGCTTAATCTGGTGCACCCATCCATTTGTTTAATGCAAACGATTGTCATTACACACTGTCCTTTATAAACTAAATAAACTTAAATAGCTATGTAACGTTACAGTACATAGGACTATAGATGGAAATGATAGCTTCTAGCAAAATCTGGTGCACCATCCATTTGTTTAATGCAAATGATTGTCAGTACACACTGTCCTTTATAAACGAAATAAACTAAACTAAAGGTGCCTAAATTATGCATTACTATATTTCATCACAATATAATAGATATAGCTAGGCTACTGACATTGTCATTGTGATAATGTCAGTAGTAGCTGTATCTATTGTTTACACTTGAAATGTGTATTTTTATTGTCACAATATTATTTGAAAAATATTGTGTAAAATGTAACTATTTCTGAGTTGCAGCACTTAAAAACATTAAATGGACTGTTATATCTTATTCAATTGTGGACATTTATTCATTCCCACTTATTAGACACTTTCTGATGGTAAAATGAGCATAAAAAGCAAAATACAGAATTCTGAAATATTAAAACGGAAAAAACAGAATTTGGGAAAAAAAATTATGGAATTTGGAAAATAATAAAATGGATTTCATATGGCTCTACAGAGTCGGGAGTGGTATTTTGCACAATACTGTGTACTTTGCACAAGCCTCAAATATCGGCATGTAACTCGAGGACCGCTGAACGGATTTTGTCATCTGAAAGGGCTATCGACAGGCAACAAATGGGGCTTTAATTCGATATATATAGTATTACAAAATATGCACACCAGAGCCACTAGTGGTCGCCAAAGTGCCGGTGGGCAAATCGTCCTTGCATGTTAACACATTGGGTGCCATGCAGTATGCCCATCTTTACCACTGTCTGCCAGTGCTGTAAGCCTATGGAGTGGCTCACCTTCTTTGCAGGGCTATAACTTTTTAAATATTATAGCTATATCGACATTAATATGGCCCATTCAACATCGGGTATCTAACGTTCCGGATGTGGGAACGTTATATTTTTCCATTCATACATTGTCGTGTTAGTACCGTCGAGAATATAAGTATGTTTTTAGACTGTATAGCAGTAATTCCTAGAACGCGCGGTATAGGGCCCGACGCGTATTATCGATTGGCGTTTCGTCCCTATACACGCTATATTAAAAATTTCAAATGCATATGATCACTACACATTATGCTCCATCATGCGTGAAGGAAAAGGGGGGGGGGGGGTCGTTTATGATTCCTTGATTGTCACTAACGGCTTTCTTTAGTAAGACACCATATGTACGTTGATCGGACAGATTGCATTGAAATAAATGGACAATCGAGCTGGAAATAACGTTAGATTGCTCTTACCTCTGGCCGATGCGTCTGAAGAAAAGAAAATTCCAATTATTTGACGTCGATCTGCTAGATCCATTTTCCCATTGTATGACGCAATAAACGACGAAAGCATATTGATTCTTGCGTCTCGAAAGCGATCCAATGCACTCGAGGTGTGTATATTGATTCACGTTACAAGATATCTCCGGCGGAGCTTTTTCCCCGCTGCATCAAGCGCCACTTCCGGTTTAGAGTAGAGTGTAACTCACCCGAAATCCACCAGTCAAGTCAAGTCAAGAGTTTTAATTGTCACGGCATACAAGTATACAATGAAATGCGGGTGGTCTTGCCCGCAACGATGTGCAATACAGTGTTACAACATATAATAGAATCCAGGCGGCGGTATTGAGGCGTTGCAATATCAGACAGGGTCCAGCTGGCTCCCGGAGGCTTCCTGGATGAATTATGAATGCCAATAGCGAATAAAAGAAATAACGATCATAACGAGTTTACTCGTTGTTGGCACTCAGCGCTTGGCGGCCAATAACGAGTATACTTATTGGCAATTAATGTGTTAAGAGGTTTTAATATATAGTAATAAATATACATATGACCCCTTTTAATAAATAATAATTTATAATGATACATAATATGTCCCCTTTAACTCATTGGGGGCCAACAGCAGAGGGCGCTGATGGCCATTCAGCGCCAGTGCTTTATCCAATGTAGGGATAGCTTTACTTGCGAGTGCTTAAAATATATCAAATATAATAGCTATGGATCTAATTAACACGTTGATTGTCAGTGAGTTGCTTCCAGTCAACATGCACAAAACGGATAATTTTTTCATACATACATTTCCGTTTTATACCGTGGTGAATATGAATATATTTCTAGAGCGTTCTGTCTAATCTCAATAAACTCCAGCAAATCGAGCTTCAATCCTTAGAAATCGTGCCATTTGTTGCTTGATTTATTAATCGTTTTCAAATAAACGCTAGATTATCGATATTATATGTGTCATCATGCTTGAATATTGATTGCATTTTATTGATCCAACGTTATATGTCCAAAACACATAATCCATGCTGCTCCAGTGTCCCCAGTCCATGTGTTATAAACGTTACTCTTGCCTGAGAAGTCAAACCTGGACCGGACTTCTTAGATCGATGCACAGTCCCAGCCAGAGGGATTCCAATGACGTGCAATACCGGCCGGGAGGTGTTAGGCGGCGGTATTTGCCCTTTGCGAGCTCAGAT
The DNA here is from genome assembly GCF_963971535.1 of Notolepis coatsorum. Taxonomy (NCBI): domain Eukaryota; kingdom Metazoa; phylum Chordata; class Actinopteri; order Aulopiformes; family Paralepididae; genus Notolepis; species Notolepis coatsorum. The sequence continues at coordinate 63,687,928 of NC_140178.1, read as the reverse complement.
CAATTCCCAATGATAACATCAGGCTGGATGGATGAAAAATGAATGGATATAGCTAATAAAAGAAATAACGATTAAAACCCGGGATTTCTCGGGTTTGGCGCCCAGCGCATGGCGAGTTAACCCGAGATATCTCGGGTCTGGCCCCGAATGTGTTAATAAACTAGTGCAGTGCCCATTTAGGGCATGGCTGTTTGGACCTTGTGCCCGTTTGGAATGTGTCGATTGCCGGGCCCCTGGAAGTGCAGCTTGCAGTGTTGTTGAGAACTGCGGTATGGCAGCTTGCAGTGAACCACTGATCCAATTGACTCTTGACCCCAACAGCCTCCTATAGTTACTTTGATTTCATCCCGGTGACTGGTGATGTGTTTGTTTACATTCCTGAATTACATGCGCCACAGGGAGAATAGTACCATGACCAGACATCTCCTGAATGTCTTATTAGAAATATTTCCGAATGGACTTTTGGATTAAACCAAATTGTATGCAATGATGAACAGTCTTTCCCCATGGAACTTAAAGGAACGTTAACGTTACACAGGTTGAGCTACGCACGAGTTGCTTGCTAACGATATATATCAGTGTTGATAAGAAGGAACTGTTGTTTCATCATGTACATTATGTTGTTTCAACAAATGTATTCACAAAATGGATTACCATTCAAACATTACTGAAGACTCCTGTGACCAGTAAGTACTCATGATTACTTTCTCTAACAATTTTCTGACTGCAGCATTTGCTACGTTATGTGCGTAAGTTAGTGATGCACGATATATCGGCCGCCGATATAATATCGGCCGATATGGCAGTTTTTTTACACATCGGTATCGGTCCGATATCAAGATAGTGATATGGGCCTATATAAAAAATATATATATATATATATATTTTTTTGCCTTAAATAGTTTCAAAATATCTGTAATTTCTCAAAATAAGTTACAAAAGTAAAAAAATAAATGCGTTTTGGAAAATAGCTCTTTATTTGATTATCATAAAAAAGTGTTTTCTATACAGAGATATCGACATCGGTAAATATCGGTATCGGCCAGAACAGCAATATTAATATCTGTTATCAGTATCGGCCACAATTTTCACATCGGTGCATCACTATGCGTAACCTATATATAATGTGTATACACATATATGGCTTGGATTTGGTCATTTAATGCTGAAAGGTTGCAGGATTGCAAGCCCCTGCAAAGAGTTTGGTTGAATTTGCATTAATTCATTTTCAGAAATCCCTCTTTGCTAACAGTGATATATAGACACCAAGTAGTTTGTTGTGGAGTCTGTGATTTCTTTGTCTTCGTGGGGTCTTATTGTATGGCATAACACACTCAAACGTATCTGTAATTGTGTTTTGTTTGGGTTACAATGTGAGGCCGGCTTTCAGCTGTCTCTGACTTTACTCAACTTCACTCGCATGTATAATAATAAATAGACATAATATGCCCCCTTTAATAAATAATATACAGTCCGGTCCAAAAATATTTGACAAATTGATCAACACAATTTTCATCATTGTGGCTCTGTACACCACCACAATGGATTTGAAAATAAACATTACTTTTGGTCTCCTAAAAAGGGGGTTGCGCATTTACAAACTACACTGTTCACTAGGGTTGGGTACCGTTCACATTTTGAACCGATACCGGTACCCAACGGTATCTTTTTTCTGTACTTTAGTCTCTAAAAATGTAATCTACCTACCTCAGTTGTAAAAAATGTGTTCAAACTTCAAATAATTTATTATCATTATTATTTATTAAAACAATTTGTTAATATATACCGTACTTTTCGCACTATAAGCCGCACCTGACTATAAGCCGCAGCAGCTAAATTGAATGATGTGTACATATATAAGCCGCACTGGACTATAAACCGCATGCGTTTTAATGTTTAATTACCATATGTAAGGAGTGGAGCCTGCGGCTTAATTTGACTCCACACAGGAAACCTCACCCGGCCCGGACACGGAAAGGATTGACAGATTGATGGCTCTTTCTCGATTCTGTGAGTGGTGGTGCATGGCTGTTCTTATATTGAGCTTTAAGTTCCCACCTCTACAGAGAATGACTCCCACCGCTACAGAGAATGACTCCAACTTCTACAGAGAATGACTTCCATTGGGACACAATACTGTCGGACAAATAACAAGAATTAACTCATTTACAAGTTGTATTAAGTAAATAAAGGAACAGATAAATAACATTTCAATGCAGTAAAAAAAGCAATATTTCGATTTTCAGGTTTTGTCCACATATAAGCCGCACCGTTATATAAGCCGCAGGGTCGAAAAATGGGGGAAAAAGCCGCGGCTTATAGTCCGAAAAGTACGGTATAATATAATAATAATAATAATAATATAATAATATAATATAACGGTATAATATAATAAAACATTTGAGCAGTACCGAAATGTAGCACCGTTGGATCTCACATGAATCGGTACTCTGTAGTACCGACGTGATTCGGTCGGTACCCTTAAAAGTACCAGATTCGGTACCCATCCCTACTGTTCACCTAATTTGGATGTAATGCTCAAATTAAAGCTGAACGTCTGCACATCTTGATTGTTTCATTTTAAGTCCGTTGTGGTGTACAGAGCTAAAATGGTCTAAAATTCATAATTAACACTTTACAGGTATATCAATGTTTAAAGGTTACAATTTCAAAAGGTTACATGGCAGAGTGATTGAAGACCAACAATTTCCACATGTGCCCAGGAAGTCCTGCCTCCTCTTTCATCTCTGAGGTTCATGTAATTTACCAATATTAGGCAAAAGTTCCTGGTCACATGTCTCAATTCATTTGGAACCAAATATCCTATTCCAGTTTTGACAAGGAATAGGTAAAATATTCCAGATTACTAAATTAAATTGATTAAACTTGACTAGTATGGAGGGAAATCCCTTTTAAATATTCCCTTCACCTAGACACATAATTTAACATAAATAGAAAGTAGGAGAGCGGGGTGCGTGAATACCGTAATTCCTCTAATAGTAACCCCGGCTTGTATTTGTTTCAACTGTAGCGGGTACCAGGCTTGTATTAGGAGGAGGCCTGTATAAGAGGGAGGCCTATATTTCAAATTTTCAAACGGATCATAATGAATAAATCAACATTTTGTGTCAGTTTGAACCCAGTAAAATGTACTGGGTTCATTTATTGAAACAAAGTACTGTATGAAATAGTAAACAGTGCAATTACAGGTGGTCACTGGTAATTTTAACGTTTTCAAAGTGAAATCAAGTAACTAGCTCAGTATGCAGCTCAGTATATTTCCTCGTATTGTTTTCGCCTCCGCCGTGCATCATATACTAAAACTAACTATCACTCAACTTCCTCGTATTGTTTTCGCCTCCGCCGTGCATCATATACTAAAACTAACTATCACTCAACTCACTATCACTCAACTCGCTACCGCCGTGCATCATATATTAAAACTAACTATCACTCAACTAACTATCGCCTAACTCGCTACCGCCGAAGAGTCTCACAATATACTAACTCAATACCTAAGCCTTAGGGGATGCAGACCAGAGAAAGACTTTCGTCTTGTTTACATCAGGGTCCCCCATTTTCAATTCATCATAACATATGACACACACGACATACAGATAGACAGTACTGCTACATCTATACATTTATGACATACCAGATTTGCAAATACAGTACTGTTTGTGATACAAAAAGTGTCCAGAAAAAGAGTGTATATACATTTGACGTAGAAACTGTACATTGGAGGAGGCTGGGTTGATGTGATGTCGATTGATATGAATAGCGCGTTACGTTAATAGAGAGGCGAAAACAATACCACGTTAACTGAAAGCTGATTCACGCCGCTTTGAGTGATAGTAGTATATTGAGCCAGTAGTTAGGCGATAGTAGGGCTAACGCGATTGGGCGCTGAGAGGCCAATCAGGGCGCGCAAACCGAACGCGGAAGGACAACTGCCTTGGGTAAAGTATTCACGCGAGCGGGATAGGAGATGGGAGAAAAGGAAAGCTAGAGACATCTAAACCTTTCCTAACACTATTCATGCACAATTATCCTATTCTATTCTACTGAACATTGACAACAGACAGATTAATTCATAATAGACAAGATAGACAGAGAAATTAGTATCAAACAGAGTGGTGTTTTTCCCTTCTAACCTCATCTAAGGCCATGGTTACACTGGGGTAAAACACCAACGTTCTATTTTCGAATGATTACGTTTGCATGTCCAAGTTAAAAAGAAACGCAGTTTTGGCAGGACACGCGTTTTCCTAGTGGCAACGCTCAAAGGGTGTTTTCGTTTTGGAAACTCGCCGAAACTCGCCGACAATGGTGCCATGTAGTTTGCGTGAGCCGCATACGGAGCTGTTCTGCCCAATGCCCATGCGCAGTAGAGACCCGCACGGTTATTTCCAGTGTTTACAGCAGAGCTGTCCCAAGTAGCTGCGGCTACCAACGTGTTGTCAAGTTATTGTTATAAGGAGCCCAGTCCAAAACTACAACAGTCTGCATACCCTTAACAATTGTGTGTATTGAGCCGTATTGTATTGTACCCATTCTGCAATCTGTTAAATAAAGTGTTCATCCATTTCTACTAGTGTTAACGTTACTACGTTAATAGCCTCAATGCTAACTATATATATACATGGAGAATGCCATTCACATTAGCATGTAGCTAACAACATCGGAGATCTTTTTGTGAGACTAAACTATCCGCTCTTGGTGGTAAATTGTGTTGATGTTGGTTTTGTTTCATCAACAAATGAGAGGCAGAACACGCAGTGAATGTATCCGTTTTGTTTATTGCACTTTTATTGCACTTTCTTTGCAGAAAAATAAATGCTACGTTGGCTAAATGGCTCATGCGAGTGATTTAAAGATGGTGGATTGTTGTTTTTTAGCAGGAAGTGTAGTGGCACGTTCAACCTTTCTGATTGGTTGAAATGGCCTTCATGTTTGAACTACATCGTCACCTACTGCTTTGGCATTGTACTACATGTATATACATCACTGTGCTCAGGAGGCAAAACGATGTCTAACTTGCCTGCCATTACGTAGCGTTCTGAAAAACTAAACTGAAACTGAAAACTGAAAACGAAACTGGCCCTAATGTAACCGCAGCCTAACACCCCCCTAGTTATAAGAGTTCTTATTATTATTCGCAACACCCCCAAGCCACCCCCACCCTTTATCTTGTCCCAAATGGTAATGATTCACAATGGGTAATTTACGGCTTTCCAAAGCTGGAGAAGAGAAACACTTTACTATGGGCTTTCTGTCTCTATAGTCTTCAGTGCTTTCATAGCAGCTTCAGTTATATGACCCTCCCCGTCTTCCACAAACCAAAAATAACAAACTCACAATGAATTCAAAATCAACTTAAACAATAATAATAATAAAACAATAAAAGGCCTATTTGCAGGAATAATCAGCCCTTTTGGTGAAACTGAGTCACCTTCCCGTATTCTCTGCCCCAGCTCTGGGTTATTTTGCCTCGCCATCTGTTGCTGGTATGGTTGCCCTGTCTGGTTTGAGTTTAATCGAATGCGTACAGGATGGTCTCTTCCATGTTGCCATATTTGAGTTCCTCTGTGTTCTCACTGCTTCACATCGGCCACATCAATTTCTCCTTTAATAAATAATATATAATAAAAAAGATACATAATGTATCCTCTTTAATAAATATAAATATATAATACAGATACATAATTGGGTGTATATATATATAGTATCTCTGGTTTGTGTGTGTGTGTGTGTGTGTAGGTGTGTATATATGACGTATGTGTGTGTGTGTGTGTGTGTTAGGTGGAGCCTGGCTTTGCCTACGCCTACACTCTTTTGGGTCATGAGTTTGTTCTGACGGAGGAGCTGGATAAAGCTCTGGCCTGCTTCAGGAACGCCATCAGAGTCAATACCAGACACTACAATGCCTGGTAATACACACACTTATATTTATATATATATATATATATATACACACACACACACGCACACACGCATATCAGTGTTTCCCCTACCATCTTATTGTATAGGCTGTGTAATAACATGTCAATACCAGGCACTGCAACACCCTCTCTTATTACTCACATCTCTTCTTTCTCTCGGTGTCTCTCTCTCTCTCTCTCTCTCTCTCTCTCTCTCTCTCTCTCTCTCTCTCTCTCTCTCTCTCTCTCTCTCTCTCTCTCCCCCTCTCTAGGTATGGCTTGGGGATGATCTACTATAAGCAGGAGAAGTTTAACTTGGCAGAGATCCACTTTAAAAAAGCCCTGAGCATCAACCCCCAGAGCTCTGTGCTGCTGTGCCACATTGGAGTGGTATGTTAGCATGTAGCACTCTCCATTAGAAGTGACTGGGATGTTTGCATTAACAAGGTGCATGAGTGGTATGTTGGCATGTAGCACTCCATTAGAAGTGACTGGGATGTTTGCATTAGCAAGGTACGTGAGTGGTACGTTAGCATGTAGCACTCTCCATTAGAAGTGACTGGGATGTTAGCATTAGCGTGGTACACAGTACATCAGTGGTAAGTTTCAAGGTTTGTTTTATTTGTCACATATAAGGTGCTATGTTAGCATTTAGCATTCTCTGTTAGAAAGGACTGGGATGTTGGAAAAATCATGGTGTTTTTCTATGCTGTGTATGCAGGTGCAGCATGCGTTGAAGAAGTCAGACCATGCTCTAGAGACTCTGAACAGAGCCATCGGCATCGACCCCAAAAACCCACTATGCAAGTTCCACAGAGCATCCATCCTATTCGCTAACGAGAAATATAAGGTAACAATTACCACAGAGCATCCATCCTATTCGCTAACGAGAAATACAACGTAACAATTACCACAGAGCATCCATCCTATTCGCTAACGAGAAATATAAGGTAACAATTACCACAGAGTATCCATCCTATTCGCTAACGAGAAATACAACGTAACAATTACCTCAGAGCATCCATCCTATTATGAGAAATATAAGGTAACAATTACCACAGTTAGGGGTGTAACGGTACACGTATCCGAACCGTTTCAGTACTGGACCTTCGGTTTAGTATGCGCTGTGTACCGAACGAATGCAACGGTACGTTAACACATTCCTGGCCAACCACGTATATATACGTTATTGGGAGTCAAGAAACGCTTTTTCTTTTATCTGATTTTAATACCCTATTGAATGTCAGGGAGCTGTATTTTGCCTGGAAAAGGCATATTGAGACTCTGAAGGTGCAGTACCGGCCAGATCCTGCTAGTGGCGCTGTATCGAGAATGCAGTAACCCCTGTTCCAGACCGGGTGGCGTGAATGCCTTCTACACCGCTGTTCCAGTTCCGCATTGCCGTTTTGCGCTCTGATTGGCCGAGCGCGCGCATGCGCATGAGCCGCGACAAACACCTCAGAAAGGCAGGAATAATAAGCTCCGTTTAACGCAATTTATACAAATGGAAGTATTGATTTCGCCGTAACGAATCATTAAAAAAATATACCGTTAACTGGAATATGTTATGCCTTTTCACATATGTTGGATTATGTAATTGGTTTGTCATGACAAACCAATAAAAAATTGCGAATTAACTGGTGGCTACAACAACACACAGTACCTACATGCATCATTGTTTACAATGAACGGTGGGGCTAATCTAAAGGACTGGACACGGACGCGTTAAACAGCAATCAATTCATTTAATATAACAGTCCGGTTCTGTGTTTGTTTGTCTGTAGATTGTTGGTGAACAACTAACTTTAGGTTAGTTTAACGCGTCCGTGTCCAGTCCTTTAGATTAGCCCCACTGTTCATTGTAAACAATGATGCATGTAGGTACTGTGTGTTGTTGTAGCCACCGGGTAAATCGCGATTTTTTTTATTGGTTTGTCATGACAATTTGGCACAATTTATGGATCGAGTTTGCCAGATGCGTTTCGAAGTGGTCGAATGAAGCGATTTACTCTGCTCCGTCTAAATTTAGCCCCCGGAGCTTTGGAAAGTGTAACACAGGGTGAGATATAAGGTTTCAAAGGGTGGGCGACACTGCCATCTAGCAGGATCTGGTCGGTACTGCACCCTCAGGGTCCCAGTATGCCTTTTAACGGCAACATACAGGTCCGTGACATTGAATAGAATATTAAAATAAAAATAAATAAAAACGGACCAAATAACGAGTTTACTCGTTGTTGGCGTTCAACGCATGGCGCCCAATAACGAGTAAACCCCAAAATCGTGCATCCCTAGTGTACAATTACCAAAGCAACTAACCTGACTATATCAAGAAATATAAGGTAACAATAGCTACTAACCTGATTATAACGAGTATACGCTAACAATTACCACAGCATCTAACCTGATTATAACTAGAAGGGATGTGCTCTGCATTAGGGATGCACGATATTGATTTTTTGACACCGATAACTTTATGCTCCTCAAGCCGATATCGATAACCGCTATTTATTGTATTATAATTTTTTTTTTTTATGTATATATATATTTTTTTTTATTTTTTTTTAGTATTTATAAGCTCCGACGTCATCGGTACTGCTATCGGTACTTGAGAAATTATGGAGTTTTTTTTTGAGGAATTTAAACGTCGCAAACTAATCTTGTTGGCCGTTTTCTATATCTCTCCTGCCTCGGTGTCTCTGCCTGCGCGAGGAGCGGGCTGTGCTCACACACACACTCACTCACACACACACACACACACACACACACACACACACACACACACACACACACGGGTGCTGCCGAGTACAGACAGCTCTGCTCTCATCATGGCGGACAGAACGAAACGTTCAAAAGTCTGGGTCTATTTTACTAAAGTCGATGCTGACAACGCTCGTTGCCACAAGTGCAACAAGACATTTGCCAGTAATGTATAAGCGCTGGTACTTGTCAATGTGGCTGGCGGGCAGCTAACGTTATTAGCCTGAGCTCCGAGTAGAATAATGGCCGACAATCCGGAGTTAAATAAAGAACGAGAGCTTCTGATTGGTGGTAAGAAGAAGAGGTGGGTGCAAGCGGTGGGACGTAATTGGCAGATCGACTGTCTGCCTCCGAATGTAACGTGACTACGTCACAGCCAAGAAAGGGAGCGCTGGATTTATGAAAAACTCCCTGTTCCTAAACCACACGCTGTCAGTCGTACCACAGTACTGGCAAAACGGGAGGAGGCTATAATAAAAACAAGCGCCCTTCATCCAAATCCACCCACCGGATTTCTTTTAACCAAAAAATGTATTATTATCGGAGCTATCAATAACGTTATCGGGATGACGTCATAATTGCTGATATCGGCCCGATAATTATCGTCCCGATAATTATCGGCCCGATAATTATCGTGCATCCCTACTCTGCATACAGTTCAAACACATGATCACTAATCACTGTGTCCTATGCACAGTTCAAAGACATGATCACTGTGTCCTATGCACAGTTCAAAGACATGATCACTAATTGAAGGAAATACTACCCAGCTTAACCTTTAACTGCAATCATCTGTTTGTCTAGGCTGCTCTCCAGGAACTAGAGGAGTTGAAGCAGATCGTCCCCAAAGAGTCTCTGGTTTACTTCCTCATAGGAAAGGTAAGAATGACCCTTAACTCGAACCATTAACCTCAATAACCCTTAACACTTTCAATGCCGGCCTCCGTTTCCTATTTACCCCGTTGAATGCCACCACCCACTTCAATGATGGCGTTAAAAACTCATCTGTTTTAAATTATGGCTATGTCTAATCTGCCCGTTGCTTATCAATGACTTGTTTGCAGTCAACATTGTCGAAACGGATTGTTTTTTAATCGGTTCATATCCTTTTTATAGCATTTCGAAAAGCTATCGTTTTCTCAAATTTCCGGAAAATAGAAAGATTCCGTCATAAACGGCATTTATTGGAATATTCTCGAATACACTAGACACGTTGTCATTTGTCGGCCTATTTATGAATCGTTTTCAAATAAACGCTAGATTATCGATAGTATATGTGTACTTATGCACGCTATAGAAGCGAGCTGAGAAATCGATTCTCTTATTTCCTCAACAGCACACACACACACACATATACGGGACACGCTGAGATATAGGTCAAAACAGCTCCGATTACCCCAAGACTGGTAACATAGATTCCTTACCTTAGATCAGATGTTCTCAAAAAAGATTATTCCAATTCCTGATAGCCATTTCAAATATCGATCACGTTTATTGATTGATTATTGGCTGCTGTAAATATATATTCCAGGCTGCTTTCCATCTCCCGATCACTTCCCTCTTGATCAGACAGCTCGCCAGCATAGTGGAGCCAGTAGGCTCCCCCTCCACACATCCACCACACATCCACCACACATCCACCAGTGTAATCAAATGGCCTGCAGTTACACAGGGATAGACGATAGGGGGCGGTATTTTCCCATCGGAGCTCCTAGAGGGGCTGCTGTACCAACGGGAGACTCGGTTGATGAAATATGAATTCAGATCGCTAATAAAAAAAAAACGACAATTTGCGTCTGTGGCACTCAAAAAAAAACATTAACCTCTTAACATCCAAGGGCCCACATGTGGGCCCTCATGAGGACGCGCCACTTTGCTAACCTCTAGCGGCTCAGGTGTGCATTTCTTTTGATACAATATATAGATAGAATTAAAGCCCTATTTGTTGCCTGTCAATTGCCCTTTCAGGTGACAAAATCCGTTCAGCGGTTCTCGAGTTACAAGTTCAAGTTCCTTTTATTGCCACACGGCCAGGCCGGTGGAATTCAAGCACGGTGCAGGTGGTAGCTGCGACGATACACCACATAAAACATAAAAAGACACATGGAACAGTACAGTACAGAAAACACCACCTAGAACAAATACATGACAGAAACAGTACAGTACGAAAAACTATAGATGTCAGTTCAATGTAACATAGACCAGAAGAAGCATAACAGCAGGGGGTAAATTTAGGAGGAGTTGGAGTTAAGCAGTTGTATGGCCTTTTGGAAGAAACTGTTATTGAACCTTACAGTGCGACTACCTAGTGACCTGAACCTCCTACCAGAGGGGAGGTGTTGGAAGAGGTGATGAGCTGGGTGCAGGGGGTCACTAATGATTTTGTTTGCGCGTGTGATGTTTGTGTCCAGGGTGGGGAGTTTGCGGTTGATGATTTTGGATGCCCTTTTTATGATCCTGTCTAGTCTGTGTAGTGTGTGTTTGGGTGTGTTGCCGTACCATACAGTGATGGATAATGAAATAATGTTTTGTATTATGGCTGTACCATTAAGTTCTTCCTAACCTTGTATTTCTTGAGTTGTCTCAGATGAAATAGTCTTTGATTGGCTGTTTTGAGTAGATGAGTGGTGTGATGGTCCCAGTTTAGTTTATTGCTGATGTATTTGAATGTGTCTGTGGCTGAAATGGGTTGATTGTTGATGAGCATGGGTGTTTTAGTGGGTGTGGTTTTCCTAAAGTCAATGATGAGTTCAACAGTCTTGCTTTCATTGAGTATGAGGTTGTGTTCTCTGCACCACATTAGTGTCCGCTCCACCTCCAGCCGGTAGTCATCCTCCTAAGATGGTGGTGTCATCCGCGTATTTCAGCGTCTTGACTGAGGGGGATGCTGATCGGAGGTTGTTTGTATAGAGGGAAAAAAGCCACGGGGAAAGAACACACCCCTGTTGTACTCCGATGTTGGTGGTCAGAGGGAGAGAGGTGTGGTTATTGTAGAGGACTACTTGTTTGCGGCCCTTCAGTGTGTCCAGCAGCCAGAAACAGAGGGAGGGGGCAATGTTCATGTTGGTCAGGGTTTGAAACAGTATGAGGGGGTCGATGGTGTTGAAGGCACTGCTGAAGTCAATGAAAAGTATCCGTGCATAGCTGTTTTTGGTCTCCAGATGCTGGAGGGTGTAGTGCAGTGCCAGGTTGACTGCATCGTCAGTAGACCGGTTTGAGCGATAGGCAAATTGTAGGGGGTCCATCAGGGGGGATGTGAGTATTTTTAGAAATGACAGGACTATGCGTTCCAGCACCTTCATGGCTACTGCCGTCAAGGCCACGGGTCTGTAGTCATTAAGGCTAGATATTTTTCCTTTCTTGGGTATGGGGATGATGGTGGATTTTTTGAAGAGGGCTGGGATCTGCATTTGCTGGAGTGAGGTGGTGAAGATGCCAGTGTAGACTGGTGCTAGCTGGTTAGAACAATAGCTGAGGCAGGCAGGTGAGATGTTATCCGGGCCTGCTGCTTTGCCCTTATCCAGCCTCCGGAAGAGGTTCCTCACTGTATCTGTGTCAATGGTGAGTGGGGTGGATAGGTGAGGGGGTGGGATGGGCCAGCTGTCTTTAAGAGGCTTCTCAAACCTGGCAAAGGTGTTCAGATTGTCTGGGAGGTGGGGGTCTGCGTCGGGGGGGGGGGGGGGGGGGGTCTTTTTGTAATTGGTTAGTTTATTAAGAGTTTTCCAGACTGCCCTAGTGTTGTTTGAATCAAATGTATCCTCCAGTTTAGTGGCATAGGATGTTTTTGCCTTCCTGATGGCTGCTCTAAGTTCGTATTTAGCTGCTTTGTAAGTCTCAGTGTCCCCCTCCCTGAACGCTGTGTTTTTCCTTCTCTGCAACTCAATGAGATCGCGTGAGAACCATGGTTTATTGTTACCATAAGTTTTAACAGATTTAGTGGGGATATGGAGATTAACACAAAAATCTATACAGGATGACACTGTCTGTGTAGGAGTCTAGATTGTCACAGGCCTCACTAAAAACAGACCAGTCAGTATATTCAAAGCAGGCTCTAAGTGTCTCAATAGCATCATCTGACCAGATTTTTACTTTCCTAGAGTGAGGTTTGACAGACCTGACTTTCTGAGTGTAGGTAGGAACCAAGTGTATCATAGCGTGATCAGAGCTTCCGAGGCGAGCTGTTACCTGCGCACTGTAGGCGGATGTTATGATGTTGTAACAGTGGTCGAGTATCTGCTGTTCTCTCGTGGGGCGGTCGATTTGTTGTTTATAATGTGAGAGTTCTTTAGATAAATTGGTGCGATTAAAGTCTCCCAGCACCGTGCTGTTACAGTCGGCGTGCCGATTACATGCCGATATGTGAGGCGTACGCCAAAGTACACATTACCACCCCCGACCTCCGGGGGCTCTAGCTCCGTCAATCATTTGGCGATCTCAAAATGTTTTGGACAGGGTTGTAGCAAATGAGGGTGGCTTTCCAATGATTAGGGTTGGGCATTGTTTGGATTTGAACGATTCCGATTCCAGAACCGGAAGTTAGGAACCGGTTCCTATTAGAACCGGTTCTCAGTGCCCAACCCTACCAATGATACCCCATGATTAGGGATGGGTACCTTTCACATTTGAACCGATACCGGTACCTGTGAATCGATACCGGTACCCAATGGTACCTTTTTTCGGTACTTTAGTCTCAAGAAATTTAATTTACCTACCTCAGTTGTGAAAAAAAAAATCCAAACTTCAAATAACTACAATTTCGACAGTTTTTGGCTTGCCATTGCTCCGACTGCTTTGTTGTTGAATCAAGTAAAATCCTAGGTAAGCATATATTGTGCGTGTGAACGTTGACATGAAAAGAAAAAAGTACAAAAAAAAAATAGTAAAAAGAAAAAAAAAAAATCGGTATCTCACTTGATTTGATACTCGGTAGTACCAACGTGTTTCGGTTCGGTACCTCAAAAGTACCGAATTCGGTACCCATCCCTACCCATGATATGATAATTGGGGATCTAATACGGTCTCTATTGATCGATTTATGATAAAGAAAAGCCGGGTCCCCCTATAGGGGGACGTTAAGGCTTAGGACTCTCAGTTTCTGGCTTCTTAAACCTGCATTATGGAACCTTTAATGAATAAATGTTGATTCTTTAGCAGCTGAATCACAGTTGGGCTGAGAACAGTCTCATTCCTAGAGCTTAAAATGGGAACCAATCAAATGTTACCATCATCTTCTATTTAAACAAGGTGCGATTACCTCTCACAGCCACAGGGGGACACTCTTCCATAGTGCATCATTAACACATCCACCGCCATAAACGGCTTACGACGGGTTTTCTGATCATGCGAATTCCGCCAAGCCACGGCGTACGACGTTATTGAGATCATATTTCATTTTTTCGCCATGGTATTCATAATTCCGCCACCCAGCCTCTGCTGAGACAGTGAGACTCTGCACAACCGTGCAAACGCTTCAATACCGCCGCCTGGTGGATGATCGGGCGAGTTACAACCGGAAATGGATCTCTGGTGATCTCGGTGCATCTGGGAAATCTGTCCGGCAGTCATATATTGTTGCGCGACTCTAGACACACATCCGTGTATATGGATCGCTGCCATAACTCAATAATCGATATGATTTGGGCGTTTATCGCGCCATACAAACCGGAAATGGATCTAGTCGATCAACGTCAAATAAGTGGGATCTTTTTCCTCCAGTCTCATCGGCGACGGTAAGAGGACAGTAACGTTACTTTCAGCTTGATTGTTTATTATTTTCAATGCAAACCGCTCTGATCAATATATCACCCATACTACATAAAGCATTTACTGACGATCACGGAATTATAAACGACCCCCCCCCCCCTTTCATCCGCGCATGATTAGTCATAACGTTTAGGATCGTATTCAGTTGGATTTTTTAATATAGCGTGTATCACGAATAAACTGCAATCGATAATCTATATTATGCGTTTAGGCCTATAACTAGCGTTCTAGGAATTACTGCAGAAAACGATAAAAACATACTTATATTCTAGACGGTATTTTCGTATGAATATATGAATGAAAAAGTAACGTTCCTACATCCTGAACGATAGATAATTGATGTTGAATGGGCCATAGTAATGTCAATTTAGCAATACAATTGAAAAAGTTATAGCCCTGCAAAGAAGGTGAACATCTCCATAGGCTTAGACTGGTGGCAGTGATCATACATTGATGGATAGAAGCATGGCAGTTAATGTGTTAAAGAGGAACACCACCCAAATCAAGAATTCCAGTATGTTATTTCCATGGCCTATGGAAGTTTTATCAATATTTGTGAACATGAGCTACTCTCTCCCAAAGCCAGAAACCAGGGAAGTAAGACTCAAACTTGTGATGTCATCAGGTACTGTATAAGGTTTAGAGCTGCTCCATTGACAATGAATGGGAGACAGATTTTGTAGATCCACAGAATGATTCGTTTTATTTTTTTATACCCAACTGAGTTTTATTATTTAGTAGTGTTGTGGATGCCGGAGGAAATAATTCGCTTGTCAATGGTTGGTTGTTACAAATGTATTAGGTGAAATAGGAGATCTGGCTTGAGAGGACCCAACGAGCCCCTGGCCGGTGGGGTCCTGTAATGAGCTCCCAGATTTAACAATGTCGATATTTATACATGACAGGAAGGCGTGGGGCCAGGTGACCAGGTTATACTCGACGAGGGGGGGGGGGGGGGGTTAGGTGAGACTGATTGATCAGGGGACAAAATGAGACTGGAAGACAGGACGTGGGTATTGGGGATTAATCAGGGGAAACTGGGGCCCAGTCCACACGATCACAGGTATTTTTGACACGAGGTAAAAAAATTAATAAAATAAAAACTGTATACACGGGTGGTTTAAACTGATGTAATATACATGTAGTACAATGCCAAAGCAATAGGTGGCGATGTAGTTCAAACATGCAGGCCATTTCAACCAATCAGAAGGGTTGGACGCGTCACTACGTTACATGAGGGAACGTCCTTCACAAAACAGAAACCGCCATCTTTAAATTGCTCGCTTAGCACATTAGCATTCATTCTTTGCTTGCAGCAAGAAAAAAGTGCAATAAACAAAAAAGGATACATTCACTGTGTTCTGCCTCATTTGTTGATGAAACAAAACCAACATCAACACAATTTACCACCAAGAGCGGAGAGTTTAGTCTCGCTGATGTTGTTAGCATACATGCTAATGTGATTGTGATTTGCCATTATAATAGTTGGCATTGCGGCTAGCGTACATTAGTGTAGTAACGTTAACGTGCGTGTGGACGAACAGTGCAACTGCGCACATAAATCACAGTTACATAACACCCCGCGTTTATGTGGAGTTTGTGGACAGGGCCTGGGACTACAGTAGGTGTGGGGGAATAACAAATGGGAGGTGGGGGAGAACATACAATTTACCACAGTAGTGTTCTCGGTTCTGAAACTAAAAATGTACCTATGAACTCGGAACATTCTCCTGGGTGCATTGCTCTGTGTCATCTATAAAATCCTTCCAAATTCAGGTTCAGAGCTAATACTTGATGACATCACAAGTTATCATTTTAGCACTCCGAGTTAGATTCAGAGTTGTTCATGTTTACCAATATTTTGTTTGTTTTATTTGTCACATATAAGGTACATGTACATAGTGAAATACTTGGTTCTGTATGACCCTCCTGAGATTGTGCTTCATACAGTAAAAAAGTAAGAGTAAAGACCAAACACTATACAAAATATACAATATACAAAACTAGAATGTACAAAATGCAAAATAAAATAATTAAAAGTATGAGGTAGTGCAAATGGGTTGAAGGTGAATGTTGTGTGCAGTGAACGTAGAATGGATGAGATAATGTTACAGTAAGTCTACATTGAGCAGCCTGATGGCCTGGGGATAGAAGATCCTTCTGAGTCTCTCTGTACTGGCCACGAGACTCCGGTAACGCTTGCCTGACCGCAGCACTGCAGTGCAAAGAGGCAGTTGTTTGGGTGGCTAGAGTCTTTGACTATTCTCTTAGCCTTGGCTCTGATGAAGCCTGGTGTAAAGGTCCTGGGGAATGGGAAGCACACCTCTGATGGTGTGTCCAGCTGATCGAGCCACTCTCTGCAGTCTGCTGTGGTTGTGTGCAGTGCTATTCCCAAACCAGGAGGTGATGTTACGAGTCAGGATGCTCTCTATTGTGCCCGAGTAGAATTGTTTTAAGATCCTCTGACTCAGTTTGAACTTCCTTAGTCGCCTAAGGAAGTAGAGGCGCTGCCGTGCTACCTTCACTACAATGTATGTCAAGTCCTTGGATATGTGGACTCTGAGGTACTTGAAATAATTTACTCTCTCGACCGGTGGCCCATAAATGCTGAGGGGGCTGTAGTCTCTTGCCCCAGACCTCCTAAAATCCACAATCAGTTATTTGGTTTTGCTGACGTTCAGGGAGAGGCTGTACTCCTGGCACCACAGCGCCAGGTTCTCTACCTCTCCCAGGTAGGCCCTCTCGTCGTTTGCAGAGATAAGGCCCACCACAGCTGTGTCGTCAGCAAACTTGACTTGACTATTGTGTTGCTGTTGTGCTTTACCACACAGTCATGCGTGTAAAGTGAATAGAGGATAGGGCTCAGAACACAGCCGTGGGAGGCACCCGTGTTGAGAGTGATGGATGAGGAGGTGCAGTTACCTGCTCTCACCACTTGGGATCTTTCTGTCAGGAAGTCCAAGTCCCACTGGCAGAGGTTGTAGTTCAAGCCCAGGTCTCTGAGATTGACGATGGGCTTGGAGGGGACTACGGTGTTGGGTTGGGAGGAACAGATGTAGCCCTTCACTAGCTTCTCAAAGCACTGTATGGCTATGGAAGTGAGAGCTGCAGGGCGATAGTCATTGAGGCAAGTGGGCGTGGGTCTTTTGGGTACAGGGACAGTAGTGGACTTTTTCAAACAGGTGGGGATGACTGACTGTTCTAGGGACAGGTTGAATAGTCAGGGAATATCAGGGCCAGTTGGTCAGCACAGACTTTTAGGACGTGTCTGGGGATGCCGTCCGGTCCTGCTGCTTTCCTGGTATTCACTTAGTTTCTTAAAGGTCCTCCTCACCTCATGCTCTGTTAACCTGAATGTTGAGTCTCCATCGGCAGTGGCTCTACTTTCTATTGTAGTGGCCTGTAGGCTGTTGTTGGAATTTACAGCCTCAAAGTGTGCATAGAAAGTATTGAGCTCATTTGCCAAGGAGACATCAGTCTTCACCTTGGGGGGGGGTGGGGGGGAGGGTCATCATCGCACCTTTGTAGTCATCGCTCTGAGGCCTTGCCACATGCGTCTATAAACAGCCTGTTCAAACTGAAGCTCCACCTTATCCTGTACCGCCCCTTTGCCTCTGTCACTCTTCTCCGTAGGTTGTAACATGCTGCCTTGTGCTCGTCCACGTTGCCTGTTGCCTTGCGTTGTAGGCTGAGGTGCGTTCAGAGCTTCGCGGACGGATTTGTCTACCCAAGGATTTTGGTTTGGGAAAACTCGAATTGAGGCGGAGGGGACCAACAAAGTCCAGCACTGTTTCTGTATAATCATCAGGGCTAGAAATTGCGACCGATTTGGGCGCATATGCGACGAAATTGTATCTGTGCGTCCTCAAAATATAATTGGGAGCATTCGTGCGAGTGCAAATAATTGTTCTGGTGCGACCTCCTCCCCCCCCCTCGTCCCTTTACCTGTACATTCGCTAGATTGTCACTCAGTATGTGCCATGTGAGTTGACAGTGACCATTCTAACCAATCAAACGTGAGCTTGACGCACACACACGCTGCTCGCAGTGCCCTCCCCCTCACAGACCCATCTCATTTGCACCGAAGATAGCAAGCGTGCAGTTCCTCTTTTAACACCACTGAAGCTTTAAACAATGGCCCAGTAAACTATTCATCACTTTAGTTTAATACACAAGGCGTTGTCTAACGTTATCTAGCTGGCTAGCTACTGATAGCTCATAACATAATTGAAATTCGTTTTGCAGCTGTGGCTAACGTTAGCTAGCTACCGATCTTCGGCTGGCTAACGTTAGCTACCTAGCAACTGTAGTTTGCTAATACGGGCTGTGCTGGCTGGCTACATTTACATTTACATTTACATTTAGTCATTTAGCTGACGCTTTTATCCAAAGCGACTTACAAGTTCTGTACGACAAGCCATCAGGAAGGGCACAACTCTATCAGCTGAGTAACAATGTTCGTCAAAGTGTTGAGTGCTACAGTGTAGGTTAGTTTATTAGGACAAGTGCATGACAGTATGGTTAGTTAGGGTTAGATAATTTTTTTTTTTTTTTTTTTTTTTTTTTATTCAGATAATGGTTGAAGAAGTGCGTCTTTAGTCGACGGCGAAAGATTGGACGTGTTTCGGCTGTCCTAACTGGGGTGGGTAGTTCATTCCACCATTGTGGGGCAAGGACTGAGAATAGGCGACTTCTCTTTGATGACCCTCCCGGAGCTTGGATAGGAGTAGGTCTGAGGCGGCCAGAAGAAGCAGAGCGTAGGGGTCTTGAGGGTGTGTAGTTAGAGACCATTGACCGGAGGTAGGCGGGAGCAGTTCCCTTTGCCGCACGGTATGCTAGGTCGAGGGCCTTGAAGCGGATTCGTGCAGCAATGGGGAGCCAGTGCAGGTCCCTAAGAAGTGGGGTGACATGGGCCGACTTCGGTAGGTTTGAGATCAGGCGGGCCGCTGCGTTCTGAATGAGTTGAAGAGGCTTAGTGGCAGTGGCCGGGAGGCCAGCGAGCAGTGCATTGCAGTAGTCGAGGCGGGAGATGACTGTTGATTGGACGAGGAGTTGGGTGGATTCTTTTGTCAGGAAGGGGCGGATCCTTCTGACGTTGCTCAGGAGGAATCGGCAGGTTCTGGTTGTCGCTGCGATGTGAGCAGAGAAGTTCAACTGGTCTGGCTACCTTTTACTTCGCAATGGAGTGGAGCTAACTAACTGTACAAATCGATGTGATTGGCTGAGACTGTATTTTGTACGGTTGGCTGCCTGGCTGTTGTGGATTCGGGTCAACCTGAATGAAATACAGTATCCGGGAATTAGTCCAAGTCGTGATGACCGACAGCAGTGTAACAACAATATGGTCCGTGCGGAACCCTTATCCCAACACATAGTTCCGTGTGTGAATAATGTTGAGCCACCACAAAAGATGAATCCAAAGTTTAATATAGTAAGAATAGTACTAGGCTATATTATAACACATATTTGCAAGTAGATTACATTAGCAAAATGCCCTTTTGACATGTAGCCTACATATTCATCATAATCATGAAAGTTTATTTGGAAGTATTTTATATTCTGTACTTAGTTTTAAAGTGGTCAGACAGTTCCCTCTGTAATACAGTCTTCACACATTCATAAATAACACTTACAGAAAAGCTTATTGTGCACTGTAATACGTTTTGTTCAATGGGGGATTTTTTTATGTACCGAATACCGTGAAACTGGTATTTTTGCCCAAGGTTATCGTACCCTCAAAATGTCATACCGGCACATGCCTAGTTACACTATAGGCTACACTACTAGGTCTACACTATACTATAGTTTAAGGCTACTTTCACTGTTTTACTGCATTACAGTACTGTTATATTGTCGTCTTTTTTTATCAATAAAAAAATATATATTACATATATATTGTTGGTGCTCCTTACATTTTGGTGGGTGCTCCTACATGTTTGCTGGTGCTCCCAACTTTTTGAAGTTGGGAGCACCAGTGCTACCAAGTAAAAATGTTAATTTCAAGCCCTGATCATCAATGTTGTCTGTGCCCTCACGAAACACGCTCCAGTCTATGTAATCGTGTGCATTTTGGAGCATGTTTTCTGAGTGCACAGAAAATGGGGGTAGTTCCCCTTAAAAACAAATATTATTGTGTGTGTACAGGTCTATAAGAAACTGGGTCAAACCCACTTGGCACTAATGAACTTCAGTTGGGCGATGGACCTGGATCCTAAAGGAGCCAACAACCAGATTAAAGAAGCCATTGATAAACGCTACCTGCCTGAGGACGAAGAACCAGTCACTGAAGATTATCTATATGACTCAGGTAAATATAGCTATATATATAAGCCTATATTCATTATTGTTTCTCTTTTAATTAGTTCATAATAATTAATCACTGAACAAGCCTATATTCATTATTGTTCTCTTTTAATTAGTTAATGATATTTAATTACTTAAAAGGGGAACTATCTTACTATTTCTTTCACTATTTGGGCAATTTTACACAATTCCTGTGAGTCTATGGAACACATATGTATGTTTTTTTTCTTCCAAAAAAAATCATTGTTTTATATTTCTAATCAAGTACTGTAGAGCAGCAGTTTCTGCCCTTCAAGATTCCAAGCTGTTTTTGGCTGGGCTCCGCCCATACTCTCAATGCGCTTTGAGTGACAGTCACCCACTGCACTGGCAGATAACTTTTGGGGGAGAGTGATGGAGGGACTAATTAATTTCACCGCGGGGGGGGCATAATCCCACGAGACAATGCATTGGTAACTTGTTTCAAATGACAATATATACCCCGTGAATATTATTGCACGGATCGTAATATGCGTGGGAGCATGCGCTATGATATTTTGCAACAGGTTGACGTGAGTGCTGATACGAGAGAGAGAGAGAGAGAGAGAGAGAGAGAGAGAGAGAGACGACTGTAAATGCAGGGGGAGAGACCGCTCCGAGACAAGTCGCACCGTATGAGAGCCTCTCTCCCTCTCTCTATCTGTCTGTCTCTCCCTCTCTCTATCTCTTTTTCTCTCTTTTGAGGAAGTGACAGGGAAACCGCTTCCGCATTATTCCCACTCGCTCTGTTGTTGAGCGAATTCTTGATTGTGAGTGGTGGAACTAAACCACAGAAGGGGCGGAGGTATGCATATCATTATGCAAATAATTCTGCTTCCGTCACAGGGGACCAAAATTCTGAATGGCTTGGTTCAGTGGGGGAGGATCTAGTCTCTTGTGAAATGAGAATTTGAGACATACAACCCCACATTGCTAGAAAACAATGCTAAACACTGGAAAAGGCAATTTATAAGATAGTTCCCCTTTAAAAATTATTAGTCATTGGTCTAGCCCAGGGGTGGCCAACCCGCGGCTCGCGAGCCGCATGCGGCTCTTTGCCCGTCAATGTGCGGCTCTTCCATCCATAAAAAGAAATTAAAAAAAATATATATATATTTTTTTTTTTACTTTTTTTTTTTTATGTCACTCATTCCATAAGGACGTAGAATAAACATTTACAATTTTTTTTTAAATGGTCCATTTGCATGTTCTTGGTATCTGAATCTAGGGACATATATGGATCAGTGTCAGAAATAGTGTGTCTGTTACTAGGCTTGAGTAAATTGTAATGAACCAAAGGAGAATATCAATTCTATTTAAAAAAAAAATTATCTTTGACTGTAAATAACACCATGCTAAAATTGACCAGACCTGAAAAATCTAAGCAAATGAATAAAGGGAAGATGATTAAACAGAAGGTTTTGTAGATACAGTACTGAATTCTGCCATCTTTTTTATAATGTAAATTTCTCCACCATTCTTCATCATATTGCAACACCGTTTTTTGCAAGACGTTCACAGAAAGGTAGAGAAACTAACTGCGCTCTGTTTTATGGCAATAACGTTCAGGTTTGTGGGAGATAATCCCAAAAAATAAGAGAAATTAAAAAGTAAATCCAGAAGTCAGATGATTGACAGGGGCTGGTGTGAGCTGGGTAGGGTAGTTTTTCGAAATTTGAAAGCCCTGAGTCTCTTCCTTCAAAAGACTACACTCACTTTTGGCTGTGCCACTTCCTCCTGTCAATATGCGCCGGTTTCCGACTCAATGCCCTGAGATTTCTATAATCTTATATTTCACTAATAACAGTTAAAATAATTGGTAAACAAACATAATGCTGAAAATATACACTTTTACTGTATATCTCGGGCTTAAGAGGTTAACCCTGTGAGGCCCAAATTAAAAAGAAATTAGCAACTTCAGAGGCCAGAGGGTGGGACATATAAACACATTTACTATCAAATAGCATTGTGAGGCTGAACAACAGGACCAATTGACTATACATGTGCTTAAAGGGGAACTATCTTATAAATGGCATTTTTCAGTGTTTACCATTGTTTCTTAGCTATGTGGACTTATATTAATAGGATATATGTCTCTAATTCTCATATTGGCGAATTCTTCCAATTCTCCTCTCACAATATTCACCCTCACTGAACTGAGTCATCTGAAAATGTGCATATCTGTGATGTCAGAGATTTCTCAGCTGCATAATAATGTGGCAGTTGATGTGGCAGTTGGCACCAGGCCACACAGTGGTTGGAGCCCAGCCTCAAAACGGCTTAAGATCTTGAGGTAGAAAAATGCGGTTTTTAGTAGGGATGCCCCGATCGATCGGCCACCGATCGTTATCGGCCGATAATCAGTATAAATATGCGATCGGGGAATTCCGATAATGAGTCATATTCGCCGATCGCGGAAACTGATCAAGTGGATATCTCACTCGCTTGTCTCAGACGCACAGGACCTGCAAACTGCTCCTCCTCCCTAGCCCCGCCCGCCCCCGTGTAGAGTTTGTAAACAAAGAGGTGCGGCTCCTCTGCTCGAGTCTGTAGTGCATTCGACCTGCGCTAACGTTAGCTACCTAGCTATCGTTACTGTTTAAACAAAATTACCCAGTCAACTATTCACGTTTAGTAGGCATTGTCTAACGGTATTTAGCCGGCTAGCTACCGATAGCTCCTGATATCAACAAATTATCCAGAAAATCTAGTAGTCCATGTTCATACCTCCGGTAGCTTGCGTTAGCTTGCGTTAGCTGACGTTAGTTTACTGTTCAAAACGAAATGTCCCATTGAACTAAAGTTCTGTCTTAACGTCATCTAGCCGGCTAGCAGTAGCTACCGATAGCTCTTGATATCAATGTCTTATAACATTGATTTAATGCGTATTCGAGCTGAGGGCTTGCTGAATGTGAAATGACCAAAGCATAACGTTACCAATAGGGTCCCGCTGCAGCGCCGGAGAATCCTTTTTGGAGCTGGGCTACTAGAGTACACACAGGAGCTGTTTGCAGATAGCGAGCATTTTGACTTGTTGCGTGGTGGCGATGTCTCGCAGATAATACAAGTACAAGTCTAATTATATAATATATATATTTTATAAAAAAAAAAAAAAAAAAAAAACTTTTTATATAAAATAATTTTTAATTTCTTTTTAATCAAAAACGATCGGTATCGGATCGGTATCGGCCGATATGGCTCACGACGATCGGTGATCGGTATCGGTGGCAAAAAACGCGATCGGGGCATCCCTAGTTTTTAGTACTTGATTAGAAATACAAAACAATGCATTTTTTTTTGAAAAAAACCTAGGTGTTCCATAGACTCACAGGAATTGTGTAAAAGTGCCCAAATAGTGAAAGAAATAGTAAAATAGTTCCCCTTTAACATTTTTTAAATAAACATTATTTTTTTAAATGGCTAAAAGTGATTTTGTAATTTTGCAACCGTGGGTCTCACAGGGTACTTTTAACCCTGTGAGGCCCAAATAAAAAAGACATTAGCAACTTCAGAGGCCAGAGGGTGAGACCTATAAACACATGAAGGGTGCCGTGACTGAAAAAAAAGGTTGAGAAACGCTGGTATATGGTGTGGCTCTTTGTGGTACCACAGTAATTTTTTTGTGGCTCTTAGTCTCTGACTGGTTGGCCACCCCTGGTCTAGCCTATATTCATTATTGTTTCTCTTTTAATTAGTTAATTAAGCAATAGCTCACGACAGGCCATGGTATATGGTTATTATATTGCAGCTAAGTTGTGTAGTTCTAAGGGCGACAACCCATTAGCTGTGATATAATAACCATATGCCATGGCCTGAAGTGAGCTATTGCTTTTATAAAACTGTTACCAAGTAGGCTATGACAATATGAAAGTAATACACACTTAGGGCGCCTGGGTGTCGCAGCGGACATTGCGCTCGTCACCAAATCAAGAGACACCGGGTTCGACTCCGGCTGTCGGCGTTGCCTCCGGCTTGGGCCAGCCGTCATACTAACTCAATTGGCAGAGTTAGCGGGTGGAAGTCGATGGATGGTAATCTGGACGTTGTGGACAGCGACTCCTACAGGTCTGTTGGGGACGCCTGCACAGCAGAGACAGGAAATGGCGGGGGTAGTGTGAGCCTCCCACACGTTACACCTCGCCAATGAGAGTCCGCGCTGGCAGGTGAAAAGATGGGACAGGCTGCCTCCTTGTGTATCAGAGGGGACACGTGATGCAAGGCTTCTATCCTCCCTACAACCGGCCAGTGGGGGGCATATGCGAGCAACGTTCAAGACAGGGGAGGGGGGAATTGGCACAATGGAATTGGGATGGGAGAAAAATTGAAAAAATTGGAGAAAAAGTGGATAAAAAAAAGAAGTAATAAACACTTCAATTTAAACGTTTGTTGTTATTAGTCAATTCTTATTAGTAAATAATAATGTTAACAAATATATAATAGACCTTCCTGGCTGCCTTCACTGCAAGGCGGTTGCTATGCAACATACACACTAAGAACTAGCTGGCATTCTTTTTTCATAGTCGGGCAAATATGCCGACTATTTACCAAGGCTGAACGCTGTTTTCACGTACAACCGAGGACCGTTATTGTACAGTTTTTATATTTTTTCAGGCGAGAATGTACTCATTTAGATTACAAATATGTAGTCCGTTCGTCCAAATAGCGTCTGTTTGGAAATTTGCTCCCAGTGTTTTCGGTTGCAACACGACTTGACGCATGCCCAGTTCAACTGGGAATCCCCATTCTACGTGAGGTTAACAATTGTAACCGATCGTCCGGCTATATTCCTTTATCAGTCTTCCCAGTTAGTAGCTAGATTAATACATTTAGTGGAAGTATCAATAATCTGAATAAAACCATCACTTTATCCGTCTGATTCGGATGACGCTAACCGACATTTTGAACCTCTTGGTCCATATATGGGCATACATCCGTCCCGTGACACGAGGTATTCCCCGATCTGCATGCGCCAGCCCCAGTCTCCCCCGTAGACCAGATCGGCTAACGTTTTTGTCCTCGGACGTGGAGTGATACTGATTAAACCATGGTTTTGTGAAAAGGAATTGGAATCATAGCTGTGGATTATGCTCAATATCCCACGGCTATGAACCAATCAGATTGCTTGATTTGAGCTACCTGTTTTATAATAATAATAAATCATTGGTCTACCTTATATTAATTTCTTACTGGTAATTTCGTTAAAACAGTCGCAACAATTAATCTAACCATGTCTGTCTGTCTCTCTCCCCCTTCTTGTCTCTCTCTCTCTCTCTCTCTCTCGCTCTCTCTCGTGTGTTTCTCGGCCATCAGCGGAGGTAGAGGAGAGCAGTATGACGGATGCAGACGACGCCCAGTTACACACCGCTGAGAGTGACGATGTCCTCTAACCCCGCCCACCTAGCCTCACCCCAGCCAACCACAGCCCTCCTGGCCAAAGCCCCTCCCACAGCGGGTTATTAAAGGGAAACCTGGACATGTTGGTTTGTCAGTTAGAATGTAAGGCAACATGTGAGGGTGTCCCTCTAACCCGCTGCTTGGTTTATTATATTAAGGGTTGTTTTCTTCAGCGCTTTGCTGAGCAGCAGCACATGGGCCCCAACCTGTATCTGTTGCCAACAACAGTATAGTGAACATTTTACCAGGAAGTATTAAGAGTGTCAGCTGACTATGTCACAACACCAGTTTCGGGCTGTTTGTTGGCAGCCATTTTGTGTCCTCGTAAACGTTCACTTTACCTCAGCACCGGGGAGAGTTGTGGTTGGTTGACACAAAGCCCCCCCCCCCTCCTGCTCCACCACCACCTGAGAAGAAAAGACAGATGATGGATGACAAACTGCTGCTACTCCTCCTCCTCCAGGCGCTCTCTCTCTCTCATACTGACCCGGGACCAGCCAGGCTGCTGGTTGGTATAAAGTAAGCAGCTCCTGAGCTGACCTGGGACCAGCCAGGCTGCAGGTCTCTGAACTTCCACCTTATTGTCAATTCAATTTGATCATTTTGTCATCGATGTCGAGGCCTGATTAATTTCTAGAGCTGGATTTGAAATCATCATAACATTATCCAGACATCACCCCTCCAAACCACTCTTCTCTCCCTCCTTTCCTCCCCTCCCTCTCCTTTCCTCCCCTCCCTCTCTCCTCTTTGTCTTATAGTGGAGATGATTTTTTTATGTTCTTTTTATCATCGTTATGGTAACGAACTCTGAATCAATAAAAACGTTTTAAGTCATAAACTCTCTGTTCTGATTGGTGGAAATGTGTATCTCTTTTTGCGATTGGACATTGAAGCTTCCTGTCGGGTCTGATTCTGTTCTAATGTTTTGAGTCCTGCTCAAAGAGTTAATAACGATCTGTAATCCAAGTCCTGCCTCTAAGAGTTAATAACAATTTGTTCAAAGTCCTGTTATTTGAGTTAAGAGGGAGACCATTCCACAGCCTGGGAGCAGCCAAGCAGAAGGCCCGATCTCTCATGGTATGGAGTCTGGTCCTGGGTTGCTGGAGGAGATCGGGGGGGTGAGGAGTTTCTTAAGGTAGGGGGGGGGGGCACTTCCAGGAAGACACTGGTGGGTGAGGAGGGACACCTTAAATATAATCCTGTATTCCACGGGGAGCCAGTGCAGTGTTTTGAGGATGGGAGTGATGTGCTCATATTTGCGCACCCTCATCAGGATCCTGGCAGCGCTGTTAACACTTTCTGAGCCGTTGCTTAACCTTGATTTACCCGTTGAATGCCACCATCCACTTCAATGTTAGCTTAAAAATGCCTAATTTATGTTTTAAATTCTGTGTCTAAATTCTGTGTCTAATCTGCCCGTCGCTTTATCAATGACTCGTTTGCAGTCAACATTGTCGAAGCGGATTGTTTTTTTATCGGTTCATTTTCGTTTTATACCATTTTGAAAAGCCCTCGTTTTCAAGGAAAATATAAAGATTCCATGATAAAAGACATTTACTGGAATATTCTAGAATACACAAACGTTGTAATTTTTCGGCCTATTTATGAATCGTTTTCAAATAAACGCTATATTATTGATAGTATGAGTAGGTATGCACGCTATGGATGCGAGCTGAAAAATGTATTCTCTTATTTCCTCATCAGCGATCGCGCACACACGGACACATCACACATAGGGCAAACGCTGAGATCTCAGCGAATATAACTCTGATTATCCCAAGACTGGTAAAATAGATTCCTTACCTCAGATCAGATGTTCTCCAAAAAGATCATTCCAATTCCTGATCGCCATTCCAAATATCGATCACGCTTATTGATTGAGTATTGGCTGCTGTGAATATATATTCCAGGCTGATTCCCGTCCTGCGATGACTTCCATGTTGATCAGACTTCTTGCCAGCACAAGGAACCAGCTGGCTCCGCCTCTACATATCTACAGATCCCAGGTCAGTCTAAGCGACTGACTTGCAGTTACACAGGGATAGACGATAGGGGGCGCTTTTTTCCATTCTGAGCTCCTGTAGGAGCTGGTGTACCAACGGGAGACTGTTGATGAAATATGATTTCAGATATTTGTCGTCGTCGGCACTCAGTGGGGGGGCTAATAAAACGAGATGTCGTCCGTGGCACTGAAAGGGTTAAGGACATACTGAAGTTTCTGGATGTTTTTGCCAGGAATCCCGATGAGCTCGAGCTTCTCTGCATCTTATGTTTTTGTATGAAAACTATGATTTATATTACTTTCATCTGGCAAATAAAACTCTGAATCTGAAAATCTGCGTGAGTGAGTGAGTGAGGGACGTAGTTTGCCTATGTTTCTGAGGTGGTGAAAAGAGGTTTGGCATATGCAGTGGCGGCCGGTGGGTGCTTCGCCACTAGGGGCGCTATACCAAACATTTTGCATGTACATGTACAGTACCACGCAACAGACTCATGGCAAGACGTGAGCGATTCGACTCACGCTCACGGCAATGAATCGGCTCTTATGAACGAGTCGCTCAGCTGTTACTACAACAACACACAACCAGTCAAATAAAGTATAGTCTAGACTCTAATTCACAACTTGAAACACAATATATAAATAGAAAAGTTAGAAACAAAACTCGCCCCGTCTCCAAACACAGGCAGATCTCTCCCTCTCTCCTTCTCTCTCTCACACACAGCGCGACGTGGAATCGATTCGTTACACAATCAGACCTATTATATACCAAGAATAACTTCAGTACGAGTACAGGGCTGTACACATATTTTGCATATTGTTAAACGAGCCAAGGCTAGCTATTAAACTATCGATATGAATCGAAAATCTGGGACCCTGATGTAAACAAGACAAACGTCTTTCTCTGGTCTGCATCCCCTTAACAATTGTGTGTATTGAGCCGTACTGTATTGTACCCATTCTGCAATCTGTTAATAAAGTTCTCATTCATTCATTCATTCAAACATAGACGATATTGAACAAGCCATAATCCACGTATTTTCAATCCCAGAGAGCTGCAGTAGTTAAATCAATGAGCCATAACGAGCGGTAACGTTATTATTGCATCCAAGATTGATACACGGCTGGCTAGGCAGTTGGTAGTCATAGTCTTGTGTTATAAAATAAATAAACAATCAGCAATGTCTTGCTTCATGAATGGCCAGCAGTAGCCTAACAGTACTGCTCCTAAAAAAAACTATTTACAAACGTTAACGTTAACCACAGAGAGAGAGAGAGAGAGAGAGAGAGAGACTCACTGTTTAGTTGACACGTCCAGGGCTTGCCTTGATAAAGTGTATAATCCACTGTTGATGTACAGTATTCCAGACCACTGTCCACTGTCCAGACTGCATCCGCCATATAGCTTGTTAGCCAAGTGTTAGCTTGTTAGCAGTTGGTCACACAACACAAGTACTTCATTCCTTTGTCCATTTCCGAATTCAAACTACCGGGCGTTCTATCAAATCAAATCAAATCAAATTTATTTATAGGGCCCAACAACACACGTTAATGTCCCCATGGGCCGTACAGATCTTCTTTAAACAAGTCAAGAAGAAAACATAACAATAAGTCAAGAACAGAACAAGAACACCATAAGGTGCAAACATTTTTAGATGGATGCAAATAAATGAAAGAATGCAAGCACTCCCAGACATACCCCACGCGAAGGTAAGGAAAAACTCACTAAAACCTAACAATAGGGAAAAAAAGCTCCACAGGCAGTGTGGAGGAGAGACACCTTAGAAGGGCCATTCAAGGGGGGATCTCCCTTCTTAGATGTTGGTGATAGTAGTGTTGCAGACGGACAGTTGGTAAGCATGCACTCATGTGTGTAGTGGAACACAGATGAGTGCATGCAATAGCAACTGTACATTTATCGCCATGCTCTAAGACAAACTCTAACCTTAACCAACTTTGAAAGAGTGCCTAAGCTTAACAGTCTAAAGAACTTGCAGTCACGGCACGCTCGGCTGCATGCATCTCACAACAACACAAATCTACCACCAACGGAGGACCAACCTAGGAATAACCTAGAATTGGAACATTAGAAATTGGATTCGGCCAATCAGAGATCGTCTCTGTGAAATTCTGCTACGGAAAAAAATACTGGCGTCGGCCAATCAGAGAGCGTCTCCGCGAAATGCGGCTACAGAAATTCTTGACGCTACTGGCTAGACCGCTTCAAATCGCGCCCGGATTCCAACATAATAGTCATATTTCAACGCACAACGCGTTATGCACTGATTGGCTGTGACGGATACAGCGATCAAACTGTGACGCACACTCAGAGCGCTATCGTGTCTAGCCGGGCCGAGAAATACGAAAAAATAAAAAAAACTTGATGTCACTTCCTGCTCAGGAAAACGAGTTTTTTTATTTGAGATAATAACGTTATATTGTGCATTGGAAATACAAACATACTTAAAATGAGTAAATATTATTCATTTTAAACATGTTTATATTATTTATAGGGCTATAAAACAAAAAACAAAAAGATACTTTTTCTTGTTCTACTCTCATATAACCAGGCAGGGCCTGAAGGGGGGGCGGCGCCCTTGCGCCCCTAGTGGCAGAGCCGCCACTGGGCATATGCGTGTGACATGGGTCTGGAAGGTGAGGTGATGGTCCATTTTGACACCCAAGTTGGTGACTGCTGTAGAGAGTGATGTTCTGGCCGGAAAAGGTGATGTTGGATGATTAGACCTGGTATGGAGTACAGACAAGGTTTCAAGTTTCTTTAATAGTTGTCATACAGAAGTACAGAATACTTTTATACAAAATGCTTCTTACTGTTGCGCTCCAGAGACTGTGCAAGACAAGATAAGTATGAAATAAAATAACATAGTAAAATTAGAAGTAAAAAAAATGAGGTCACAGTGTTCAGTTTAGACGTAGTTACCATACAATATACAATACTGTGCAGTGTACTAATATACAATACTATATAGTGCAAGGCAGAAATGGAGAAATGGGACGAGGTGCAATTTAGGTACAATTCACAGTAGGTGTACGAGTTGTAGTGCAAATCCTTTATCAATAAATATAAAGTGTAAGTGTGTTTGTGTGATCTAAAGTGTGGAGAGTGGGTGCTGCAGTGTGTTGTTTGTTTGAGTGAGTGTGTGCGTGTGGGTGTGTGTGCTGTGTGCATTTGATGGTTGTTGCATAGTGATTATTGTTCGTTTAGCAGCCTGATGGCCTGGGGATAGAAGCTTCTTCTGAGTCTTTCTGTGCTCGCCTTAAGACTCCGGTATCGCTTGCCTGACCGCAGCAGTTCAAAGAGGCAGTTGTTCGGGTGGCTCGAGTCCTTAATAATTCTCTTAGCCTTCCCCTTGCACCGCTTGTTGTAAATGTTCTGGAGGGTGGGAAGCCCCCCTCCAATTGTGCGTTCGGCTGAACGTGTCACTCTTTGTAGTCTGCTACGGTCTTGTGCAGTGCTATTCCCAAACCAGGAGGTGATGTTGCCGGTCAGGATGCTCTCTATTGTACATGAGTAGAAGTTCCTAAGGATCTTCTGACTGACTTGGAACTTCCTTAGGCGCCTGAGGAAGTAGAGGCGTTGTCGTGCCTTCTTCACAACACTGTCAATGTGTGTGGTCCATGTCAAGTCCTCGGATATGTGGGCTCCGAGGTACTTGAAACTGTTCACTCTCTCAACCGGTGCCCCGTCGATGCTGAGGGGGCTGTAGTCCTTGACCCCCGACCTCCTGAAGTCCACAATCATCTCTTTTGTTTTGCTGACGTTCAGGGAGAGGCAGTTCTCCTGACACCACTGTGACAGGTTCTCTACCTCTTTCAGGTAGGCCCTTTCGTCGTTGGCAGAGATCAGGCCCACCACTACTCTGTCATCAGCAAATTTGATGATGGTGTTGTTGTTCCGCTGTGCTACGCAGTCATGTGTGTACAGGGAGTAGAGGAGGGGGCTCAGAACACAGCCCTGGGGGGCCCCTATGTTGAGCGTGATGGATGAGGAGGTGCAGTTGCCGGCTCTTACCACCTGGGGTCTGCCCGTCAGGAAGTCCAAGACCCACTGGCAGAGGTCATAGTTCAAGCCCAGGTCCCTGAGCTTGGCTATGAGTTTGGAGGGGACTATGGTATTGAATGCTGAGCTGTAGTCGATGAACAGCATTCTCACATAGTTTCCCTGCCTCTTGTCCAGGTGTGATGCTGCTGTGTGCAGCACATGGGCTATGGCGTCCTCCGTGGACCTGTTGGGGCGATATGCAAATTGCAAGGATGGCCTTTGTCTTTTAACTATTCAGTTGCAAGAAATTCATCCACGCCTTATCTCCTCCAGGCAGGAGGTAGTGTAGCAGAGGGACAGGGATCCGAGTGGGTGGGGGTTGTCCTCAGGTAGAGCTGCATGTCATCAGCATAGCAGTGTAAGGAAATTCCATGCCTGCTGATGAGACGACCGAGGGGCAGCATGTAAAGGGTGAAGAGGGTGGGGTGCGGCACCGACCCTTGGGGGACACCACAGGTGACATTGTGGATCCCAGATTTAGCCTCTCCCAGTGCCATGTGCTTAGTTCTCCCAGTGAGGTATGACACAAACCCATTGTGGACGTTTTGAGAGTTAATAATATGCATCAGCCCTGCCTCTAAGAGTTAATAACAATTTGTTCAAATTCCTGTTCTTAAGAGTTAATCTGTAGTCAAAGTTCTGCCTCAAGAGTTGATAGCAATTTGGTCAATGTCCTGTTCTTAAGAGTTAATAACCTGTAGTCAAATTCCTGTTCTAAGGGTTAATAACTACCTGTGTAACTGAGGGGTACAATTCCCTGACTGTATTACTAGATATGATACTTACTACCACTACCTTTGTACTTAATATTCGGCCACCCAGTACTCGGCATAAATATATTATGATGAACACTGTCACGTAGATGAAACGGATCCAACACAAATGTACGAATTAGAAATAGGTCTTTATTTCTACACAGCGATGGTGTGTAGAGCAAGCACTTAATCAAATCAATCACATTTATGAATGGGAATTAGTATGCACTTTTATGGCAAGAGTATTCGTCGGTATATCAATAGAGAATGTCCAATCTCTGAAGGCGCAGGTGGTACATATACGACCTGGAATAGTTAAGGAATAACAGCAATGATACTTTAATGATTATAAGACTGGATACACTAAGGGGGGTAATCCGGTCGCTTGTAAGACAACAGGAGTAGGAGGGGGGGGGGGGTAGAGTCTGGCTGCCTCGTCCGGCCAAGGGTATCCTGGGTGAACCCACAGTTGTGCAGCTCGGTGCGCCAGCGATCCTTGGACCACAGATGAAAGCAGGTGGACTCTCTGTGAGCCGGCTCTCTCCGGTCCACGGGGGAGAGACGTGAAGCGACCTCGTCTTGCAGAGCGCCTCCTCACCTTGCGTCCTCTCCAGGGGGGGGGGTTCCAACACACGGCAGTGTCGGGGGTCTTTATCCATGGAATAATCACTGTACACAAAGCATAATCCGTGCCTGGGAAGGCGGGCTGTCGTCGGTAGAATAATCCGGTATACAGGTCCACTCGCTCGTCGGCTCTGGGGCTCCTCGGATGCAGTCTCACATGGGGTCGACCATCCTGGATAAGCAGCCAGTTCTCTGCCCGAAACGATGGGGTACTGACTACGATAGTATTCTCACCGCACGAAGCACTATATATTAACAGACTATTATTAGCTTAATAGACTACGTCCAACTCGACGATATAGTGCCAAATATGACTATTCAAATATTAATATACACGATGTCTCAATACCGATGGTAGGCCGAACTTGGCCTTACTCCCACACGTGGCGTCACGGGGAGGCTTTACGTCTGTCACTCTATTGGAGGGTAAGAAACTGGACTAAAAAGGAAGTCCTACTTTAGTAGCGCAGTATATATACGCACTATGAACAAATAGTACCGTTAGTGGTGCGGTAGCCAGATTCCTACGCGGAACTAGGACTTGTTCGTACATGTTGAGCGGTACGTTTGAACTGGGTCTGGGGGGTATGGCAGCCTGGCACCAAGGTCTCGACCAATAGTAGAATGGAGACTATTATGGGATGTTCAGTAGGCTAGAATGGATATTCAATGCATATTGTACAAGGAATATACAAGGGATATCAGGGAATATTAGAGAATATACAAATACAATTAAATATATATATATAAATAAATATATATATTCGGTTTAATCTGGCCCTTCACAACAACCTGTATTAAAAGTTCGACAGTAAGAGTTGATGGCAATCTAGTCAAATTTATGTTCTAAGAGTAATTAACAATATGTAGTCCAAAGTCCTGTTCTAAGAGGTAATAACAAGCTGTATTCAAAATTATCGGCCGAAAATGGTTAAAAAGGCTCTTTCGGCTTTCGGCCGAAAGGGTTTTAGCACCGAAAATATATGACCGAAAGTCAAATAACGTGTTGTTGTGATGACGTCATCAAAACGCGACTACATACATACCGGTAGCATGCGCAACATGTAACGTGAGCAGCTTGGCAGCTCTTCCTGCATTCTACAGCCTGTGATAACTAACTCCTCTTGGGAGTAGGGATGCCCCCCGAAACCCGGTTCTAAACTAAATTAGAAAAAACCGGAGTATTGATCAGCTCCGACGTTAACGGTACTGCTATCAGTAGTCTAGGAGCGGATTAGCTACGAAGCTAACAGTGTACCATCCATCTGCGACGCAACGGTGGCAGCAACAGTGGACACTGAGTAATGTTAACGTTATGACGAGTTCATACTACACTACACGTATGAACTCGACATAACGTTAACGTTACTCCGTTTAAATGAAGTGTTTAATTAGCAGCAATCTGTTGTTGAAAATGTATTATCGTTAAACCGGAAATGGAAATGCGAGGACAGGTCTTAACAGTTAGCCGTCTGTCTGACATCTCCGCCTGGATGACGACCAACCACCTCAAACTGAACCTAAGCAAAACAGAATTGCTCCACCTGCCGGCCAAATCCTCCCCCCTGACCGACCTTTCCATCACAGTCGAGAATGCAGCTGTGACCGCGTCCCCGACCGCCAAGAACCTTGGTGTTGTCCTCGACGACCAGTTGAACTTCTCTGCTCACATCGCAGCGACAACCAGAACCTGCCGATTCCTCCTGAGCAACGTCAGAAGGATACGCCCCTTCCTGACAAAAGAAGCCACCCAACTCCTCGTCCAATCAACAGTCATCTCCCGCCTCGACTACTGCAACGCACTGCTCGCTGGCCTCCCGGCCACTGCCACTAAGCCTCTTCAACTCATTCAGAACGCAGCGGCCCGCCTGATCTCAAACCTACCGAAGTCGGCCCATGTCACCCCACTTCTTAGGGACCTGCACTGGCTCCCCATTGCTGCACGAATCCGCTTCAAGGCCCTCGACCTAGCATACCGTGCGGCAAAGGGAACTGCTCCCGCCTACCTCCGGTCAATGGTCTCTAACTACACACCCTCAAGACCCCTACGCTCTGCATCTTCTGGCCGCCTCAGACCTACTCCTATCCAAGCTCCGGGAGGGTCATCAAAGAGAAGTCGCCTATTCTCAGTCCTTGCCCCACAATGGTGGAATGAACTACCCACCCCAGTTAGGACAGCCGAAACACGTCCAATCTTTCGCCGTCGACTAAAGACGCACTTCTTCAACCATTATCTGAATAAAAAAAAATAATAATAATCTAACCCTAACTAACCATACTGTCATGCACTTGTCCTAATAAACTAACCTACACTGTAGCACTCAACACTTTGATGAACATTGTTACTCAGCTGATAGAGTTGTGCTCTTCCTGATGGCTTGTCGTACAGAACTTGTAAGTCGCTTTGGATAAAAGCGTCAGCTAAATGACTAAATGTAAATGTAAATGTAAACAGTCTGGAATTAATGTATGCATTCAAAAGTGCTGAATAAATGTTTTATGGGCCCATAATAGTGATTATTAATATTATTTAAGTTAAGTTTAGCCATAATCATGTCTTTTGCCATAATCAGGGTGCTAAAAAAAAATATATATATATTTATATTAATCATTTTCGGCCTTTTGGCATTCGGTTTTCGGCCAACTGTTTCCTATTTTCGGTATCGGTTTCGGCCAAGAATTTCCCATTCGGTGCATCCCTAATCTGTAGTCAAAGTCCTGTTCCAAGAGTTAATAACAATCTGTAGTCAACGTCCTGTTCTAAGAGTTAATAAGCTGTATAGACCCATAGACGTATATAAAGGCTAGATGACTCACCCGCGCTGCTGGCCAATGGAGACCGACGTTGCCACATGGCGGCCATCTTGCCACAGACGGCACGCCCATAACATGAATGTCCGTGGTGCATGTACTATTGAAATAACCATAGCTTCCAAAATTCAACCGATTTTCAAACTGTTTGGTTTGTTATAAACGTCAGATATGTAGATATCATACTGCATACTTATAA